>NC_091287.1:232149081-232452206 GCF_032444005.1 Ranitomeya imitator | reverse complement strand
AGGTGTCTAATTTGGATGCCCAGAAATCAAATGGGAATGACGGTTGAGGGAGAACATTGATAAGGGATGAAAAATAGTTAGTAACCATACTGGACAAATGTTGTCTCCTGTCCCTTTGAATTGATGCTGAAGTACCTGTCCTATCTGCGGTCATTGCAAAATCACTCCACAACCTGGTCAGAAAACCCCTCTGTCCAACGCCACTTCTGATTTCTGCACCTCTATCACCTCTGGTCTGCTGCCCCCTGCAGCTCGTGTGAGAACGATCACGGGCGCTGTGTGCTGTGAATGCCTGAAGCAAACGGTCAACAAGAGTTGATTGTTTGGTTGCTAATATTAGTTCCAAGTTCTCATGTGGCATAATATTTTGCAATTTGCCTTTATAGCGAGGATCAAGGAGGCAGGCCAACCAGTGATCGTCATCGTTCATCATTTTAGTAATGCGTGTGTCCCTTTTGAGGATACGTAAGGCATAATCCGCCATGTGGGCCAAAGTTCATGTTGTCAAATCTGCGGTTGTGCTTGGTTGAGGGGCAGTTTCAGGCAAATGTACGCCACTTGTGTCCCTCAAAAAACCAGAACCCGGCCTTGCCACGCCACCAATTTCCAGTGGCCCCGGAAAAGCTTCCTCATTAAAAATATACTCATCCCCATCATCCTCCTCGTCCTCCTCCTCCTCTTCGCCCGCTACCTCGTCCTGTACACTGCCCTGACCAGACAATGGCTGACTGTCATCAAGGCTTTCCTCTTCCTCTGGTGCAGACGCCTGATCCTTTATGTGCATCAAACTTTGCATCAGCAGACGCATTAGGGGGATGCTCATGCTTATTATGGCGTTGTCTGCACTAACCAGTCATGTGCATCCTCAAAACACTAAAGGACTTGACACATGTCTTGTATCTTCGACCACTGCACACCTGACAACTCCATGTCTGCCATCCTACTGCCTGCCCGTGTATCTGTATCCTCCCACAAAAACATAACAGCCCGCCTCTGTTCGCACAGTCTCTGAAGCATGTGCAGTGTTAAGTTCCACCTTGTTGCAACGTCTATGATTAGGCGATGCAGGGGAAGGTTCACAGACCGCTGATAGGTCTGCATACGGCTTGAGTGTACGGGCGAACGGCGGATATGTGAGCAAAGTCCGCGCACTTTGAGGAGCAGGTCGGATAACCCCGGATAACTTTTCAGGAAGCACTGCACCACCAGGTTTAAGGTGTGAGCCAGGCAAGGAATGTGTTTGAGTTGGGAAAGGGAGATGGCAGCCATGAAATTCCTTTCGTTATCACTTACTACCTTGCCTGCCTCAAGATCTACTGTGCCCAGCCATGACTGCGTTTCTTTCTGCAAGAACTCGGACAGAACTTCCGCGGTGTGTCTGTTGTCGCCCAAACACTTCATAGCCAATACAGCCTGCTGATGCTTGCCAGTAGCTGCCCCATAATGGGACAACTGGTGTGCAACAGTGGCAGCTGCGGATGGAGTGGTTGGGTTACTGCGGTCTGTGGACGAGCTCTCGCTTCTGCAGGAGGTCGAGGAGGAGGAGGAGGGGGTGTGAACGCCTACAGCCAACTGTTTCCTAGACCGTGGGCTAGGCAGAACTGTCCCGAAATTGATGTCCCCTGTGGACCCTGCATCCACCACATTCACCCAGTGTGCCGTGATGGACACGTAACGTCCCTGGCCATGCCTACTGGTCCATGCATCTGTTGTCAGGTGCACCTTTGTACTCACAGATTGCCTGAGTGCATGGACAATGCGCTCTTTAACATGCTGGTGGAGGCCTGGGATGGCTTTTCTCGAAAAGAAGTGTCGACTGGGTAGCTCGTAGCATGATTCAGCGTAGTCCATCAGGGCTTTGAAAGCTTCGCTTTCAACTAACCCGTAGGGCATCACCTCTAACGAGATTAGTCTAGCTATGTGGGCATTCAAACCCTGTGTACGCGGATGCGAGGATAAGTACTTCCTTTTTCTAACGAAAGTCTCATGTAGAGTGAGCTGGACTGGAGAGCTGGAGATCGTGGAACTAGCGGGTGTGCCGGTGGACATGGCAGACTGAGAGACGGTTGGAGACGGTATTGTTGCCGCCGGTGCCCTAGATGCAGTGTTTCCTACTACGAAATTGGTGATTCCCTGACCCTGACTGCTTTGGCCTGGCAAAGAAACCTGCACAGATACTGCAGGTGGTGCGGAAAATGGTGGCCTTACAGTGACGGAAGGGATGTAGCGTTGCTGACTAGCTTCATTGGCCGAGGGTGCTACAACCTTAAGGGACGTTTGGTAGTTAGTCCAGGCTTGAAAATGCATGGTGGTTAAATGTCTATGCATGCAACTTGTATTGAGACTTTTCAGATTCTGACCTCTGCTTAAGGTAGTTGAACATTTTTGACAGATGACTTTGCGCTGATCAATTGGATGTTGTTTAAAAAAATGCCAGACTGCACTCTTTCGAGCATCGGATCCCTTTTCAGGCATTGCAGACTGAGCTTTAACCGGATGGCCACGCTGTCCTCCAACAGGTTTTGGCTTTGCCACGCGTTTTGTGCCAGATACGGGCCCGGCAGATGGAACCTGTTGCGATGTTGATACCTGCTGCGGCCCCTCCTCCTCCATTTCAGAACTACTGCCGCCTGCACCCTGTTCCCCCAATGGCTGCCGGGTCAACAACTGGGTCATCTATAACCTCCTCTTCTATCTTGTGTGCAACTTCGTCTGTGTCACCGTGTAAGTCGGTGGTATTAGCGTTCGTGACGGGGCAACATAGTCTCATCAGGGTCTGATTCTGGATCAGTACCCTGAGAGGGCAATGTTGTGGTCTGAGTCAAAGGAACAGCATAGTAGTCTGGCTGTGGCTGTGCATCAGTGCACTCCATGTCCGATTCAACTAGTAATGGGCATGGCCTGTTAACTGTTTCACTTTCTAAGCCAGGGACGGTATGTGTAAAGAGCTCCATGGAGTAACCCGTTGTGTCGCCTGCTGCATCCTTCTCTGTTGTTGTTTTTGCTGAAGAGGACAAGGAAGCAACTTGTCCCTGACCGTGAACATCCACTAACGATGCGCTGCTTTTACATTTACCAGTTTCAAAAGAGGAGGCAAAAGAGCTAGAGGCTGAGTCAGCAAGGTAAGCCAAAACTTGCTCTTGCTGCTCCGGCTTTAAAAGCTGTTTTCCTACTCCCAGAAAAGGGAGCATTCGAGGCCTTGTGTAGCCAGACGACGAACCTGGCTCCACAGCTCCAGACTTAGGTGCTATAATTTTTCTCCCACGACCACCTGATGCTCCACTACCACTACCATCATTACCAGCTGGCAATGAACGCCCACGGCCACGACCTCTTCCACCAGACTTCCTCATTGTTTTAAAAACGTAACCAAAGTAATGATTTTTGTTGCTGTCAAACAACTTACACGGTGAGCTATAACTTCAGTATGATTTAGATATCCCTTTACAGGTGGGTGAGACCGCAAGGAAAATCAGGCACAATGTTACACACTCTGTTTTCTGTGGCACCAAATGAGAGAGATGCCACACACGCAGGACTGTCACTCAAGCACAAATGTCAATATTAATCTCCCACTGTTTTTTTTTTATTTTTTCAGGGAGAATTTAGAAACCAAATAAAAAAAAATAGGCTTTCTATGGCCCACTATTTGAGAGAGAGATGGCACACTCAGCAGTCAGGACTGGCACACAAGCAGAAAGGCCAATATTAATCTCCCACTGTTTTTTTTTTATTTTTTCAGGGAGAATTTAGAAACCAAATAAAATAAAAATAAATAGGCTTTCTATGGCCCACTATTTGAGAGAGAGATGGCACACTCAAGAGTCAGGACTGGCACACAAGCAGAAAGGCCAATATTAATCTTTCACTGTTTTTTTTTATTTTTTCAGGGAGAATTTAGAAACCAAATTAAAAAAAAAAATAGGCTTTCTATGGCCCACTATTTGAGAGAGAGATGGCACACTCAGGAGTCAGGACTGGCACACAAGCAGAAAGGCCAATATTAATCTCCCACTGGTTTTTTTTTATTTTTTCAGGGAGAATTCAGAAACCAAATATAAAAAATAGGCTTTCTATGGCCCACTATTTGAGAGAGAGAGATGGCACACTCAGGAGTCAGGACTGGCACACAAGCAGAAAGGCCAATATTAATCTCCCACTGTTTTTTTTTATTTTTTCAGGGAGAATTTAGAAACCAAACTTTAAAAAAATAGGCTTTCTATGGCCCACTATTTGAGAGAGAGATGGCACACTCAGGAGTCAGGACTGGCACACAAGCAGAAAGGCCAATATTAATCTCCCACTGTTTTTTTTTATTTTTTCAGGGAGAATTTAGAAACCAAATAAAAAATAAATAAATAGGCTTTCTATGGCCCACTATTTGAGAGAGAGATGGCACACTCAGGAGTCAGGACTGGCACACAAGTAGAAAGGCCAATATTAATATCCCACTGTTTTTTTTTATTTTTTCAGGGAGAATTTAGAAACCAAATAAAAAATAAATAAATAGGCTTTCTATGGCCCACTATTTGAGAGAGACATGGCACACTCAGGAGTCAGGACTGGCACACAAGCAGAAAGGCCAATATTAATCTCCCACTGGTTTTTTTTTTCATTTTTTCATGGAGAATTTAGAAACCAAATAAAAAAAGGCTTTCTATGGCCCACTATTTGAGAGAGAGAGTGTTAGGACTGGCGGAACGCACCAAGAAAGGTGGTATAGATGCGTTCGCCGTCCGGGGTCCACCGTGCAGGTGAAAACCTGCTGCTAGTAAATACAGACTATATGGCGGTACACTAAAGTATATACACGTGGGTTCAACCTCACCCAGCATGAAGGGAGCAATCCTGTTGCGTCACAGGATCGCGGTACCGCACCTAAAGCGCGAGCGAGTAGTCAGCGTACTTAAGCCCAACTGGGATTGAAGTCCGATTAGACCCTCGCTGGCACTACACCACAACTGGGTGTGTAAGGAAACTAAGAATAAATATATAAATGCACAGGAGTGCGAGCAATGCCGCACTGACGGACGCCACCAACCACACTGGCTTGGGTATGGAAAGCGCAAGGCAAGCGCACGGCGCCGTACAGGTGGACACAGCAAGAGGACGCTGTAATGTGTGTATCGTGCAGATGATTAGTCGGGCGCTAGATAGCTACCAACATCCGCGAGCAGACAACAACTCTAGGGAGGGATATTTAGGAGCTTTCATCCATCGACATACATTCATCTACACACACACATATAACATTATGAGACAATACTAGCGCGTGGCCGTGCGGTCATGCGCAGTTTATATAGTTGCAGCACAGGAAGTGGCTACAGCACTTTTGCCCTTCCAAGACCTGCCAAGAGGACCAATGGAATGTGCTGCAGAGCCTGAGCACATGACCCTCGATCTCCAACGGGAGATCTTACCCTGGGCATGCTCAGTACGTGCAGACAAGGACTTAGTCCCAGAGAAGTCCGCTCGCTGCTGACCAGCACTGACTTTAATGGCAGAGACTGGAGAAGCAGCAGCAACTCTTCGCACAGAGTCAGACTGAGCGAGACGCTGGGATCGACGTCCCTGCTGAGCAGACTCCACTGCGGCTGGAGGAGAATGGGAGACCGCAGCAGAGACGGATCGAGATTCCCCCTGTGCAGCAGAGGAAACTCGACTCCTAACATTACCCCCCCTCCTACGGCCCCCCCTCCTTGGGTCTCGCTACGTTCGAAGGCAGCAATGAGCTGCGGAGCCCGAATGTGCTCAACAGGCTCCCAGGACCTGTCCTCGGGGCCATAACCCTTCCAGTCCACCAAATAAATTTTTTTACCACGCACCACCTTGCACCCCAAAATAGCGTTCACCTCATAATCGTCCGTAGACGAACCCGATGTCCCAGCAGATGACTCGGAAACCGGGACATATACACGGGTTTCAAGAGGGACACATGAAAGGTGTCGGTGATACCAAGGCGTGGCGGAAGGGCCAAACGATAGACCACAGGATTAACCTGCTCGAGGACCTTGAATGGGCCCAAGTAGCGAGGAGCAAATTTAGTGGACTCAACTTGCAGCCTGATGTTACGGGCGGAGAGCCACACCAAGTCGCCAGGAGCAAAAGTCGGAGCGGGACGCCGATGAGCATCAGTGGAGGACCTCATTCTCTCCTTAGAGGCCCGAATGGCATCCTGAGTGCGGTCCCAAATATCCTGTGCCTCCACAGCCCAGTCTGCCACCCTGGAGTGGGTGGAAGACACGGGCATAGACACAGGTACCCGTGGATGCTGACCATAGTTGAGGAGGAATGGGGTTTGTCCAGTGGAGTCGGCTACGGCTTTGTTCAGTGCAAACTCTGCCCATGATAGCAAGGATGCCCAGTCATCCTGCCTGGCTGAAACAAAATGTCGCAGGTATGTGACCAAGGTCTGGTTGGCCCTCTCTACCAACCCATTCGTCTCGGGATGATAAGCGGAAGAGAGATTCAACTCAATACTGAGAAGATGACAGAGCTCTCTCCAGAACCGAGACGCAAACTGGGGACCCCGGTCACTGACAATTTTGTCTGGCATACCATGCAGGCGGAAGATATGTCTAATGAACAACGCTGCCAAGGCCTGTGCAGAAGGTAACCGCGGCAGCGGCACCAAATGCACCATTTTTGAGAAATGATCGGTGATGACCCAAATGATGGTACAGCCGCGAGACTTGGGCAAACCCACAACAAAGTCCATCCCGACCATCTCCCAGGGCCTATCTGCCACCGGCAAGGGATAGAGCAAACCAGCTGGCCTTTGACGCGGAGATTTATTTTTGGCGCAGGAGACACACGCCAGAACATAATCCTGACCTCCCGGACCATATGCGGCCACCAGTACGTCCTCGCCAGTAGCTCAGATGTCCTCTTTGTCCCAAAGTGTCCACCCACTCTGGACGAATGAGCCCAAGAGAGAACCTCCGGTCGCAAATTAATGGGCACAAAAGTCTTGCCCGGAGGCACAGACTCTAGCGAAACCGGCGCCATGGTTCTCAGGCTCTCGGAAGGGACAATAAGCCGAGGTTCCTCTTCCTCCTCCTCAGTTGACATAAGGGAGCGAGAGAGAGCGTCAGCACGGATATTTTTTCCCCGGCGAGATAATGAAGGGAAAAGTGGAACCGGGAGAAGAACAGGGACCATCTGGCCTGGCGAGAATTTAGCCGCTGAGCTGTCTGCAAATAGACCAAATTTTTGTGGTCCGTGTAAACTTGGAAGGGAAACCGCGCACCTTCCAGAAGGTGTCTCCACTCCGAAAAGGCCAACTTCATTGCTAGCAACTCCCTGTCCCCGATGGAGTAGTTCCTCTCCGCTGGCGTGAAGGTCTTGGAGAAGAAGAAGCATGGATGCTTCCGACCTTGAGCATCCTTTTGGTAGAGGACTGCTCCAGCACCAACGGACGAGGCATCCACCTCCTGTAGGAATGGCTTATCCACATCGGGACGATGTAAGATGGGAGCGCTAGCAAAGTGGGACTTAATTGAAGTGAAGGCCTTGGAGACCTCTTCCGACCACAATTTGGGATTCGCTCCCTTCTTGGTGAGGGCTACCAAGGGAGCTACCAGAGTTGAGAAGTGGGGAATGAACTGGCGGTAATAGTTTATGAACCCCATAAAGCGCTGCACCGCTTTAAGAGAATGGGGCTCTTGCCAGTCCATCACAGCCTGTAGTTTGGCAGGATCCATAGCCAATCCCTGGGCGGAGATGATATAGCCCAGGAAAGGTAAGGACTCCTGCTCAAACACACACTTCTCCAACTTTGCGTAAAGAGAGTTTGCCCGTAGGAGGTCGAAGACTCTGCCAACATCTCTCCGGTGGGAGTCAATATTTGGAGAAAAGATGAGAATATCATCCAGATAGACTACAACCGAGGTGGAAAGCATATCCCGGAAGATGTCGTTGACAAAGTCTTGGAAAACGGCAGGTGCATTACAGAGCCCAAAGGGCATCACCAGATACTCATAGTGCCCATCTCTGGTGTTAAATGCCGTTTTCCACTCGTCCCCCTCACGGATGCGAATCAGGTTATAAGCACCCCGCAGATCTAGTTTAGTAAACACTCTAGCTCCCCGAAGCCTATCGAAAAGCTCAGATATCAACGGCAAAGGGTACTTGTTCTTAACTGTGATAGCATTAAGACCCCTGTAGTCTATGCATGGACGTAGTTCTCCATTCTTCTTCTGCACGAAAAAGAACCCTGCCCCAGCAGGTGACACTGACTTCCTGATGAACCATCTTGCCAGATTCTCTTGTATGTACTGAGACATTGCCTCCATTTCCAGGAGAGATAATGGATAGACTCGACCCCGGGGAGGCTCAGCACCAGGCAAGAGATCAATAGGACAGTCATAGGGGCGATGGGGCGGAAGGGTCTCCGCTGCCTTTTTGGAGAATACGTCTGCATAAGACTAATATTGCTTGGGGAGAGAGGAGAGATCTGCGGGTACCTCTGTAGTAGTAACCTGAACGCACTCTCGATGACACCTGTCCCCACAAGATACACCCCATCCCAGAATTCTGCCTGAGGACCACTCGATGTGAGGAGAGTGGTACCGTAACCAAGGTATCCCCAAGAGAACCTCATCAATTCCCTCAGGAATGACGAGTAGAGATATAATCTCCTGATGAGATGGTGACATGGACAGAGTAAAAGGGATAGTTTGATGTGTAATCTGTGTGGGCAGTGTCGACCCATTCACCACTCGTACCGTTACTGGTTGAGATAGCATGACCAGAGGAATTGCGTGACGTTGGGCGAAGGCTGAAGACATAAAATTGCCCTCCGCCCCAGAATCCACGCAGAGTTCCACCGAGTGAGAGGATGAGCCCAATGTTATTGTCCCCTTAAAGGACAATTTGGAGGCAAACGTCACCGTGTCTAGTGCACCTCCACCAACTACCAATAGACGCTGACGTTTCCTCGACCGCTGGAGACATCTGGAGGCAAGATGTCCAGACTGTTGGCAAAGATGACAAATCTGGAGTGCACGAGCGGTCCGGGACTTAGATCCTGCTCGAGACTCTACCACAGGCTCATGGGGCTCAGGAGCCTGGTCTGGAGATTCCAAAGGTTTGGCGAAGGTGGGAGCCAGCCGAAACCTCTGCCTACACTGGGCTCGCTCTAACCTCCGCACGTGAAAACGGAGATCAATACGAGTGGATAGAGAAATTAATTCCTCCAGTGTGGCGGGAATCTCCCTAGTGGCCAGGGCGTCCTTAACGTGGTCAGCCAGCCCCCTCCAAAATATTGGAATGAGGGCTTTATCCGACCACTCCAGCTCAGATGCTAAGGTGCGGAAGTGGACGGCAAAATGACTGACCAAGGACGAGCCCTGAGTCAATGCCAACAATTGGAGCGCCGTATCATGGGTGACACGAGGTCCCAAAAAGACCTGCTTCAGAGTGCTCAGAAACAACGGAGCACTCTGCACCACATGATCGCCACGCTCCCACAGCGGCGTAGCCCACTGCAACGCTCTGTCCGACAGAAGAGACACTATAAATCCCACCTTAGCCCACTCTGTAGGGAAACGAGAGGCCAGAAGCTCGAGATGGATAGAGCACTGACTCACGAAACCCCTACAAGACTTACTGTCACCAGAGAATTTCTCTGGAAGCGGGAGGCGAGTTAGAGTCGGGACAGGAGCGGCAGTGGACAAGGTGGCTGCAGCAACACTAGCAGCCTGAACAGCGACAGCAGTGACATCCACAGCTGAAGTTGAACACTCAAGAGCCGCCAACCTTCCCTCCAGCTGCTGGATGTACCGCTGTGAACGCTGATCGTCCATCATTTACTAGCCAGACCCTGGCGCTAGTATTCTGTTAGGACTGGCGGAACGCACCAAGAAAGGTGGTATAGATGCGTTCGCAGTCCGGGGTCCACCGTGCAGGTGAAAACCTGCTGCTAGTAAATACAGACTATATGGCGGTACACTAAAGTATATACACGTGGGTTCAACCTCACCCAGCATGAAGGGAGCAATCCTGTTGCATCACAGGATCGCGGTACCGCACCTAAAGCGCGAGCGAGTAGTCAGCGTACTTAACCCCAACTGGGATTGAAGTCCGATTAGACCCTCGCTGGCACTACACCACAACTGGGTGTGTAAGGAAACTAAGAATATATAAATGCACAGGAGTGCGAGCAATGCCGCACTGACGGACGCCACCAACCACACTGGCTTGGGTATGGAAAGCGCAAGGCAAGCGCACGGCGCCGTACAGGCGGACACAGCAAGAGGACGCTGTAATGTGTGTATCGTGCAGATGATTAGTCGGGCGCTAGATAGCTACCAACATCCGCGAGCAGACAACAACTCTAGGGAGGGATATTTAGGAGCTTTCATCCATCGACATACATTCATCTACACACACACATATAACATTATGAGACAATACTAGCGTATGGCCGAGCAGTTATGCGCAGTTTATATAGTTGCAGCACAGGAAGTGGCTACAGCACTTTTGCCCTTCCAAGACCTGCCAAGAGGACCAATGGAATGTGCTGCAGAGCCTGAGCACATGACCCTCGATCTCCAATGGGAGATCTTACCCTGGGCATGCTCAGTACGTGCAGACAAGGACTTAGTCCCAGAGAAGTCCGCTCGCTGCTGACCAGCACTGACTTTAATGGCAGAGACTGGAGAAGCAGCAGCAACTCTTCGCACAGAGTTGAACTGAGCGAGACGCTGGGATCGACGTCCCTGCTGAGCAGACTCCACTGCGGCTGGAGGAGAATGGGAGACCGCAGCGGAGACGGATCAAGATTCCCCCTGTGCAGCAGAGGAAACTTGACTCCTAACAGAGAGATGGCACACTCAGAAGTCAGGACTGGCAGACAATGAGAAAGGCCAATATTGATCTCCCACTGTTTTTTTTTTATTTTTTCAGGGAGAATTTAGAAACCAAATAAAAAAAAATAAATAGGCTTTCTGTGGCCCACTATTTGAGAGAGAGATGGCACACTCAGGAGTCAGGACTGGCACACAAGCAGAAAGGCCAATATTAATCTCCCACTGTTTTTTTTTTATTTTTTCAGGGAGAATTTAGAAACCAAATAAAAAAAAATAAATAGGCTTTCTGTGGCCCACTATTTGAGAGAGAGATGGCACACTCAGGAGTCAGGACTGGCACACAAGCAGAAAGGCCAATATTAATCTCCCACTGTTTTTTTTTTATTTTTTCAGGGAGAATTTAGAAACCAAATAAAAAATAAATAAATAGGCTTTCTGTGGCCCACTATTTGAGAGAGAGATGGCACACTCAGGAGTCAGGACTGGCACACAAGCAGAAAGGCCAATATTAATCTTTCACTGTTTTTTTTTTATTTTTTCAGGGAGAATTTAGAAACCAAATAAAAAAAATAAATAGGCTTTCTATGGCCCACTATTTGAGAGAGAGATAGCACACTCAGGAGTCAGGACTGGCACACAAGCAGAAAGGCCAATATTAATCTCCCACTGTTTTTTTTTATTTTTTCAGGGAGAATTCAGAAACCAAATATAAAAAAAATAGGCTTTCTATGGCCCACTATTTGAGAGAGAGATGGCACACTCAGGAGTCAGGACTGACACACAAGCAGAAAGGCCAATATTAATCTCCCACTGTTTTTTTTTATTTTTTCAAGGAGAATTTAGAAACCAAATAAAAAAAAAAAAAGGCTTTCTATGGCCCACTATTTGAAAGAGAGATGGCACACTCAGGAGTCAGGACTGGCACACATGTAGAAAGGCCAATATTAATATCCCACTGTTTTTTTTTATTTTTTCAGGGAGAATTTAGAAACCAAATAAAAAATAAATAAATAGGCTTTCTATGGCCCACTATTTGAGAGAGAGATGGCACACTCAGGAGTCAGGACTGGCACACAAGCAGAAAGGCCAATATTAATCTCCCCCCACTGGTTTTTTTTTTTTCATTTTTTCAGGGAGAATTTAGAAACCAAATATAAAAAAATAGGCTTTCTATGGCCCACTATTTGAGAGAGAGAGATGGCACACTCAGAAGTCAGGACTGGCAGACAATGAGAAAGGCAAATATTAATCTCCCACTGTTTTTTTTTTTTTCAGGGAGAATTTAGAAACCAAATAAAAAAAAATAAATAGGCTTTCTATGGCCCACTATTTGAGAGAGAGAAGGCACACTCAGCAGTCAGGACTGGCACACAAGCAGAAAGGCCAATATTAAGCTCCCAGTGTTTTTTTTATTTTTTCAGGGAGAATTTAGAAACCAAATAAAAAAAAATAGGCTTTCTATGGCCCACTATTTGAGAGAGAGATGGCACACTCAGGAGTCAGGAGTGGCACACAAGCAGAAAGGCCAATATTAATCTTTCACTGTTTTTTTTTATTTTTTCAGGGAGAATTTAGAAACCAAATAAAAATAAATAAATAGGCTTTCTATGGCCCACTATTTGAGAGAGAGATGGCACACTCAGGAGTCAGGACTGGCACACAAGCAGAAAGGCCAATATTAATCTCCCACTGTTTTTTTTTATTTTTTCAGGGAGAATTCAGAAACCAAATATAAAAAAATAGGCTTTCTATGGCCCACTATTTGAGAGAGAGAAGGCACACTCAGCAGTCAGGACTGGCACACAAGCAGAAAGGCCAATATTAAGCTCCCAGTGTTTTTTTTATTTTTTCAGGGAGAATTTAGAAACCAAATAAAAAAAAATAGGTTTTCTATGGCCCACTATTTGAGAGAGAGATGGCACACTCAGGAGTCAGGAGTGGCACACAAGCAGAAAGGCCAATATTAATCTTTCACTGTTTTTTTTTATTTTTTCAGGGAGAATTTAGAAACCAAATAAAAATAAATAAATAGGCTTTCTATGGCCCACTATTTGAGAGAGAGATGGCACACTCAGGAGTCAGGACTGGCACACAAGCAGAAAGGCCAATATTAATCTCCCACTGTTTTTTTTTTATTTTTTCAGGGAGAATTCAGAAACCAAATATAAAAAAATAGGCTTTCTATGGCCCACTATTTGAGAGAGAGAGATGGCACACTCAGGAGTCAGGACTGGCACACAAGTAGAAAGGCCAATATTAATCTCCCACTGTTTTTTTTTATTTTTCCAGGGAGAATTTAGAAACCAAATAAAAAAAAAATAGGCTTTCTATGGCCCACTATTTGAGAGAGAGAGATGGCACACTCAGAAGTCAGGACTGGCAGACAATGAGAAAGGCCAATATCAATCTCCCACTGTTTTTTTTTATTTTTCAGGGAGAATTTAGAAACCAAATAAAAAAAAATAAATAGGCTTTCTATGGCCCACTATTTGAGAGAGAGATGGCACACTCAGCAGTCAGGACTGGCACACAAGCAGAAAGGCCAATATTAATCTCCCACTGTTTTTTTTTATTTTTTCAGGGAGAATTTAGAAACCAAATAAAAAAATAGGCTTTCTATGGCCCACTATTTGACAGAGAGATGGCACACTCAGGAGTCAGGAGTGGCACACAAGCAGAAAGGCCAATATTAATCTCCCACTGTTTTTTTTTATTATATCAGGGAGAATTTAGAAAAACAAATTAAATAAAAAATAAATAGGCTGTTAGGACTGGCGGATCGCACCAAGACAGATGGTATAGATGCGTTCGCAGTCCGGGGTCCACCGTGCAGGTGAAAACCTGCTGCTAGCAATTAGCAGACTATATGGCGGTACACTAGAGTATACACGCGTGGGTTAACCTCACCCAGCGTGAAAGAAGCAATCCTGTTAAGGCACAGGACCGCGGTACCGCACCTAAAGCTCAAGCAAGTAGTCAGCGAACTCAACCCCAACTGGGATTGAAGTCCGATTAGACCCTTGCTGGCGCAACACCGCAACTGGGTGTGAAATGAAACAGAAGAGCATGCAGTGCCGCACTGAGGAACGCCACTAACCACCCAGGCTTGGGTAAGGAAAGCACAGAGGAAGTGCACGGCGCCGTACTGGCGGTCACAGCAACTGGACGCTATAATGTGTGACTAGTGCTGTAGGATAAGTCGGACGCTAGGTAGCAGCCATACACCTTCCGCGAACAGTCATACTATAGGGTAGGGGTATCCAAGGACGACTTGCACTCACAACATACACACATTAGCAATTGTTTGACAATACTAGCGCATGGCCATGCGGTCATGCGCAGTTTATATAGCAGCAGCACAGGAAGTGGCCACAGCACTTTTGCCCTTCTAGGACCTGCCAAGAGGACCAATGGAATGTGCTTCAGAGCCTGAGCACATGACCCTCGATCTCCAACGGGAGACCTTACGCTGGGCATGCTCAGTACGTGCAGACAAGGACTTAGTCCCAGAGAAGTCCGCTCGCTGCTGACCAGCACAGACTTTAATAGCAGAGACTGGAGAAGCAGCAGTAACTCTCAGAACAGAGTGAGAATGAGCAAGACGCTGGGACCGACGTCCTTGCTGAGCAGACTCCACTGCGGCTGGACAAGAATGAGAGACCGCAGCGGAGGTGGCTTGAGATTCCCCCTGTGCAGAAGCGGGAACTCGACCCCTAACATAGGCTTTCTATGGCCCACTATTTGAGAGAGAGATGGCACACTCAGGAGTCAGGACTGGCACACAAGCAGAAAGGCCAATATTAATCTCCCACTGTTTTTTTTTTATTTTTTCAGGGAGAAATTAGAAACCAAATAAAAAATAAATAAATAAGCTTTCTATGGCCCACTATTTGAGAGAGAGATGGCACACTCAGGAGTCAGGACTGGCACACAAGCAGAAAGGCCAATATTAATCTCCAACTGTTTTTTTTTTTTTTTTCAGGGAGAATTCAGAAACCAAATATATAAAAAAATAGGCTTTCTATGGCCCACTATTTGAGAGAGAGAGATGGCACGCTCAGGAGTCAGGATTGGCACACAAGCAGAAAGGCCAATATTAATCTTTCACTGTTTTTTTTAATTTTTTCAGGGAGAATTTAGAAACCAAATTAAAAAAAAATAGGCTTTCTATGGCCCACTATTTGAGAGAGAGATGGCACACTCAGGAGTCAGGACTGGCACACAAGCAGAAAGGCCAATATTAATCTCCCACTGTTTTTGCTATTTTTTCAGGGAGAATTTAGAAACCAAATAAAAAATAAATAAATAGGCTTTCTATGGCCCACTATTTGAGAGAGAGAGTTGGCACACTCAGGAGTCAGGACTGGCACACAAGTAGAAAGGCCAATTTTAATCTCCCACTGTTTTTTTTTTATTTTTTCAGGGAGAATTTAGAAACCAAATAAAAAATAAATAAATAGGCTTTCTATGGCCCACTATTTGAGAGAGAGTTGGCACACTCAGGAGTCAGAACTGGCACACAAGCAGAAAGGCCAATATTAATCTCCCACTGTTTTTTTTTTCATTTTTTCAGGGAGAATTTAGAAACCAAATATATATAAAAAATAGGCTTTCTATGGCCCATTATTTGAGAGAGAGAGATGGCACACTCAGAAGTCAGGACTGGCACACAAGCAGAAAGGCCAATATTAATTTCTCACTGTTTTTTTGATTTTTTCAGGGAGAATTTAGAAACCAAATAAAAAAAAATTGGCTTTCCATGGCCCACTATTTGAGAGAGAGATGACACACTCAGGAGTCAGGACTGGCACACAAGCAGAAAGGCCAATATTAATCTACCACTGTTTTTTTTTTTCAGGGAGAATTTAGAAACCAAATATAAAAAAAAATAGGCTTTCTATGGCCCACTATTTGAGAGAGAGAGATGGCACACTCTGGAGTCAGGAATGGCACACAAGCAGAAAGGCCAATATTAATCTCCCACGGTTTTTTGATATTTTGTCAGGGAGAATTTAGAAACCAAATTAAAAAAAAAATAGGCTTTCTATGGCCCACTATTTGAGAGAGAGATGGCACACTCAGGACTGGCACACAAGCCCAAAGGCCAATATTAATCTCCCACTGTTTTTTTTTTCAGGGAGAATTTATAAACCCAATAAAAAAAAAAGAAAAAAAAATGGCTTTCTATGGCCCACTGTTATTACCTGATGGTTAGGAGCACCCGGAATTACATGATAGTTAAACCTCATACAGGACGAGCTCTGGGATGTGGGAGCTCTGCTGACTGCAAGCCCTAATCCTATCACACACACTAGAAATAGCCGTAGAGCGCTCCTGACCAGACCTAGGCACCTCGTCACAGCCTAAGAACTATCTAGCCCTAGAGATAGAAAATAAAGCCTACCTTGCCTCAGAGAAATTCCCCAAAGGTAAAGGAAACCCCCCACATATATTGACTGTGAGTAAAGATGAAAGTCACAAACGCAGAAATGAAACAGGTTTCAGCAAATGGAGCCAGACTTACTAAATAGACAGTGGATAGGAAAGGTAACTTTGCGATCAGCACAAAAACCTACAAAAGACCACGCAGAGTATGCAAAAAAGACCTCCGCACCGACTCACGGTGCGGAGGGGCCACTCTGCATCCCAGAGCTTCCAGCTAGCAAGACAAAAGCATGAAAACCAGCTGGACAAGAAAACATTGAACAAATAATGACTATCAGGATCTTAGCTTCTGCAGGTGACCAGAGAGATCCAGGAGCGAACTGAACCAATGCAAAAACATTGACAGCTGGCATAGAGTAACGATCTGAGAGGCGTTAAAGAGAGCAGTCAACCAAAGGATAAACCACGTCACCTGTGTAAGGAACCTCAGAAGCAGCAGGTTGACTCACAGCCACCAGAAGGAGCCCATAGACAGAACTCGCCGAAGTACCATTCCAACCACAGGAGGGATGTTGTGAGTTCTGTTTTTGGGCTCCCTCTGGTGGTTACTGATGGTACTGGGTGATTTGTGTTCTGCTGTCTCTGGTGTCCACCTGTTCTATTAGGATTTGGGAGTTTCCTATTTAACCTGGCTTTCTTGTCATTTCCCCGCCGGCTATCAAGGTTATCAGAGTGTTTTGTTACCTCAGCTTCTGGCTTCAGTAATCTTCAGGACAAGCTAAGTTTTTGATTTTCTTGTTCCACGTTTTGCTTTATTTTTGTCTTGTCCAGCTTGCATATATTTGTTTCTTTGCTGCTGGTTGCTCTAGTGGGCTGTAATTGCTCCTCATGTTCCATGAGTTGGAACATGAGTTCAAGTAATTACAGGATGGTTTTTTGAAGGGTTTTTTGCTGACCGCGCAGTTTACTTTTGTATCCTCTGCTATCTAGTTTTAGCGGGCCTCATTTTGCTGAATCTGTTTTCATACTGTGTATGTGCCTTCCTCTCATTTCACCGTCATTATATGTGGGGGGCTGCTATTTCTGTGGGGTATTTCTCTGGAGGCAAGAGAGGTCTGTGTTTCTTCTAATAGGGGAAGTTAGATCTTCGGCTGGTGCGAGACGTCTAGGATCAACGTAGGCACGTTCCCCGGCTATTGTTATTTGTGTGTTCAGGTTTAGGGTCGCGGTCAGCTCAGGTTCCATCACCCTAGAGCTCGTTGGTGCTTGTCCTTTTGTGATTCCCTGCCATTGGAATCATGACAGTATAGCCGGCCAAAATGTTTGGGCTGAAGTAGGAGGAAAAGTAGTCTGAGGAAGTTTTTTTTTTTTTTTTTTCTCTCCTCTGAGGTTGCTGCCTAGCCTTAATTGCCGCCTGGCTGATTTTTTTTTTTTCCTCCTCTTAATCCTTGAATGGCTCTGACCTTAGCTGTTTATCATGGACATCCAGAGTTTAGCTTCCAGCTTGAATAATCTTGCTGCTAAGGTTCAAAATATACAAGATTTTGTTGTACATGTTCCTATGTCTGAACCTAGAATTCCTATTCCAGAGTTCTTTGCTGGAGATAGATCTAGTTTTCTGAATTTTAGGAACAATTGCAAGCTGTTCCTTTCTTTGAAATCTCGCTCTTCTGGAGACCCTGCTCAGCAGGTTAAGATTATTATATCTTTCCTGCGGGGTGACCCTCAAAATTGGGCATTTGCATTGGCACCAGGGGATCCTGCGTTGCTTAATGTGGATGCGTTTTTTCTGGCATTGGGTTTGCTCTATGAGGAACCTAACCTAGAGATTCAGGCTGAAAAAGCTTTATTGGCTCTCTCTCAGGGGCAAGATGAAGCAGAAATATATTGTCAAAAATTTCGGAAATGGTCAGTGCTTACTCAGTGGAATGAGTGCGCCCTGGCTGCAAAGTTCAAAGATGGCCTTTCTGAGGCTATTAAAGATGTTATGGTGGGGTTCCCTGCGCCTACGGGTCTGAATGAGTCTATGACTATGGCTATTCAGATTGATCGGCGTTTACGGGAGTGCAAACCTGTGCACCATTTGGCGGTGTCTCCTGAACAGGCACTTGAGACAATGCAATGTGATAGAGTTCAGTCTAGAAGTGAACGGCAAAACTATAGGCGGAAAAATTTGTTGTGCTTTTATTGTGGCGATTCAGCTCATGTTATATCAGCATGCTCTAAACGCACAAAAAAGGTTGATAAGTCTGTTGCCATTAGTACGTTACAGTCTAAGTTCATTCTGTCTGTGACTCTGATTTGCTCATTATCATCCATTTCCGTCGATGCCTATGTAGATTCAGGCGCTGCCCTGAGTCCTATGGATTGGTCATTTGCCAAGCGATGTGGGTTTAGTCTTGAGCCTCTGGAAGTCCCTATTCCTTTGAAGGGAATTGACTCTACACCTTTAGCTATGAATAAACCTCAGTACTGGACACAAGTGACCATGCGTATGACTCCCGTTCATCAGGAGGTGATTCGCTTCCTGGTATTGTATAATTTACATGATGTTCTAGTACTTGGTCTGCCATGGTTACAAACTCATAATCCAGTCCTTGACTGGAAAACAATGTCTGTGTTAAGCTGGGGATGTCAGGGGGTTCATGGTGATGCACCTCCGATTTCTATCGCTTCATCTACTCCTTCTGAGGTTCCTGTATTTTTGTCTGATTATCGGGATGTTTTTGAGGAGCCTAAGCTCAGTTCGCTTCCTCCTCACAGGGATTGCGATTGTGCTATAGATTTTATTCCTGGTAGTAAATTTCCTAAAGGTCGTTTGTTCAATCTGTCAGTGCCAGAGCATACTGCTATGCGGGATTATGTTAAGGAGTCCTTGGAAAAGGGACATATCCGTCCATCTTCGTCCCCTTTGGGAGCAGGTTTTTTTTTCGTGGCCAAAAAAGATGGGTCCTTGAGGCCTTGTATAGATTATCGTCTTTTGAATAAGATTACCGTAAAATATTAGTATCCTTTGCCTTTGTTGACTGATTTGTTTGCTCGCATTAAGGGGGCTAAATGGTTCACTAAGATTGATCTTCGGGGTGCGTATAATCTTATACGAATAAAGCAAGGTGATGAGTGGAAAACCGCATTTAATACGCCTGAGGGCCATTTTGAGTATTTGGTAATGCCTTTCGGACTTTCTAATGCTCCTTCAGTCTTCCAGTCCTTTATGCACGATATTTTCCGTGAATATCTGGATAAATTTATGATTGTGTATTTGGATGATATTTTGTTTTTTTCTGATGACTGGGAGTCTCATGTTCAGCAGGTCAGGAAGGTGTATCAGGTCCTGCGGGCTAATTCCTTGTGTGTAAAGGGCTCAAAGTGTCTCTTTGGAGTCCAGAAGATTTCTTTCTTGGGGTATATTTTTTCCCCTTCTACTATTGAGATGGATCCCGTCAAGGTTCGGGCTATTTGTGACTGGACGCAGCCTGCATCTCTTAAGAGTCTGCAGAAGTTCTTGGGCTTTGCTAATTTCTATCGTCGTTTTATAACTAATTTTTCTAGTGTTGTTAAGCCTTTGACGGATTTGACTAAGAAGGGTGCTGATGTTGCTGATTGGTCTCCTGCGGCTGTGGAGGCCTTTCAGGAACTTAAACGCCGGTTTTCTTCTGCTCCTGTGTTGCGTCAGCCTGATGTTTCGCTTCCTTTCCAAGTTGAGGTTGATGCTTCCGAGATTGGAGCGGGGGCGGTTTTGTCACAGAGAAGCTCCGATTGCTCGGTGGATGAAGCCATGTGCGTTCTTTTCTAGAAAATTTTCGCCCGCTGAGCGGAATTATGATGTGGGTAATCTGAAACTTTTGGCCATGAAGTGGGCATTTGAGGAGTGGCGTCATTGGCTGGAGGGTGCTAGACATCGTGTGGTGGTCTTGACTGATCACAAAAATCTGATTTACCTTGAGTCTGCCAGGCGTCTGAATCCTAGACAGGCTCGTTGGTCACTGTTTTTCTCTCGTTTCAATTTTGTGGTTTCATACCTGCCAGGTTCAAAGAATGTGAAGGCGGATGCTCTTTCTAGGAGTTTTGTGCCTGACTCCCCTGGAAATTCTGAGCCCACTGGTATCCTTAGGGATGGGGTGATTTTGTCGGCCGTCTTCCCAGACTTGCGACGTGCTTTGCAGGAGTTTCAGGCGGGTAAACCTGATCGTTGTCCGCCTGAGAGACTGTTTGTTCCGGATAGTTGGACCAGTAAAGTCATCTCCGAGGTCCATTCTTCTGCGTTGGCAGGTCATCCTGGAATATTTGGTACTAGAGACTTGGTGGCCAGGTCTTTTTGGTGGCCTTCCTTGTCGAGGGATGTGCGTTCTTTTGTGCAGTCTTGTGAGGTTTGTGCTCGGGCTAAGCCTTGCTGTTCTCGAGCCAGTGGATTGTTGTCACCTTTGCCTATCCCGAAGAGGCCTTGGATGCACATTTCCATGGACTTTATTTCGGATCTCCCTGTCTCTCAAAAAATGTCCGTCATCTGGGTTGTGTGTGACCGCTTTTCTAAAATGGTTCATCTTGTACGCTTGCCTAAGTTGCCTTCCTCCTCTTAGTTGGTCCCTCTGTTTTTCCAGAACGTGGTTCGTTTGCATGGGATTCCGGAGAACATCGTTTCTGACAGGGAATCCCAGTTTGTGTCTAGATTTTGGCGGACGTTCTGTGCTAAGATGGGCATTGATTTGTCCTTTTCGTCTGCATTCCATCCTCAGACGAATGGCCAGATGGAGCGAACTAATCAGACCTTGGAAACTTATTTGAGGTGTTTTGTTTCTGCTGATCAGGATGACTGGGTTACCTTTTTGCCGCTGGCCGAGTTTGCCCTTAATAATCGGGCTAGCTCTGCTACCTTGGTTTCTCCTTTCTTTTGTAATTCGGGGTTTCATCCTCGTTTTTCCTCTGGTCAGGTGGAGCCTTCTGATTGTCCTGAGTGGACATGGTGGTGGATGGGTTGCATCGGATTTGGAGTCATGTGGTGGACAATTTGAAGTTGTTCCAGGAGAAGGCTCAGCAGTTTGCTAATCGCCGTCGCCGCGTGGGTCCTCGACTTCGTGTTGGGGACTTGGTGTGGTTGTCTTCTCGTTTTGTTCCTATGAAGGTCTCTTCTCCTAAGTTCAAGCCTCGGTTCATCGGTCCTTATAGGATCTTGGAAATTCTTAACTCTGTGTCGTTTCGTTTGGATCTCCCGGCATCGTTTGCTATTCATAATGTGTTCCATTGGTCGTTGTTGCGGAGGTATGAGGTACCTGTTGTTCCTTCGCTTGAGCCTCCTGCTCCGGTGCTGGTGGAGGGAGAATTGGAGTATGTTGTGGAGAAGATCTTGGATTCTCGTGTTTCCAGACGGAAACTCCAATATTTGGTCAAGTGGAAGGGTTATGGTCAGGAGGATAATTCTTGGGTGGTTGCCTCTGATGTTCATGCTGATGATTTGGTCCGCGCTTTTCATAGGGCTCATCCTGGTCGCCCTGGTGGTTCTCGTGAGGGTTCGGTGACCCCTCCTCAAGGGGGGGTACTGTTGTGAGTTCTGTTTTTGGGCTCCCTCTGGTGGTTACTGATGGTACTGGGTGATTTGTGTTCTGCTGTCTCTGGTGTCCACCTGTTCTATTAGGATTTGGGAGTTTCCTATTTAACCGGGCTTTCTTGTCATTTCCCCGCCGGCTATCAAGGTTATCAGAGTGTTTTGTTACCTCAGCTTCTGGCTTCAGTAATCTTCAGGACAAGCTAAGTTTTTGATTTTCTTGTTCCACGTTTTGCTTTATTTTTGTCTTGTCCAGCTTGCATATAATTGTTTCTTTGCTGCTGGTTGCTCTAGTGGGCTGTAATTGCTCCTCATGTTCCATGAGTTGGAACATGAGTTCAAGTAATTACAGGATGGTTTTTTGAAGGGTTTTTTGCTGACCGCGCAGTTTACTTTTGTATCCTCTGCTATCTAGTTTTAGCGGGCCTCATTTTGCTGAATCTGTTTTCATACTGTGTATGTGCCTTCCTCTCATTTCACCGTCATTATATGTGGGGGGCTGCTATTTCTGTGGGGTATTTCTCTGGAGGCAAGAGAGGTCTGTGTTTCTTCTAATAGGGGAAGTTAGATCTTCGGCTGGTGCGAGACGTCTAGGATCAACGTAGGCACGTTCCCCGGCTATTGTTATTTGTGTGTTCAGGTTTAGGGTCGCGGTCAGCTCAGGTTCCATCACCCTAGAGCTCGTTGGTGCTTGTCCTTTTGTGATTCCCTGCCATTGGAATCATGACAGAGGGAGTTCGACAACAGAATTCACAACAGTACCCCCCCCCTTGAGGAGGGGTCACCGAACCGTCACCAGATCCCCCAGGCCGATCAGGATGAGCCAAATGAAAGACACGAACAAGATCGGCAGCATGAACATCAGAGGCAAAAACCCAGGAATTATCTTCCTGACCATAACCCTTCCACTTGACCAGGTACTGGAGTTTCCATCTCGAAACACGAGAATCCAAAATCTTCTCCACCACATACTCCAACTCCCCCTCGACCAACACCGGGGCAGGAGGATCAACGGAGGGAACCATAGGCGCCACGTATCTCCGCAACAACGACCTATGGAACACATTATGGATGGCAAAAGAAGCTGGAAGATCCAGACGAAATGACACAGGATTAAGAACTTCAGAAATCTTATATGGTCTAATGAAACGAGGCTTAAACTTAGGAGAGGAAACCTTCATAGGAACGTGACGAGATGACAACCAAACCAAATCCCCAACACGAAGTCGAGGACCAACACAGCGCCGGCGATTAGCGAAACGTTGAGCCTTCTCCTTTGACAATGTCAAATTGTCCACCACATGAGTCCAAATCTGCTGCAACCTGTCCACCACCGCATCCACACCAGGACATTCCGAAGGCTCAACCTGCCCTGAAGAAAAACGAGGATGGAAACCAGAATTACAGAAAAAAGGAGAAACTAAAGTAGCCGAGCTGGCCCGATTATTTAGGGCGAACTCAGCCAAAGGCAAGAAAGACACCCAATCATCCTGATCAGCAGAAACAAAGCATACCTTGCCTCAGAGAAATTCCCCAAAGGTAAAGGAAGCCCCCCACATATATTGACTGTGAGTAAAGATGAAAGTCACAAACGCAGAAATGAAACAGGTTTCAGCAAAGGGAGGCCAGACTTACTAAATAGACAGAGGATAGGAAAGGTAACTTTGCGATCAGCACAAAAACCTACAAAAGACCACGCAGAATGTGCAAAAAAGACCTCCGCACCGACTCACGGTGCGGAGGGGCCACTCTGCATCCCAGAGCTTCCAGCTAGCAAGACAAAATCATGAAAACCAGCTGGACAAGAAAACATTGAACAAATAATGACAATCAGGAACTTAGCTTCTGCAGGAGAAGGCAGGTCACCAGAGAGATCCAGGAGCGAACTGAACCAATGCAAAAACATTGACAGCTGGCATAGAGTAACGATCTGAGAGGAGTTAAATAGAGCAGTCAACCAAAGGATAAACCACGTCACCTGTGTAAGGAACCTCAGAAGCAGCAGCTTCACTCACAGCCACCAGAGGGAGCCCATAGACAGAACTCGCCGAAGTACCATTCAGACCACAGGAGAGAGTTTGACAACAGAATTCACAACAGCCCACTATGTGAGAGAGATGGCACACACAGGGATGGCACTCTAGCAGAAATGCCAATCTTAATCTCCCACAACTTATTTTTTTAGGGAGAATTAAAAAAAAAAAAAAGGGACTGTCCTACAATTACTATCTTCCTGCAGTAATCTCAGCCAGGTATGGCAGGCAGCAATAAGGAGTGGACTGATGCACAAATTAAATAAAAAGTGTGGTCAAACAAAAAAGATAGCTGTTCAGAAAGGAAGGAACAACAGGATTTGTGCTTTGAAAAAAAGCAGTTGGTTTGCACACAGCAATGCAGCTATCAGGGAGCCTTCTAGGGCAGCCCAATGAGCTACAGCGCTGAGGAAAAAAAATGTATCTTCCACTGTCCCTGCAAACAAAAGGTGGTGTTGGACAGTGGAAATCGCTACAGCACAAGCGGTTTGGTGGTTAATAAACCCTGCCTAACGCTATCCCTGCTTCTGACGAAGCGGCAGCAACCTCTTCCTAGGCTCAGATCAGCAGCAGTAAGATGGCGGTCGGCGAGAACGCCTCTTTATAGCCCCTGTGATGCCGAAGACAGCAAGCCAATCACTGCAATGCCCTTCACTAAGATGGTGGGGACCAGGACCTATGTCATCACGCTGCCCACACTCTGCATCCACCTTCATTGGCTGAGAAATGGCGCTTTTCGCGTCATTGAAACGCGACTTTGGCGTGAAAGTCTCGTACCGCATGGCCGACCCCACACAGGGGTCGGGTCGGGTTTCATGAAACCCGACTTTGCCAAAAGTCGGCGACTTTTGAAAATGAACGATCCGTTTCGCTCAACCCTACTCTAGAGGAGATCTGCATGGAGGAATGGGCCAACGTACCACCAACAGTGTGTGCCAACCTTGTGAAGACTTACAGAAAATGTTTGACCACTGTCATTGCCAACAAAGGATACATAATTAAGTATTAAGATTAACTTTTGTTAATGCCCACATACTTATTTTCTACCATAATTTGCAAAATAAATCTTGCTAAATCAGACAAGGTAATATTCTGGATTTGTTTTCTCATTTTGACTCTCATAGTTGTGGTCTACTTATGATGTCAATGACATGCCTCTCTCATCTTTTTAAGTGGGAGAACATGCACAATTGGTGTCTGACTGAAAATGTTTTCCCCACTGTATATGACAGTAGTCAATTTCTCAACAACCAAATTTGTACACCTGTATCAGGCTAATTTTTTTTTTTATTTCAAGCTAACAAAATTTCACACAAAGCAGGTCATACAATATGTATGATAAGTGTCATTTTTTCAGTGAAACTAACCTGTGTCACCTGGCTTATCCATGTTTTTTTTTCCTATACTATGTTGTGCATAAATATGTGATTCTTCAGAATTTGTTTTAGTCTTTGCCTGATGAAGAGACCTGTGTAGTCTCGAAAGCTTGCAATTTGTTACCATCTTTTCAGTTAGCCATTAAAAGGTATCAACCACTGAGGACTCTCAATTCTAAATATGAAAATACTAAGTATCATGTAGCTGAAGTGTGTCAGACGTTCCTGCATGATGAAGTCATTGATGATATGTACTGGCCTGCTCATTCCCAGGACCAGAATCCAATCAAACACATCTCGAACATCATGTCCACCAACGCCACATTGCACCAGACACTGTCCTGGAGTTAATTGATGCTTTACTCCAGATTGGGGAGAATATCCCTCAGTAGAACATCCGCCACCACATCAGGACCATGCCCAGGCATTTTTGGGATGTTATACAAGCACGTGGAGGCCACACACACTACTGAGTATCATTTCCTTGTCTTGAGGCATTTCCACTGAAGTTGGATCATCGTGTAATTGGATTTTTCACTTTGATTTTGATTGTTATTCAAAAATCAGACCTTCTTGGGATAAAAATTTTGATTTACATTGATCATTTTTATGTTTTATTGTTTTCAACGCATACCACTATGTTGTGGTTATGATTTAAAAAGAGAACACAAAGTAGTTTGATAGTAAATGGCTTCACCCAAACACTAACCATGAGTGGAGAAAAAGTTTTGTTGTTTTCATTCATATTCTCTGAAAAAAAGGCCAAGAAAGCAAAAATTCTGCTGGAGTATGTAAACTTTTTTAGCACAACTGTAGCTATATATATCATAGCATTTTCATGATGCTCTTTAATATTTTAATGTGCACAAGTATCCTTAATATGTAAACATCACTGATTGAAAAAAAAAACACTAACTTTTTTGTTTCAATAATTTTTTATTTGAAAGATATCACAAAGATCTCCCAACATAGGAGTATTGAATGTACATAAGTCACATAAATATCAACAATAACATGGTATTATTTGAAGGGGTTATAAATGTTGATTAATTTAAGACAAGACAAGACAAAGACAAGACAGAAACAAAAGGGGTTATGCTCAAGATCATGAACAATATAAAACCACTCTACAATATTACAAAAAATTTCTCTCGTATCGACAAGTATCAGACGGACATCAACATCGGCCAGATCAGGTACCCTCAGTCCCAAAGAGGAAGAAAGGAGTCAACGCCTCACGGAGAAAGGGTGAGAGCCAACTTCATTTGATCATCCGGATGTAGTTTCAGCCATGGCGACCAGATTTGAAAAAAGGAATTCCAGTTATCGGTTCTCGTCGCTTGGATATGCTCATATATCATGATAGTGTTCATTCTATCTTTGACAAGAGATATTGAGAGCGAAGGAGACCTCCATTTTGACGCTATATGTATTTTGGTCGCCATTCCCAACAGAACCACCAGTCTGTGTAAAATTTTTGGATAAACCCTGCGGTTTTAATCCTAGAAGGAAGGTCAATGGGTTCATTGGTATCTCTTTTCCATACATCCTATCCACCAAGAGCTTTACCTCCTGCCATAGATCAGACACCACCGGGCAGGCCCACCATATGTGACCCATATCTCCAGGTGCGTCACAGCCTCTAAAACATTTGTCAGAAACCTGAGGATATATGGCATGCAGCCTCGTAGGGACCAGGTATGTTCTGTGTAGAACTCTGAGGGAAGACTCAACTAGAGATACCTGGTGGGAGCCTCTTGACAAGGCGTTACAACAGCTCTGCCATTCCCTCAGCGAGATGTCAAACCCCAGATCCTCTTCCCACTGTTGCATAAATCTAAGCTTTTTCTCCTCCTGTATATTAGCAAAGGAAGAGTATAAATAAGAGATAACTCCCCCGCCCAGTGGATCACTTGAACATTTTTGCTCAAATCCAGTGACTCGGAAAGGCCTCCCACCCGGTACACACTTTCTAACAAAATCAAAGATTTAGTTAATACGGAATGCTTCCCGAACTGGCGGGTCATACTTTTTAATGAACTCCTGTTTAGATAGGACTATGTTTAACAGGGAGCAGAGATGTTTTATTGTAGTTATTCCTCTCAGAATCCACCAGGAAAAGGGTTGGGAGTCAAGACCCGGGGGGAAGACTGGGTTACAAAATAATGAATTTAGTGGCGTGTTCTTGGTTTGCAGCTCATTCTTAAACCTCTCCTTCCTCCAGAGGAGCAGAGACTGAGCCGCAAAAGGCGAGATATTAGCAATATGTTTAGGGAGCTTAGCTTCAGTCCACAGCAGGCCCATCAGAGAGTAAGGTTTCAATAGAAATGACTCCAGTTGGACCCACCTAGGTTTATCTACAGTTGAGCATATTCTGGTTAGCTGGGCAATCTGGGCCGCTTTAAAATAATTTATGAAATTAGGTAAGGAGAATCCTCCTTTTTTTCGGTGAATAAACATGATCTGTTGTTTGATCCTAGGCTTTTTCTCCTGCCATATAAATTTGGAAACCATAGAGTGTATATCGCGTAATACTCTCAAGGGAACTGGAATGGGGAGATAGCGGAACAGGTATAGAAACCTTGGGAGAGAGACCATTTTTATGGCGTTTATTCTGCCTAGCCATGAAAGTGTCAGTGACGACCATTTAGTCAGATCTCGTTGAAAATTCTTTATAAGGGGGGTATAGTTCCATTTATATAAGGTAGATCTGCTAGACATGAGGTTAATCCCCAAATAGGTTAGATAGTGTTTTTTTTTCAAATCCAAATTGCGACACTAGATATGCTCGATCTTTTTCAGATGTGTTCAGGAAGAGGGCCTCTGACTTATCTATATTTATTTTAAGCCCTGATACCGACTCAAAGTTGCGAAGTAGTGAGAATAAATTTGGAAGGGTGGTATGGGGGTTATTGAGGGTTAGAAGCAAATCGTCGGCAAACAGACTAACTTTATATTGATCCCCAACTCAGCAGGTCCCAAGATGTCAGTGTTTTTCCTTATGGCTTCGGCGAGAGGTTCCATTGCCAAGATGAACAAAGCTGGCGAGAGAGGGCATCCCTGTCTAGTTCCTCTCATTATGTTTATTGGGGAGGGTTGCAGCGACGGGTGCTTAAGATATGCAGTTGGTTTATCGCATAGTAAAGCTAGGCAGTTGACTAGTTTGTGGGGCAGACCGAATAAAGATAGTACTTTGAAAAGGTATCGCCATGACACTGTGTCAAAAGCCTTTTCAATGTCTAAGGCCAGAAGCATAATAGGCCGCTGAGAATTGGTTGCCGAGTGTATTATATCTAGGTTACGTCTTATATTATCCGGCCCCTGTCTCCTCGGTATAAACCCAACTTGGTCTCTGTTTACAAGGGAAGGGAGTACTTTCTGATTCTATCTGTGATAATGGATGTGAATATCTTTAAGTCAACATTAAGTAACGAGATAGGTCGGTAATTTTTAGTTAACAGATGATCCTTTTTGGGTTTGGGAATTACTGCAACATGAGCTATATAGAATTCTGGGGGCATTTGGGTACCATTTAAAAGTGCATTACAAAATTTTGTAATGTGTGGCGTGAGAGTTTCTTTAAATTTTTTATAGTATGGCGCTGTAAGACCGTCAGGCCCGGGGGCTTTGTCAGTTTTCAGTTTTTGGATTATTAGCTCCACATCTTCGTTTGATATCTCAGCCTGCAGTAATTGGGTAGAAGATTCATTAAGTTTAGGGAGTGACAGGTGCTGGAGGAAGGTTTGCAGAGAGTGTGGGGGAGGGGGCTTGGGTGATGAGTATAAATTTTGATAAAAATTATGGAACTCTCTATAAATATCTTCGGGATGGGCAGAGACATGTCCGTTACTATTTTTAATTGAGTGGATAGTATTTAAGGACTCTTTTTGGCGCAATTGTCATGCTAGTAATTTGCTTGGCTTGTTTGCCAGCCTATAAAAAGAGGCCCTTGTCCATGCTAGGGCACGTTCTGTTCTATGTGTGAGGACGGTATTTAACTGGAGTTTGACATCTTGTATCTGCTTGATCAGATACCGCGATGAGGACTGCTGGTTTGCTTGTTCAAGATTTAGTAATTTGTTTTCTAGTTTGATTTGTAGTTCCGATCTGTTTTTTTTCCTAGCTGTTGCCAGCTTAATTATGGTGCCCGTGATATATTTCTTATGCGCTAGCCATATGTTTCCCGGGGATGACTCTTCATTAACGTTCATTTGGAAGTAGAGCTTAAGTTCATTGCTGATGGTCGTCGCCATTTCTGGGTCTGTCAATAAAGAGTTATTTAGCCGCCATCTGAACAGTTTGGATGTGCTTACGTTAAACTTGTATACCGAGAGGACTGCATCGTGATCCGACCAAGAGGACGGAACATGGCGGGAGAACAGAACCCCCGGCAATGTGTTTGCTGTGGCTATGTGTAAGTCTATTCTCGAGTAAGTTTTATGTACAGTGGACAAAAAGTTATATCCTTTTGTGGAACCATTCATCTCCCTTCATACATCAACTAGTCTATTCTCACTCATCAACTTAATTATCCTTCGTCTGTCTCTCTTGGATATGTCTGATCGCTTTGCTGCCGTGCAGTCAAGAGCAGGGTTCAAAGTGAAGTTAAAGTCCCCACACCAGATCAAATGTTGATAGGGAATTACCGATATCTTGGATAGTATTGATTTAAATACTAGCGTCTGAGTTGCAGTGGGCATGTAACTGTTTATTATGCAGATGCTTTGTCCTTGCAAGTTACCATATATGATAATGAATCTGCCCTCCGGGTCCTCAACAGTGCCCTCCACCTGAAATGGTAAGCTATTTTTAAGTAGTATGGCAACTCCTCTAGTCTTACGTTCCCATGCTGCCAGATAAAAGCGAGAGTAGTTGGAGTCAAAGTACTTAGGGCTAGAAGTTTTAGAGAATTGGGTTTCCTGTAAGCATATGATTTCTGGTTTGTGTTTGTGATAGTCTAGAAATGCCTTTTTACGCTTCATGGGTGAGTTAAACCCATGTACATTATGGGACAAAACTCTACACATAGGTGCGAAATTTGTTACCGCTAATGATCCGCCAGTGACTATTGCCCGATCTCGTTAACTTACCGGGAAGTCGCGTCAGAGATAAGTAGAGCAGTGGAGCATATTCATATCTGTAGAGAAACGAAAGGGAAAAGACAACACAAGGGGAGACAAAGACATTAGACAAAGAACAATTAAACATTTGGGTAAAATACCCTTTTAAGGCAGTGTTCCGGGGTCCCATAATAAAAAGAATTCCAGAAGTCGGCCCAGTCAGGCAGCATGTACTGGAGCCCAACAGCCTAACCCTTGCTAGTTATAAAATAAGTATGGGTGGATCATATACTGAGTGTAGATTATAACCAACTACAATTGTAACTTTCAACTACAGCAGGCTGACTCTGCTGTTAACTATCCAGGGGAGCCTATTGTAGAACCAAGGCACCAGAGCTATGGCACTATAGCTCTAATCATGGAGGAATTCACCATGTGGTCTTAGGAGTGATTCAAGTGACCTGCGCATTCTGGCTCCTGGTTCTAGGAGTCTGTGTCCATTCTCTCTGCGGGCGCGATTTTCGTCTCGGTTGAGGAGGCATGGTTTCCAGGATTGGTATTCCAGCACGTTCAAGAGCTTTTGTTCCTTCCTCTAATGACCGGCATATAAACAACTCGCCACCATGGGTAAATAATAGTGCGAACGGGAACCCCCATCAGTACTTGACATTTACTGCCTGAAGTGCTGCTGTGACCGGTTTAAGTGACCTTCTCCTCGCAAGCGTAGAGGGTGATAAATCAGCAAAAAGTCGCACTGAATTTGGCAGCCCAGGTAGGGAGGACATTTCTCTGGTTGCTGACAGGATTAGGTCTCTTGACTCTTCATAGTGCATTTTAAGCACAACATCCCTGGGAAATTCAGACGTTCTCGGTCTGCCCAAGGCTCTGTGGATCCTTGTAATGTGAAGTAGTGTGGGGTCCACATCTGGGAGTAGTGCTTTAAACAGCGCTGCAGCAGTGTCTTTAAGAGCTAGGATAGACTCTGGGAGGCCTCTAATGCGTATATTGCCTCTACGGGACCTGTTCTCAAAGTCCTCACACTTTAGCTCCAGATCCATTATGCATTCAGTGTGGATTTTAATGGTCTCCTGGTCCTCCTCCAGGGCCTCTACTGCCGCCTCCATCTTATCCTCTAGGTTGGAAGTACGCTGCATTATCTCCTGAATCTGTGAGGTAACGTTATGCATAGCTGATTTCAGCTCAGAGCGGAATGTTTCTTGTAATGTCTTTAGTAAGGGTACCGTCACACTATAACATTTCGATCGCTACGACGGTACGATTCGTGACGTTCCAGCGATATCGTTACGATATCGCTGTGTCTGACACGCAGCAGCGATCAGGGATCCTGCTGAGAATCGTACGTCGTAGCAGATCGTTTAGAACTTTCTTTCATCGCTGGATCTCCCGCTGTCATCGCTAGATCGGTGTGTGTGACACCGATCTAGCGATCTAGCGATGCGATCCAGCGATGCGTTCGCTTGTAACCAGGGTAAACATTGGGTAACTAAGCGCAGGACCGCGCTTAGTTACCCGATGTTTACCCTGGTTACAAGCGTTAAACTAAAAAAAAACAAACAGCACATACTTACATTCTGGTGTCCGTCATGTCCCTTGCCGTCTGCTTCCCGCACTGTGACTGCCGGCCGTAAAGTGAAAGCAGAGCACAGCGGCTGTGCTTTCACTTTCACTTTACGGCCGGCAGTCACTGAGTGCGGGAAGCAGACGGCAAGGGACCTGACGGACACCAGAATGTAAGTATGTGCTGTTTGGTTTTTTTTTAGTTTAACGCTTGTAACCAGGGTAAACATCGGGTAACTAAGCGCGGTCCTGCGCTTAGTTACCCGATGTTTACCCTGGTTACCCAGGGACCTCGGCATCGTTGGTCGCTGGAGAGCTGTCTGTGTGACAGCTCCCCAGCGACCACACTACGATTTACCTACGATCACGGCCAGGTCATATCGCTGGTCGTGATCGTAGGTAAATCGTATAGTGTGACGGTACCCTAAGGCTGCTGTGGGAACCACTGCCTCCCCTGCTGTGCTAGGTTCCTCTATTTCAGCGCCGCTGCTTACCGTTGTGAGGGAGGCTGAGGAGGGAGCTGCTGCGGCGACCATCTTGCCCACGCTGCTGTTTAGAAGGAGCTCCTCTATTGTGCGGTTTGCCGACTGTCCTGCGCTCCCTTTCTTCGGCATAATCTCTCCTGCGGTGCCCTGTGGTGAGTCCCCGCTGCAGCCGTAGTTTTCGCTGTGATCCCGGTGCTTTGTGGGGTTAAATTGGCTTGTTGGGATGTGGAGCTCAGCCGGTCATGTCCGACTCAGCCAGGTCCCGCGCATGCGCCCCCCCAAAAAACACTATCTTTAAAATGAATACATTTTTTTTTCCACACTTAGCTTGTTGCTCTCTTTTCATAGAGTTAAATGGCTAATTCCCTGGTGGTCTCACTAGTGCCACACAAGAGCCAGAAACAATACAAACATTTATCTTCTGGCCTTAGAGTCAGTTTGTCTTCTTAGTGCAAATCATAATTGCTTTAGGAGTTTCTGAATCCACTTCTGAATTCTAAGCTTGAGACAAATAATTGGATTTCCCACAAACACGCTGAGCTATGTTACTCTTTCTGTTTTGCTGTGTATCCTCAGGGCTTCACTTTCTGTTTTATATCAAACTCTACCTTGCAGGCTGGATTCGAAAAGGAGAGATCAGTCTTCATTAAGCTGTCCATTGCTTTAAAAAAGTCCCCAGAACAATTTTTACCATCTTCAAATGAATTATAACCAGCGAAGTTAAGAAATAGGAAACTCTGCACAATGACTTAGTAAATTACTAACTGAAGTATTTTCTTTACCCCATGGAGCTGCAATCCAGACCAATTACATTTTACCTTCTGTATTTTTACAACACTTTGACATTATATATAGCCAATTCATGTGTGTCATTGACTACAGGGCAGCACTAAATTTGCTTTAGGCTATGTGACTAGACAATTCTAGCTGCAGGTAAAATACAGTGAAAGACAATGTGTGATCTTTGAAGTCATACACAACAACAATATCAAGGATTATGTTCTTGCTCCATTTTAACTTACAAAATTGATTTATTAATCAAACAAACTGGTGTACAGTGGGGTTCTAATCTATTGTAGGTATTATAACACAATATTGTATTGTATTAAAGACTTACTAAATTGCAAAACTGTTAAATGCAAGAAGTTTAAAATAAAAATAGGTAAACACACCTTTAGTGCCCATGTTAAAGTGTCCCATTGTGCATAATGTTTCTAACATAGGAAAATATTAGTGAAAAATGGTAAAAGTACCATTGCATCAAATTAAAGGGCAATTACAATAAATCACAGCTCCATGCTATTTCTTTTATGCACACTAAAATTTCTTTGATGCCTCAGGCTTTACATTGGGCCAGAGTCTCATCATTGCTTCTTCTTATTCCTCTAAATTCTATCTCTGGCAGTAGTAATAGATAAGTCTGGCCTTGACTTGTACTGCAGCCTGTGAAATCTGTGTGATGCTGCTTCAGCCTGTCGTCACCAATTATTGCTTAAGAAATGTTTCTTCATGTCAGCTCCTGCAAGCAGGAGGCAGATTAAATAATTGGGACATGTATCTCTTATGCTATGGTCACAGTATCAGCATTTGGTCAGTATTTTACATCGGTATTTGTAAGTAAAAACCAGGAGTTGGTGTCTGGAGAAGCTATTATTGTTATTATGATGTTCTACATTGTTGGAAGTGTCACTTCTCTGAACTCTTTAATGTAAATCAGGACTTCTGATCGCATCCAGACTGGAGCTTACTGTGCATCATAAGATAGCAATGATGAAGCGACCTATCACATGCAGTGAGCTTCGGGCTGGGTGTCCTGCTATGTAGTGAAATGACCAGGAATTTGACATGCGATTGTGAAAAGACGTAAACCAAAAAGGTGGAGAGGTATATTAGCATTTTTTTTAATATTCGACGTTCGTAACTTAGGGTTGTATGAAAGTCGGATGTATGTAAGCCAGGGACTGCGTGTTAGGAGTCGAGTTTCCTCTGCTGCACAGGGGGAATCTCGATCCGTGTCTGATGCGGTCTCCCATTCGGTATCGGCCATAGTGGGCTCTGCTCAGCGGAGATGTCGCTCCCAGCATCTCGCTGAGGCTGATTCGGTGCATAGGGTCACTACTGCCTTTTCTGGCTTTCCTATGGTACCCTGCACTGATCTGCGGCGAGCAAGCCTCTCTGGGACTAAGTCCTTATTTACTCACACTGAGCATGCCCAGGGCAGGGTCTCCCATTGGAGGTCGAGGGCCACATGTTCGGTCACATGCTCAGGTACTGCAGTACATTCCATTGATCCTCCTGGAAGGTCCTGAAAGGGCAAAACATGCTCAGGTACTGCAGCACTTTCCATTGGTCCTCCTGGAAGGTCCTGAAAGGGCAAAATCTTCAGTAGCAGCTTCCTGTGCTGCAACTATATAAACTGCGCATGACCGCACGGCTATGCGCTAGTATTGTCTTGTAAATATGTGTGTGTGTTGTGCGTGAAAGTCGCTCTTTAAATAACCCTCCCTATTGAATGTCTGTTCGCGGAAGGTGTATGTTTGCTATCTAGCGCCCGACTTATCCAACAGCACGTAACACACATCACAGCGTCCAGTTGCTGTGTCCGCCAGTACGGCGCCGTGCGCTTCCTCTGCGCTTTCCTTACGCAAGCCTGGGTGGTTAGTGGCGTCCGTCAGTGCAGCACCGCACGCACTCTCGTGCCTTTATTTACTATTTCAATAGTTTCCTTACACACCCAGTTGCGGTGTTGTGCCAGCAGTGGTCTAATCGGACTTCAATCCTAGTTGGGGTTGTGTTCGCTGACTTATTGCTCGCGCTCTATGTGCGGTACCGCGGTCCTGTGACGCAACAGGATCGCTTCCTTCACGCAGGGTGAAGTTAACCCTTGTATGTATACTTATAGTACCGCCATATAGTCCGTCTTACTTAGCAGCAGGTACTTTCCTGCACGGTGGATCCCGGGTTGCGAACGCACCAATTCCATTTAATAAACTATATATTTGGTGCGTTCCGCCAACCCTAACAGAATACTAGCGCCAGGATCTGGCTAAGTAATGGCGGATGAACAGCGATTGCAGGGGTACATCCAGCTGCTGGAGGGCCGGTTGGCGTCTCTTGAGCGTGCAACCTCGGCGGTGGATGTTACCGCAATAGCTGTTCAGGCTGCTAGCGTGGCTGCAGCAGCTTTACCCACTGCCACCTCTGTTCCGACCCTATCTCACCTTCCTTTGCCTGAGAGATACTCTGGGGACAGTAAGTCCTGTAGGGGTTTCGTGAGCCAATGTGGTATACACCTCGAGCTCCTGGCTGCATGTTTCCCTACTGAGCGGGCAAAGGTGGGATTCATAATCTCCCTCTTGTCGGACAGAGCGTTGGAGTGGGCTACGCCGCTGTGGGAGCGCAACGATCATGTGGTGCGGAGTGTTCCTCGGTTTCTGGACTCTCTGAAACAGGTCTCTTTAGGACGTCAAGTCACCCATGATACAGCGCTCCAGCTGCTGGCTTTGACTCAGGGTTCAACCATGGTCAGCCATTTTGCTGTTCTCTTCCGGACATTAGCGTCTGAGTTGGAATGGTCAGATAAAACCCTCATTCCCGTATTTTGGAGGGGGCTGGCTGACCATGTGAAAGACGCTTTGGCCACTAGGGAGATTCCCGCCACACTGGAGGAGCTCATAGCCATATCTACTCGCATAGACCTTCGTTTTCACGAGCGAAGGTTGGAGCGAGCCCAGTGTAGGCAGAGGTTTCGGCTGGCTCCCACCTTCGCCAAACCTTTGGAATCTCCAGTCCAGGCGTCCGAGTCACATGAGGCCTTAGAGGTGACACGAGCGGGATCCAAGTCTCAGTCCGCCCGTGCACATAAGGTCCGTCATGTTTACCGGCAGTCAGGACATCTTGCCTCCAAGGGTCCTCAGCGGTCGGGGAAACGTCAGCGTTTAGTGGCAGTTGGAGGAGGTACACTAGACACGGCGACGTTTGCCTCAAAGTTGTCCTTCAAGGGGACAATTACCATAGGCCCATCCACTCTTATGGTCGAGCTATGCGTGGATTCTGGGGCAGAGGGTAATTTTATGTCTTCCTCTTTTGCCCAGTGTCATGCAATACCCTTGGTGATGCTCGCCAAGCCTGTGACCGTTCGAGTGGTAAATGGGTCAACACTACCCTCACAGATTACCCACCAAACCATTCCTTTCACGCTTTCTGTGTCTCCATCACATCAGGAGATAATCTCCCTGTTAGTCATTCCTGAGGGAATTGATGAGGTCCTGTTGGGGATACCATGGCTTCGCTACCATTCTCCCCATATTGAGTGGTCCTCTGGGAGAATTTTGGGATGGAGTAAATCCTGCGAGGGTAGGTGTCTGAGGGACTGCGTTCAGGTTGTAACTACACAGGTACCCGCAGATCTTTCCTCTCTCCCCAAGCACTATTGGCCCTATGCAGACGTGTTCTCCAAAAGAGCTGCGGAGACCCTTCCGCCTCACCGCCCCTATGACTGTCCTATTGACCTCTTGCCTGGTGCTGAGCTTCCCCGGGGTCGAGTCTATCCGTTATCTCTCCCGGAGACGGAGGCAATGTCTCAGTACATCCAAGAGAATCTGGTAAGAGGATTCATTAGGAAGTCAGTGTCACCGGCAGGGGCTGGGTTCTTCTTCGTACAGAAGAAGACTGGAGACTTACGTCCATGCATAGACTACAGGGGTCTTAACACCATCACCGTTAAGAACAAGTACCCATTACCCCTGATATCTGAGCTGTTTGATAGGCTACGGGGAGCGAGGGTATTTACGAAGTTAGATCTGTGGGGTGCCTACAACCTGATTCGCATCCGTGAGGTGGATGAATGGAAGACGGCTTTTAACACCAGGGATGGGCACTATGAATATCTGGTGATGCCCTTTGGGCTCTGTAATGCCCCAGCCGTTTTCCAAAACTTTGTGAACGACATCTTCCGGGATATGCTCACCACCTCGGTCGTAGTCTATCTGGATGATATTCTCATCTTCTCTCCAGATATTGACTCCCATCGGAGAGATGTTCGCAAAGTCTTCGACCTCTTACGGGCAAACTCCCTCTACGCCAAGTTGGAGAAGTGTGTGTTTGAGCAGGAGTCCTTGCCTTTCCTTGGTTATATCATCCCTGCCCAGGGTTTGGCTATGGATCCTGCCAAGCTACAGGCTGTAAAGGACTGGCAGGAACCCCATTCTCTTAAAGCGGTGCAGCGCTTTATGGGGTTCATTAATTATTATCGCCAGTTCATTCCACACTTCTCAACTTTGGTAGCTCCCTTGGTTGCCCTCACCAAGAAGGGAGCAAATCCCAAGTTGTGGTCAGAGGAGGTCTCCAAAGCCTTTCTCTCGATCAAGTCACACTTCGCTAGCGCTCACATCCTACATCGCCCCGATGTTGATAAGCCATTTATCTTGGAGGTGGATGCCTCATCCGTTGGTGCTGGAGCAGTCCTTTTCCAAAAGGATGCTCAAGGTCGGAAGCATCCTTGCTTCTTCTTCTCCAAGACCTTCACACCAGCGGAGAGGAATTATTCCATTGGGGACAGGGAGTTGCTGGCCATGAAGTTGGCTTTTTCGGAGTGGAGACATCTCTTGGAGGGAGCTCGCTTTCCCTTCCAAGTCTTCACTGACCACAAGAACTTGGTGTATCTGCAAACGGCCCAGCGGCTGAATTCTCGCCAGGCTAGATGGTCCCTGTTCTTCTCCCTGTTCCATTTTACTCTCCATTTCCTCTCCGGGGAGAAGAACGTTCGTGCTGACGCTCTCTCCCGCTCCGTAGTGTCATCGGAGGAGGAGTAGCCTCGGCTTATTGTCCCTTCTGAGAGCCTGAGAACTGTAGCTCCGGTTTCGCTAGAGTCTGTGCCCCCGGGCAAGACTTTCGTACCAGCTAACTTGCGACCGGAGGTTCTCTCTTGGGCTCACTCCTCCAGGGTGGGCATTTTGGGACCAAGAGGACATCTGAGCTTTTGATGAGAACATACTGGTGGCCGCATATGGCCCGAGATGTCAGGGACTATATTCAGGCATGCGTTACTTGCGCCCAGAATCGGTCTCCTCGGCAACGGCCTGCTGGGTTGCTTTACCCTCTACCGGTGGCAGACAGGCCCTGGGAGATGGTCAGGATGGACTTTGTGGTGGGCCTACCCAAGTCACGTGGCTGCTCCATTATTTGGGTTGTCACCGACCATTTCTCTAAAATGGTGCATTTGGTGCCGCTTCCTCGGTTACCCTCAGCACGGGCCTTGGCGGTGTTGTTCATTAAGCACGTTTTCCGATTGCATGGTATGCCTGATAAGATTGTCAGTGATCAGGTCCCCAGTTCGCGTCTCGGTTTTGGAGAGAGCTCTGCCGTTTACTCAGCATAGAGTTAAACCTCTCCTCTGCATACCATCCCGAGATGAATGGGTTGGTGGAGAGAACAAACCAGACTCTGGTGACATATTTGCGACATTTCGTCTCTGCTAGGAAGGATGACTGGGCATCTTTGCTACCTTGGGCGGAATTTGCCTTGAACAACGCCGTAGCCGATTCCACTGGTCAAACTCCTTTTCTCCTTAATTACGGCCAACATCCGCGTGTCCCTGTGCCCATGCCCGTGTCATCCACCGATTCTAGGGTGGCAGACTGGGCGGTGGAGGCACGTGACATCTGGGACCACACACAGGATGCCATCCGGGCCTCCAAGGAGAGAATGAGGGTTTCGGCTGATACACACCGGCGCCCTGCTCCGGTCTTTGCTCCTGGCGACTTAGTGTGGCTCTCCGCCCGTAACATCAGGCTGCGAGTTGAGTCCACTAAGTTTGCTCCTCGCTACATTGGCCCGTTTAAGGTTCTGGAACAGGTCAACCCTGTGGTCTACCGTTTGGCTATTCCTCCACGCCTTGGTATTACCGATACTTTTCACGTTTCCCTCTTAAAGCCCTTTCATTTGTCCCGGTTTTCTGAGTCATCTGCTGGGACATCGGGTTCATCCACGGATGAGTTTGAGGTGAATGCAATTGTGGGGTGCAAGGTGGTACGTGGCAAGAAATTTTATCTGGTGGACTGGAAGGGTCACGGCCCAGAGGATAGAACCTGGGAGCCTGTGGAGCACATTCGGGCTCCGCTGCTTATTGCAGCTTTTGAGCGTAGTGAGGCTCAAGGAGGGGGGGCTCTAGGAGGGGGGTAATGTTAGGAGTCGAGTTTCCTCTGCTGCACAGGGGGAATCTCGATCCGTGTCTGCTGCGGTCTCCCATTCGGTATCGGCCGCAGTGGGTTCTGCTCAGCGGAGACGTCGCTCCCAGCATCTCGCTGAGGCTGATTCGGTGCATAGAGTCACTACTGCCTTTTCTGGCTTTCCTATGGTACCCTGCACTGATCTGCGGCGAGCAAGCCTCTCTGGGACTAAGTCCTTATTTACTCACACTAAGCATGCCCAGGGCAGGGTCTCCCATTGGAGGTCGATGGCCACATGTTCGGTCACATGCTCAGGTACTGCAGTACATTCCATTGGTCCTCCTGGAAGGTCCTGAAAGGGCAAAACATGCTCAGGTACTGCAGCACTTTCCATTGGTCCTCCTGGAAGGTCCTGAAAGGGCAAAAACTTCAGTAGCAGCTTCCTGTGCTGCAACTATATAAACTGCGCATGACCGCACGGCCATGCGCTAGTATTGTCTTGTAAATATGTGTGTGTGTTGTGAGTGAAAGTCGCTCTTTAAATAACCCTCCCTATTGAATGTCTGTTCGCGGAAGGTGTATGTTTGCTTTCTAGTGCCCGACTTATCCAACAGCACGTAACACACATCACAGCGTCCAGTTGCTGTGTCCGCCAGTACGGCGCCGTGCGCTTCCTCTGCGCTTTCCTTTCCCAAGCCTGGGTGGTTAGTGGCGTCCGTCAGTGCGGCACCGCACGCACTCTCGTGCCTTTATTTACTATTTCAATAGTTTCCTTACACACCCAGTTGCGGTGTTGTGCCAGCAGTGGTCTAATCGGACTTCAATCCTAGTTGGGGTTGTGTTTGCTGACTTATTGCTCGCGCTCTATGTGCGGTACCGCGGTCCTGTGAGGCAACAGGATCGCTTCCTTCACGCAGGGTGAAGTTAACCCTTGTATGTATACTTATAGTACCGCCATATAGTCCGTCTTACTTAGCAGCAGGTACTTTCCTGCACGGTGGATCCCGGGTTGCGAACGCACCAATTCCATTTAATAAACTATATATTTGGTGCGTTCCGCCAACCCTAACACTGCGTGGATTATAATAAATCACTAAGTAATTAATTAAATTACTTTCAAACACTGATTTAAAAACTATTTGAAAAATATTTGCAACATGTCTTTTATGCAGTCAAGTATTAACACACTAAAAACTAAACTGATTCTAATCTTCATCAAATTTTCATCAAAGTCCAACTCAATAAACCTCGCTACCTGCTAAGACACGAGTTGTAATTTTTGAAGGCTTATGCATGATGGAAGATGTTGTAGGCCTCATGCTCCGATTTTTGCAAACGTTTTATTAATAAAAAGGATAGATAATGATTTTTTCTTTACAACAATTGTAAAGCTGCCTGTGATTATGAAGTGAACTAAATATCTACTTTTAGGAGATATATATTGGTTATAGGGAGAAGAGATTGTCCTGGTATCGAAAGGGCCTTATAGATTCAGCATAGTTGTTTATGGTACCTGTGATAGTTTCAGTCATTAAGGTGATTAATAGAAAGATAAGTCAAACAGGTTATCAGAATTTGAATCTTTGAATAAAAGTAAAGATTTAAATTACAACATGTCCTCATCACAAGACAACACAATTACTAGAGGCTTTTGAAGAACTCGAGATCTCAAGCTCAGGTTAAAGGGAAACTGTCATTTAGTTTTACTTCAAAACAATCTGTCACACAAGTGATGTGCAGACCTGTGAATGTTTGGGTTTGGCAGGTTTGACTAATATACAGTTAAAAGTTCGGTTCGTGTTTGAATTTGACCCCAAACTTGACCCCGAGCTGAATACAAGTCAATTGGGACCCAATCTTTGGTGCTGTAAAATGGCTGTAAAATGGTTGTAGTAAGGGCTAGGGGGCTGCAAAAGGAAGTAAAATGTGGGTAAGAGCGGGACAATTACCCTGCAGTCAAATGTGGATAGAAAAATTACTTAAATATCTTAAATTAGTCAGTAAACATTGAGTCAATTAGTTTACCCAACAGGCTGGATAGAATAAATAGAATGGTGTGAGGCTATACAACACACAGTCCAAAGACAATGTAAATTAATATAGACTACTCTTATCAATGTCATGTGTAAATATCTATCTATTGATTGAAAACCAAATGACAATCATATTAGTAAGAAAACCAGACAGCTGTGAGCTGATGTTATTATTCTTGGAAGGGCTCAATATCTTTAAAGATTCCCAGTCTATCAATATCAACTCACAGTTGTCTACATAGCCTTAAATGGTTATTAAAATATGGGACCCAAAACAGAATGATGTGGGGTCCCCCTAAATTTGATCACCAGCAAAGGCTATGCAGACAGATGCGGCTGATATTAATAGACTGGAAGGGGTCATGGATATTGGCTCCCTCCCAGTCTAATAACACCAGCCATCAGTAGCCCCAGAAATGGTGCATCTATTAGATGCACCATTTCTGATGCTTTTCCTCAGCTCTTCCTGCTTGTCCTTGTGAATTGGCAAGCGGAGTAATGGTTTTGGGGCTGATGCCAGCTGTTTTATTTCCACTGACATCAAGTCCAAGGGTTAGTAATGGAGAGGTGTCTATCAGACACACCTATTACTAACCCCATAGTCAAAAGTAAGACAAGTCCCCTCTTTTACCCATTCATTAAGATAAAATAGAAAATAAAAAATCAAAGTAATCCTCACCTGTCTGCCTTTAATCCATAATGATGAGGTCCCATGACATTCCCTGACTCTGCTACATCCAGATGGAATGCTGAGCGGGACACCAGTAATGCACCTGCATTACCATACATTTTCTACAACAATATAACTAAACTTAAAAATATTGTAACCCCAATAACTCAACCCTCTGCCTATCCTAGAAATCAACTCTCACAGCATGACTTTTTTCAGAAGTTTATAACCTGTATGTCCATATTAATAGGTTAGATAGCACAAATGTGGTGGCAGATTCCCTTTAACCTTTCACTTACTTTAGTAGTTGTCTGATTTTAGAAAATATATGGGTAGTTTGTTATAATATTATTGTTGTTTTCTTTATAATTGAGATTTAATTTATCAAATTATGAAATTGCTCTGGCAGTAAAATGAATAATTTACTTGACTGCATATCTGTAGAAAGTCACTATAAACCTACAAAAATCATGAAGTACTGTGCCTTTCAAGAACATAACTCAAGTTTACAGTCATTCAAGACATGTGAAAATCTTATTACCGTAATTACATTTTCTTACCCTGTAATTTTCTGTTGACAATATGTTTCATGAAAATTCAGTATTTGTTTTAAAGATTTATACTCATTTGCTTAATGCCACACTAAGAAAAAAAATATGTTATCTTGTTATTAAGTGTTAAACTCTATAATGTGTTTGTATTAACCCTTTAAGGACCGAGCCACTTTGCACATTAATGACCAAATCTCATTTTTTAAATCTGTCCATTGTCACTTTATGAGGCAATAACTCTGGAACCCTTCAATGGGACCCAGTGATACTGAGAATGTTTTCTCGTGACATATTGTACTTCATGACCTTGGTAAAATTTGTTTGATAAGACTTGTGTCTATTTGTGAAAATATAGAAATTTTAATTCGTATGCCCTTAAACCAAATAATTATGTCACACAAATAGTTAATGAATAGCATTTACCATGTGTCTACTTTACATCAGCACACATTTTGAGATATACGTATTTTTCAGACTATAGGTTAAAATTTCTGGAGGAAATGGGGAGGCGTCTTACAGTTTGGATGTACCAGCCTGTGGCTGTGGATGGGGGGGTGAGGAAGCAGCAGCTGCGGACAAGCTGGTAACAGGAGTCACGAACCTGCTGCTGCTGACACCTGTGCTGGCTGTTAAAAGAAAATGAATATTCGCTGCTCCGCAAACCCATGATCCTGGGTGTGGGGAGCAGTGATTATTCCGGCAGCTGACCTCGGCACTGCCATGTGCTGCTTACAAGCTGAAATCAGCTGCTGGCATCAGAACATGATGCTGTGAGAGAGTGGAAGGAAGGCACGTAGAATGGATTAATTTTTTATGTGTGCAGAGTGATGTGGATTAGGGGGCCATGCATACTAGGATGGGGAGGAGGAGTCCATTTATACCAGGATGTGGATGAGGTGGCCATGTGTACAAGTATGGGGATGATAGTGCCATGTATACCAGGATGGAGGATGAGGTGGCCATATATACCAGGATGGGGAATGAAGGTGCCATGTATACCAGGATGGGCATAATACATATCAGAATGGGGGGGCATGTGTACCTGGATTGGGGGCATATACATACCAGGAAGTTAGAAGGGTTAAAAGTTAATCAGCAATTTCTCTTTTTTTTTTAGGGACCACATTACATGTGAAGTAACTTTGGGGGCCTAAATGACAGAAAATACCAAAAGTGACATCATTCTAAAAGCTACAATCCTCAAACTTCTCAAACCACATCCAAGACATTTATAAACCCTTAAGGTGCTTTACAGGAATTATAACAATTGTAAGATTGCTCTCACTAAGTGTATTGGGGGACACTCGCTTGGCACGGGATCAACGTAGTCAGGCACGATTTTTGAACACAAAACAGTCCATACAGTTTATTAAAGTGTCATAAACCGGGTTATGCAGTTAATAATATACATTCCATAGAACAGAATGGGCACCAACTGGTGATATTAACTTGCAGCTTTGTCTTAACAATTCATTTACGGCTTTAACTCACGTTTACGGCTTTGTCTCACAGACACTAAACATGCTGGACCTCTCACTTCGCCCAGTTACCATGGGTGTCTGTACGCCTTACACTTCACCAATGTCCCAAGTCACATACAGAGCATATGACACTGGGTCGCAGTCTCTAAACACGCCAAACCTCACTCCGTTCAGTCATCGTGGGAGACCACACAGTTCATGGAACATCATAAGCAAAAACAGTCTGTATAGGTACCTGATGGGAGCTCTTGTTCGACCTGCTGACTCCTCGTCAGTCCACTCCTCCGGGAAAGCTGCCTCACAGGGATCACCAACTTGCCTGGCGGCATATCTTAGTTAGTCCAGACCCACCGAAGGATGGTTGCTTCCCCACATGAACCGCACATGTGACCTGTCCAGGTGCTATTCAGGACCTCGTCCAACACCCCAGGCCACCCGCAAGTCCAAAGCCCCACCATGTGCTATTCAGAACTCCTACTCCCAGGAAATTCAACACAGGATTGTACAGTGTGCTATTCAGGACTCCTACTCCCAGGAAATCCAACACACCCGGCTCACCAGGTCCAAAGCCCCACCATGTGCTATTCAGAACTCCTACTCCCAGGTAATTCAACACAGGTAGTTCAGTGTGCTATTCTTGGATCCGGTCCTACTCCCAGGACCTCCCAACACACAGGCTCCCCAGGACCTTCCGCTGGAACCACACAGGAACACACAGGTCACTCACAGCGACCATACACAGGACCCCTGTGACCCACACCCTGGTCACATTATATACCCTTAACCACTCCCCTGGATGGGAGTGTGGAAGTGTGGCTAGTTTGTCCCACCCATCTCACACAACTAGCCTAGTAAGTCTCCCTTACAGCTACACCATACATATACACACTTTAGGGACTACAGGTCCCAGAACAACAACATTGCATCAGACTTACTACGCAGACTCCCTCTGCGACACATATCAGCCATTCACAACACAGCCAGTCACTGTTTCACCACGATTATCACAATAGATATCCCTCCATGCACATCCCAAAGAGCACTCACAGCGCCCCCTAGCTGTCACAGGGGTCACTGCATCACACAATGTGGAAGGAAAAAATGAACATGTTACTTTTTTCGCCATAATGTTACTTTAGCCACACTTTTTTATTTTCACAAGGGTAACAGGAGAAAATGGACCTCAAAATTTGTTGTGAAATTTCTCCTGAGTATACAGATACCCCGTATGTGGGGGAAAACTACTGTTTGAGCGCATGGCAGGGCTCAGAAGGGTATGAACAATGTTTGACTTTTTTAAAGCAAAAATGGGCATAATAGAAAGCATACGCCATGTTGCGTTTGCAGAGCCCCTGACGTGCCTAAACAGTGGACATCCATCACAAGTGAGCTCATTTTGGAAACTAGACCTCTCAAGGAAAGTTTCTAGATGTGTGGTGAGCACCTTCAACCCCTAGTTGGTTTACAGAAGTATATAAAAGAGAGCCATAAAAATCACATTTTTCCCACAAAATGTTTTTTTAACCCACATTTTTTATCTTCACAAGGGAAACAGGAGAAAATGGACATCATATTTTATATTAATTCCCCATATGTGGGGGAAAACTACTGTTTGGATGCATCAATAAAAAACCAAAGGAGAGCTCACAGTAGTAGTAGGGAGATAATACAAGATGGATATTATAGGCTACTGATAAGCTGGACGAGTATAAAAAAGGTGGGCAGTTGGAAAATTCTCAGTTAAAAACCAAAAACGCACCACAAAACCTACCATATGTCCAATATAAAATAATTTTTATTAATATAAAATTCTAGTAAGAAGAGACAATATATAGGGGAAAACCAATACAGATACAAATTGTAGGCAACAGTGCCTTAATCTACATGGTATAGGAATACTATATGCGTAGAAAAGCAAGGACGTATATACAGGGGTTCTAGGATGTTTTGCCCCCAGCAGTTTGCCCCCAGCAGTTCGCCCCTGAGTACATTTCGCTCCTGCACATTTGGTCCCCAGCCTTTGGCCCCCAGGATGTTTTGCCCCTGCACATTTCACCCCTGCACATTTTGCCCCCAGCAGTTCACCCCCAGCCATTCTCCCCCAGCAGTTCACCCCCAGCAGTTCGTCCCTGGGTACATTTTGCCCCCGCACATTTCGTCCCCAGCATTTGGCCTCCAGGATGTTTTGCACCCACACATTTCACCCCCACACATTTCGTCCCCAGCAGTTGGCTCCCAGCAGTTCGCCCCTGGGTACATTTTGCCCCCGCATATTTCATCCCCACCATTTGGCCCCTGGATGTTTTGCCCCCGGCAGTTCACCCCTCAATGTTTTGCCCCGGCAGTTCGCCCCAGATGTTTGCACCCTTGTGGTTCATGAATTTCCATCCATCATCAATGTTTCCCCAGCATTGGGCCCCCAGATGTTTCACCCCCAGCAGTTCGCCCCCGGATGTTTGTACCCTTTTGGTTCATGAATTCCCATCCATCATCAATATTTCACCCCCAGCCGTTCGCCCCCAGATGTTTGTACCATTGTGGTTCATGAATTCCTTGCTATCATCAATGTTTCGCCCCCAGAAGTTTGCCCCCGGCAGTTCGCCCCTGGATGTTTGTACCCTTTGTGGTTCATGAATTCCCATACGTCATCAATGTTTCACCCCCAGCAGTTCACCCCTGGATGTTTGCACCCTTGTGGTTCATGAATTCCCGTCCGTCATCAATGTTTTGCCCCCAGCAGTTTGCCCCCAGCAGTTCACCCCCATATGTTTCACCCCCGAATATTTCTCCTACAGCATTTTGTCCCTGGATGTGTCGCCATCTGATGTTTCGCACCTAACATTTTTACCCCAAATGTTTCACCCTCAACTTTTGGGGTCAACATGCAGGGATCAAAACATCTAGGGCTGAACATACCTGAGGGTAAAATATACAGGAACCCAATTGCTGGGGATTCCTGTGGCTGCCTTTTCAGCAGCTTATCCAGTGTCTCTTCTGGCTGGCCTTAAAGGAGTAGTATCTCTTGAACAAAAATATGGACATACTTACCTTTCGCAGCTGCAGCTCCTTGGGTCACGGAGAACAGTCTAGCAGTTCCCCGTGATGTCTTCTCCTGCTTCTGGCTGTCTTTTCATCTTCCCTGGATCCCATTGATCAGTCAATCCAGGGGGCAGGATGCCTCTCCTGTCACCAAGGAATTGCATATATAGATCAATAGTTGGCAGTTTGTAAGTAGAGCGCTGGCAGTAGTCCCAGGAAGGGGAAGGTAGACAGCCGAGTCCCCGCAGCTCCAGCCGGGCACCCCAATAGAGGATATAATAACTGGTTATCTAAGAAAAAGCCGGTCCTAGGAGCACAGAAAAATGGACTCTGACACCAGATTGAGTTGAGCCACAATGTGTTTCAATGGCATACACCGTCTTCTTCAGGTGGTCCACCTGAAGAAGACGGCTCAACTCAACCTGGTGTCAGAGTCCTTTTTTCTGCGCTCCTATGACCGGCTTTTTCTTCTACCTCTTTGGGGACAACCATTAAATTAGTGTTGCTCTTGGTGAATATGAGTTTGAAACCACTGATCTAAGACAAGTGACCATCATTTTACTGTCATGTAATAGTGGTGTTACACTTAATGGCTTCGTTTTGTTATCCATTACATATCATACTGTATCTAGTGATGAGCAAACCAGATCTGGAAAATTCAGGGTTTATATCGAACATTGCCTGCTCGGGTTCAACCACACCAACCCCAAACAGGCAATGTTCGGAGTTTGCTCATCAGAAAATAAAAATTACTTCTCTCCCTTTTGCTGAGGTCCCAACCTGTGTGGAGAGTCTTCTTGACCAAGGGAATCCCTAGCAAGGAATCCTGAAAGGGATTCCCTTGGGTAGGATGACCTATTCACACAATGTGGAAGTGCAAGGAAGAGGACCCTCCGCGTCTGCCGGTACCTCAGCAAAGGGGTAAGTAGCAATATATACATTTTCTTTTTACTATCTGGTTAGTGATGAGGATGTGGCGGACAGATCCTCCACTCCTCTGAGTCTCCATACCCAGTGAGTTCAATGGAGATGATAGTTTGGGGGTGCTGAATCTGGCAGGTTCATTTCTCTCTCACTAATCATATTTTGGGTCTAAGGCTAGGTTCACATTTGCGTTTAAAAATGCAGCGTTTTTAACGCAAATGCATGTGGTGAAAAAACGCATGTAAACGCGTGCAAACGCTGCGTTTTTTAGACACATGCGTATTTGCATGTGGTAAAAAAATGCGGCGTTTTGATGTGTTTACATGCGTTTTTTCCTGCGTTTGCGTTTTTGAAATGCATGATGAGAAGTGTGTGACAGCTGCCAATCATCAAAATCAACTAGAAAACCCACTATAAACAGAAATAGCTAGGGTTGGGGTTAGGGTTAGGATCCCTGTTGTGAATTCTGTGGTCAAGCTCCCTCCTGTGGTCATGAGTGGTACTTCGGCTGGTTCTGTCTATGAGCTTCCTCTGGTGGATGTGAGTGGGGCTGCGGCTTCTGAGTTTCCTTCCTCAGGTGACGAGGTTAAGTCGTTAGGTGCTGCTCTATTTAACTCCACCTAGTTCTTTGTTCCTGGCCTCCAGTCAATGTTCCAGTATTGGTCTTGCTTTCTCCTGGATCGTTCTTGTGGCCTGTCTGCCCTGCATAAGCTAAGTTCTGCTTGTGTTACTTTTGTTTGCTATTTTTTCTGTCCAGCTTGCTATATTGGTTTGTCTTGCTTGCTGGAAGCTCTGGGACGCAGATGGAGCACCTCCGTACCGTTAGTCGGTGCGGAGGGTCTTTTTGCGCCCTCTGCGTGGTTGTTTGTAGGTTTTTGTGCTGACCGCAAAGCTATCTTCCCTATCCTCGGTCTGTTCAGTAAGTCGGGCCTCACTTTGCTAAAATCTATTTCATCTCTTTGTTTGTATTTTCATCTTTACTCACAGTCATTATATGTGGGGGGCTGCCTTTTCCTTTGGGGAATTTCTCTGAGGCAAGGTAGGCTTATTTTTCTATCTTCAGGGCTAGCTAGTTTCTCAGGCTGTGCCCGAGGCGCCTAGGTCTGGTCAGGAGCGCTCCACGGCTACCTCTAGTGTGGTGTGATAGGATTAGGGATTGCGGTCAGCAGAGTTCCCACGTCTCAGAGCTCGTCCTATGTGATTAGTAACTTTCAGGTCATTTTGTGTGCTAATAACCAACAGGTCCATTGTGTTTCTGAACCACCAGTTCATAACAGTACTGGAGGCCCAAAGTACTAATGCTTCTCAATAGAGGGAAAAGAGAAGTTCTGAGACCATTTTTTTTTCTCTGCACTGTGTTTTGTCTTTCTTTTCCCCTAGACATTTGGGTGGTTCAGGACACAGGTGTAGTGATGGACATTAAAGGTCTGTCTTCTTGTGTGGATCATCTCACTGCAAGAGTACAAAATATTCAAGACTTTGTGGTTCAGAATTCTATGTTAGAACCAAGAATTCCTATTCCTGATTTGTTTTCTGGAGATAGAGCTAAGTTTCTGAGTTTTAAAAATAATTGTAAACTGTGTCTGACTTTGAAACTCCGCTCCTCTGGTGACCCAGTTCAACAAGTTAAGATCATTATTTCTTTATTACGTGGCGACCCTCAAGACTGGGCATTTTCCCTTGCGCCAGGAGATCCTGCATTATGTAATATTGATGCGTTTTTTCTGGCGCTCGGATTGCTTTATGATGAACCTAATTCAGTGGATCAGGCAGAGAAAAATTTGCTGGCTCTGTGTCAGGGTCAGGATGAGGTAGAGATATATTGTCAGAAGTTTAGGAAGTGGTCTGTGCTCACTCAATGGAATGAATGTGCGCTGGCAGCAATTTTCAGAAAGGGTCTCTCTGAAGCCCTTAAGGATGTCATGGTGGGATTTCCTATGCCTGCTGGTCTGAATGAGTCTATGTCTTTGGCCATTCAGATCGATCGACGCTTGCGTGAGCGTAAAACTGTGCACCATTTGGCGGTATTATCTGAGCATAAACCTGAGCCTATGCAATGTGATAGGACTTTGACCAGAGCTGAACGGCAAGAACACAGACGTCGGAATGGGATGTGTTTTTACTGTGGTGATTCCACTCATGCTATCTCCGATTGTCCTAAGCGCACTAAGCGGTTCGCTATGTCTGCCACCATTGGTACGGTACAGTCGAAATTTCTTTTGTCCGTTACTTTGATCTGCTCTTTGTCATCCTATTCTGTCATGGCATTTGTGGATTCAGGCGCTGCCCTGAATTTGATGGATTTGGAGTTTGCTAGGCGCTGTGGGTTTTTCTTGGAGCCCTTGCAGTATCCTATTCCATTGAGAGGAATTGATGCTACGCCTTTGGCCAAGAATAAGCCTCAGTACTGGACCCAACTGACCATGTGCATGGCTCCTGCGCATCAGGAGGATATTCGCTTTTTGGTGTTGCATAATCTGCATGATGTGGTCGTGTTGGGGTTGCCATGTCTACAAGTCCATAACCCAGTATTGGATTGGAAATCAATGTCTGTGTCCAGCTGGGGTTGTCAGGGGGTACATGGTGATGTTCCATTTCTGTCTATTTCATCATCCACCCCTTCTGAGGTCCCAGAGTTCTTGTCGGATTACCGGGATGTATTTGATGAGCCCAAGTCCAGTGCCCTACCTCCGCATAGGGATTGCGATTGTGCTATCGATTTGATTCCTGGTAGTAAGTTTCCTAAAGGTCGACTGTTTAATTTGTCTGTGCCTGAGCACGCCGCTATGCGGAGTTACGTAAAGGAATCCTTGGAGAAGGGTCATATTCGCCCGTCGTCGTCGCCATTGGAAGCAGGGTTCTTTTTTGTGGCCAAGAAGGATGGTTCGCTGAGATCTTGTATTGATTACCGCCTTCTAAATAAAATCACAGTCAAATTTCAGTACCCCTTGCCGCTGCTGTCTGATTTGTTTGCTCGGATTAAGGGGGCTAGTTGGTTCACCAAGATAGATCTTCGTGGTGCGTATAATCTTGTGCGTATTAAACAGGGCGATGAATGGAAAACAGCATTTAATACGCCCGAGGGCCATTTTGAGTACCTGGTTATGCCATTCGGGCTTTCTAATGCTCCATCAGTGTTTCAGTCCTTTATGCATGACATCTTCCGAGAGTACCTGGATAAATTCCTGATTGTATACTTGGATGATATTTTGGTCTTCTCAGATGATTGGGAGTCTCACGTGAAGCAGGATAGAATGGTGTTCCAGGTCCTGCGTGCTAATTCTTTGTTTGTGAAGGGCTCAAAGTGTCTCTTTGGTGTTCAGAAGGTTTCATTTTTGGGTTTCATTTTTTCCCCTTCTACTATCGAGATGGACCCTGTTAAAGTTCAGGCCATTTATGATTGGACTCAGCCGACATCTCTGAAGAGTCTGCAAAAGTTCCTGGGCTTTGCTAATTTTTATCGTCGCATCATCAATAATTTTTCTAGTGTTGCAAAACCGTTGACTGATTTAACCAAGAAGGGTGCTGATGTGGTCAATTGGTCTTCTGCTGCTGTGGAAGCTTTTCAGGAGTTGAAGCGTCGTTTTTCTTCTGCCCCTCTGTTGTGCCAACCAGATGTTTTGCTCCTGTTCCAGGTCGAGGTTGATGCTTCTGAGATTGGAGCAGGGGCTGTTTTGTTGCAAAGAAGTTCTGATGGCTCGGTGATGAAACCATGTGCCTTCTTTTCCAGGAAGTTTTCGCCTGCTGAGCGTAATTATGATGTTGGCAATCGAGAGTTGCTGGCCATGAAGTGGGCATTCGAGGAGTGGCGTCATTGGCTTGAAGGAGCTAAGCATCGCGTGATGGTCTTGACTGATCACAAGAACTTGACTTATCTCGAGTCTGCCAAACGGTTGGATCCTAGACAGGCTCGTTGGTCGCTGTTTTTCTCCCGTTTTGACTTTGTGGTTTCGTACCTTCCGGGCTCTAAAAATGTGAAGGCGGATGCCCTGTCTAGGAGTTTTGTGCCCGACTCTCCGGGTTTGCCTGAGCTGGCGGGTATTCTCAAAAAGGGGGTAATTTTGTCTGCCATCTCCCTTGATTTGCGGCGGGTGCTGCAAAAATTTCAGGCTAATAGACCTGACCGTTGCCAGCGGAGAAAATGTTTGTCCCTGATAAATGGACAAGTAGAGTTATCTCTGAGGTTCATTGTTCGGTGTTGGCTGGCCATCCTTGAATCTTTGGTACCAGAGATTTGGTGGCTAGATCCTTTTGGTGGCCGTCTCTGTCGCGGGATGTGCGTTCGTTTGTGCAGTCCTGTGGGATTTGTGCTCGGGCTAAGCCCTGCTGTTCTCGTGCCAGTGGGTTGCTTTTGCCCTTGCCGGTCCCGAAGAGGCCCTGGACACATATCTCTATGGATTTTATTTTGGATCTCCCCGTCTCTCAAAAGATGTCGGTCATTTGGGTGGTTTGTGATCGCTTCTCTAAGATGGTCCATTTGGTACCCTTGTCTAAATTGCCTTCCTCCTCTGATTTGGTGCCATTGTTTTTCCAGCATGTGGTTCGTTTACATGGCATTCCGGAGAACATCGTTTCTGACAGAGGTTCCCAGTTTGTTTCGAGGTTTTGGCGAGCCTTTTGTGCTAGGATGGGCATTGATTTGTCTTTTTCCTCGGCTTTCCATCCTCAGACAAATGGCCAAACTGAACGAACCAATCAGACCTTGGAAACATATCTGAGATGTTTTGTTTCTGCTGATCAGGATGATTGGGTGTAATTTTTGCCTTTGGCTGAGTTCGCCCTTAATAATCGGGCCAGCTCGGCTACTTTGGTTTCGCCGTTTTTCTGCCATTCTGGTTTCCATCCTCGTTTCTCTTCAGGGCAGGTTGAGTCTTCAGACTGTCCTGGTGTGGATACTGTGGTGGATAGGTTGCAGCAGATTTGGACTCATGTAGTGGACAATTTGACATTGTCCCAGGAGAGGGCTCAACGTTTCGCTAACCGCAGGCGCTGTGTGGGTCCCCGACTTCGTGTTGGGGATTTGGTTTGGTTGTCGTCTCGTTATATTCCTATGAAAGTTTCCTCTCCTAAGATTAAGCCTCGTTTCATTGGTCCATATAGGATTTCTGAGGTTCTTAATCCTGTGTCTTTTTGTTTGACCCTTCCAGCTTCTTTTTCCATCCATAATGTATTCCATAGGTCATTGTTGCGGAGATACGTGGCACCTGTGGTTCCATCCGTTGATCCTCCTGCCCCGGTTTTGGTTGAGGGGGAGTTGGAGTATATAGTGGAGAAGATTTTGGATTCTCGTATTTCGAGACGGAAACTCCAGTACCTGGTTAAGTGGAAGGGTTATGGTCAGGATGATAATTCCTGGGTCTTGGCCTCTGATGTTCATGCTGCCGATCTGGTTCGTGCCTTTCATTTGGCTCATCCTGGTCGGCCTGGGGGCTCTGGTGAGGGTTCGGTGACCCCTCCTCAAGGGGGGGTAACTGTTGTGAATTCTGTGGTCAAGCTCCCTCCTGTGGTCATGAGTGGTACTTTGGCTGGTTCTGTCTATGAGCTTCCTTTGGTGGATGTGAGTGGGGCTGCGGCTTCTGAGTTTCCTTCCTCAGGTGACGAGGTTAAGTCGTTAGGTGCTGCTCTATTTAACTCCACCTAGTTCTTTGTTCCTGGCCTCCAGTCCATGTTCCAGTATTGGTCTTGCTTTCTCCTGGATCGTTCTTGTGGCCTGTCTGCCCTGCATAAGCTAAGTTCTGCTTGTGTTACTTTTGTTTGCTATTTTTTTCTGTCCAGCTTGCTATATTGGTTTGTCTTGCTTGCTGGAAGCTCTGGGACGCAGAGGGAGCACCTCCGTACCGTTAGTCGGTGCGGAGGGTCTTTTTGCGCCCTCTGCGTGGTTGTTTGTAGGTTTTTGTGCTGACCGCAATGCTATCTTCCCTATCCTCGGTCTGTTCAGTAAGTCGGGCCTCACTTTGCTAAAATCTATTTCATCTCTTTGTTTGTATTTTCATCTTTACTCACAGTCATTATATGTGGGGGGCTGCCTTTTCCTTTGGGGAATTTCTCTGAGGCAAGGTAGGCTTATTTTTCTATCTTCAGGGCTAGCTAGTTTCTCAGGCTGTGCCCGAGGCACCTAGGTCTGGTCAGGAGCGCTCCACGGCTACCTCTAGTGTGGTGTGATAGGATTAGGGATTGCGGTCAGCAGAGTTCCCACGTCTCAGAGCTCGTCCTATGTGATTAGTAACTTTCAGGTCATTTTGTGTGCTAATAACCACCAGGTCCATTGTGTTTCTGAACCACCAGTTCATAACAGATCCCTAGGGTTAGGGTTAGGGTTAGGATCCCTAGGGTTAGGGTTAGGGTTAGGGTTAGGATCCCTTTAGGGTTAGGGTTGGGGGGTGGCTTTTCAGTGTGTATTTTTGTGTTTTTCTATAAAAACGCATGCGTTTAAAAACACAAGCAAACGCATGTGCTTAAAAGCGCATGCATTTACATAGACAGCAATACATTTTTTTGCAGAAAAAAACGCCTCTAGAAATTACTACATGTTGCATTTCCGCAAAAAAACGCAAGCATAGAAACGACGCATGCGTCGTCAAAACGCGGCAAAACGCATGCAAAAAAATGCATGCGTTTTTAATCTTAAGTATAGAAAAAAAACGCATGCGTTTTTTTGCGCTAAAACGCAGCGGCAAAAAACGCAAATGTGAAACCAGCCTAAGATGTATAAATGTGATCAAGTTACAGTTTTATTTTAAATCCAAAACTTTGAGTTTTCTAGATAAGTAACTTTACAAACAGACCAAAAATTATTAATAATTGGTCAAACCAACCAACATTGCAGAACAATATATTTAAAGCGTAACTCTAAAAAAAGCCCAAAAACTTTTGCTATGTTATAGTACCTGGGTCACTGATCTTTTCCAATGGAGAACCCCTTCCAGCATCTTTAGTTTATTTTTTTAAATATAATATTTTTTACATTTTATTTAGCTTTGTGTGAAAAGTTGCATCCGAGTTACAGCAGCAGGCTCTATGTGCTGCAGGATTTCAGTGGTTACTAAGGAAGTCGGGCCCCTTGGTAGCAGAAATTGTGGGTGGATTCAGGCTTCCTGTGATACATTCAGGGCTGTTCGATCACAGCCCTCTGGAAAGTTCCCCTTTCCCCTTCCCTCATGTGCTAAGTCCTGGACAAGAGGAAGGCTTCCCCTATGTAAAGCCAGTAAAGGACTGAGCACATAGGGCATTGGGGAGCTTTGCAGGGGGCTGTGAACCAGCAGCCCTGTATACATCATAGGGAGCACATTGATGCCTCTTTCAGACTTGCTGTTTTCCTGGCGATTACCGTGGCAGTTTAAAACCACGGCGGTAATCGCCAGGAAGATAGAACATGTTTTAAAATGGAAAACCGTTCGGCTTTTGCTGCACAGTTTTCCCGCGATTTGAGCCCATTGACTTGCATGGGGCAAATCGAGTGCTATGTAGTGGTTTTTCTGGCGACTACGGCCGCGGTTTGAAACTGCTGTGATAATCGCCAGCAGTCTGAAAGAGGAATGACAGTTGCACGTCCCGTGTAGCCATGCCCCCTAGAGTCGATCCACAATTTCTGCTACTAAGGCGAAATGACCTCCTTATTAGCCACTGAAATCTTGCACAACACATGGAGCTGCTGCTGGAACTTGGATGGGACTTTTCACACAGAAGTGAAGTTGCTGGAAGGGGTTCTCCATTGGAAAAGAAGATTAGTGCCACAGGTACTATTACATAGCAAAACTTGTTGTTTTTTTTAGAGTTATGCTTTAACTGTATAAATTAAAACTGTTAAACAAGAAACATAAATGGTATAGAGGGGGAAGGGTTAGAGAAAAAGAGGAAAGAAAAGAAAAATTGCAGGTGTTAATGTTTGAATTATTTTACAGCTAAATATATGACCATCAACTAAAATTCAAAGCTGTAGGCGATGCCTCTCAGATAATCTATCATGCTTCTATTGCTGAAATCTTGCACAAAACCTTTAACCCTTGCTGAAATTGCAGCGTATTTTTTCTTTCTTGCAGTGGTGGGATTTCCTATTTTCTGAATAATTTCTAAACTGTGAAGCTCTTGCTGATGTTTCAGACAGTTAATGAACCGGTATATATTTGGGAAAAGAGTACCACATGTTTCTTGAAAGCTACGGTGCCATCCTTCAACATTATTATTTGTTCGCCGTTGATCATTTAATGTTCGTTCATACATATTCCAAAGTTCAACTAGAAACAAAAGTGCCTGACGTCCTCTGCGAGTCATTTGGCCAATATAGGTATCTTCAAAATAGTTGGCAATGGGTATGGTTTCTTGTGGAAATTCAGGATTTTCCACTAACTCTTCAAATGAAGGCACAACATTCTGTGTTGGTAGAAAGGCAAGGGCAGGTATCATGCGTATCCAACGAGCAAATTCATGGTCACTTGGAATATTGCACCTTGAGTCCTTCATTTTGAACTTTACGCCAAACTTACTGTGATAGGTGGAAGAAGCAACCGGTCTTCTTGAGGTTGAGGAATTCATTCTCAAATGCCTGCAGCTAGTTCAAAATCCATCATCAGGTTGTGTGGCTGCAGTCCAGGTTGCATGTTCTTCAGTTCTTGTAGCAATCTCTGGTATGTTGAACAGCTCTTGTCCGTCAGTAAGGTGTACACTACAGGAACAACAAGGCCGCTGTGGACTACATGACTTGTATAAAGATGCTTGAACAGGGATAGCGTAGTGGAAAAAATGCCATCAGCAAACCACTCTTTACTTTTGGCCAGTAGATGAAGATTGTACTGCAGTGCGCAGGCGCCGGGCCTCTCTGACCTTTCCAGGTGCCTGCGCACTGCAGTACTTTGCTCTGCCCCCATCAGAGCAGGAAAAGTACGCCTGTGCCAGAGCCGCAGCGTGAAGACAAGAAGAGGACGTCATCGTAAGAAGATGGGAGGCCCCGGACCGGACACCCATCGGACCAGAACAGAACCAGGACCGCCCCTGGGTGAGTATAATCTAACCTCTTTTTCTCATCTTTCAGGATACATCGGGGGCTTATCTACAGCATTACAGAATGCATTACAGAATGCTGTAGATAAGCCCCTGATGCCAATGGCCACAGCTTATAGGTGAAAAATTGGGTGACAGGTGACAGGTTCCCTTTAAGATCCATTCACATGCACTAAGTAGGTGCAGCAGACAATCTGCAGCTAATTTATAGTAGAAAATTCTACACTAAAATTAACATATACTGATGCGGGTTTGATGCGACAACCTTGTCCTCTGGCTGTGATTGACAATGGCTGGATACCTGCAAATCATGGTTGGTGGACAAGGTTACCACTCTGCTTATGAACATGGTAGACCACTATATCTTAAAGGCAGGACTTCTACTTTGAAGCTGAGCAGAGAATTAAACTGCAACTAAACAAGTGAGGCATAGTGGGAATCAGTAGGTCTCATCCTACATTATACTATCCTCAAAGTTTCCCTTTAAGGCAAAAAAAATCACATAGTATTCTATATAAGCTCTTTGTAGTATATAAATGTTCACATTTGTGCAACATAAACTTTGCAATAATTCTGCATAATGGAAATGTTAAATGCTTACCAGAGTCATGCAGAAGGAACTGCTGCTGAATGCCATCAATATTGATCCCATGGAATTCCTGGGGAATAACATGCTGATCAAGGGTTTGGGGCAACCTTAGAATACTGCCAAGTTGCCTTGATAATCGTATTGTTCTCTTCAGTGATGCTTTCTTTGGGAGAAGTGCTACAACATTAGAATGGGCTCCTGAAATGACTTCTGTGAGAATCTGTTGTGGTGTCTTCTGTGTTGTCCTTGCCCTGGTGACCGCCTCATTGACAAATCGGATTGCTTCAGGTCTTGCTGCTTGTTCTGCGTGGTTGTGGGGATTGGTTACTTTCACCGCTTCATTGGTCCAAACACGTCCCTTGCAAGTCGACCGTTTTTCACACACTCAGATGGAATGGACATATTCAGCCATTTGTTTGAAAAATACGTAAATTTGATTCTCGTAGACCAACTTCTTCTTCCCACATTTGGATAGCACTCAATTCAAACGTGTAGAAAGTGAATTGCTGTGGAAGCTGACTGATTTTTTTGTGCTGGTACACCTCTCTATTTGTAGAGATTTTAGACACTGCTATATTCTGATGTAAAGATGGAATAAAAGCTAGTCTAAGGTAACTTGCAGGAGAAAACCTGACATGAAAATTGTTACATCTGCAACAAAACTTGCAAACAAGCAGGTCAGGTAAAAATTCACAAAATGTTTTGATTTTAGAGTGGTTTACATTCCCCACCTAAATCAGGCCTCATTCATACTACATTTTTTTAATCTGTTTATTTTTTTCGTGTTATGTTTTTGTAACACAAAAACGTTTTAGAAAAGTTTTGGAAAATGTCTTGTTAAATTTGCGGGCAAAATGCTCTGACACTATAATGCAATCAGTTGTGAGGTTAACAGATGGAAACAGTTGATTTAACATGTCACAAATGTGCAGCACTCTGTACAGTACTTTTGTGGCATGTGGATCGATGACGGACAGGAATTCAAGAACCACAAGGGTACAAACATCCGGGGGCGAATTGCTGGGGATGAAACATTGATGATGGACAGGACTTCATGAACCACAAGGGTACAAACATCCTGGGGCAAACTGTCGGGGGCGTTCTGCTGGGGGCGAAAGATTGATGATGGACAGGAATTCATGAACCACAAGAATACAAACATCTGGGGGAGAACTACCCGGGGCGAAATGCTTGGGGCAAAACATTGATGACGGACAGGAATTCATGAACCACAAGGGTACAAACATCCGGGGGCGAACTGCCGGGGGCGTTCTGTTGGGGGTGAAAGATTGATGATGGACAGGAATTCATGAGCCACAAGGGTACAAACATCTGGGGGTGAACTACCGGGGGCGAACTGCTGGGGGTGAAACATTGATGACGGACGGGAATTCATGAACCACAAGGGTACAAACATCCTGGGGCGAACAGCAGGGGGCGTTCTGCTGGGGGTGAAAGATTGATGATGGACAGGATTTCATGAATGACGAGAGTACATCCATCTGGGGGCGAACTACCGGGGGCGAACTGCTGGGGCAAAACCTTGATGATGGATGGGAATTCATGAATCACAAGGGTACAAACATCCGGGGGCGAAATGCCGGGGGCGTTCTGCTGGGGGCAAAAGGTTGATGATGGACAGGAATTCATGAACCACAAGGGTATAAACATCTGAGGGTGAACTACCGGGGCGAACTGCTGGGGGTGAAACATTGATGACAGACGGGAATTCATGAACCAAAAGGGTACAAACATCTGGGGCGAACTGCCAGGGGCATTCTGCTGGGGGCGAAAGACTGATGACGGACAGGACTTCATGAATGACAAGGGTACAAACATCTGGGGGCGAACTACCGGGGGCAAACTGCTGGGGGCGAAACATTGATGATGGATGGGAATTCATGAATCACAAGGGTACAAACATCTGGGGGTGAACTGCTGGGGGGCGAAACATCCGGGGGGGCCAAATGCTGGGGTTGAAATGTGCGAAGGCGAAATGTACCCAGGGGCGAAATGCTGTGGGCGTACTGCTGGGGTGCGAAATGTGCAGGGGTGAAATGTGCGGGGGCGAAACATCCTGGGGCCAAATGCTGAGGACGAAATGTACCCAGGGGCGAACTGTTGGGGGCGAACTGCTGGGGGTGAACTGCTGGGGGCAAAATGAGCGGGGGTGAAATGTGCGGTGCCGAAACATCCTGGGGGTTAAATGCTAGGGACAAAATGTTCGGGGGCAAAATGTACCCAGGGGCGAACTGCTGGGGGTGAACTGCTGGGGGCGAACTGCTGGGGGCGAAACATCCAAATCCCATATCCAGGAGATGATTTGTTATGGATATAGCTATGTAAACCACAAAAATATGAAGTCATACAAATTTTAAAGAGATCACAACCCAGTTATGTGAGCGGACAAGAGAAAAATCTCAAAAAATGTGTATAACGAATAAGTATTCATATGTGATTTTAAAAAATTGTTACCCTATAAGTAAAACATAGTAACATAGTAACATAGTTAGTAAGGCCGAAAAAAGACATTTGTCCATCCAGTTCAGCCTATATTCCATCATAATAAATCCCCAGATTTACGTCCTTCTACAGAACCTAATAATTGTATGATACAATATTGTTCTGCTCCAGGAAGACATCCAGGCCTCTCTTGAACCCCTCGACTGAGTTCGCCATCACCACCTCCTCAGGCAAGCAATTCCAGATTCTCACTGCCCTAACAGTAAAGAATCCTCTTCTATGTTGGTGGAAAAACCTTTTCTCCTCCAGACGCAAAGACTGCCCCCTTGTGCCCGTCACCTTCCTTGGTATAAACAAATCCTCAGCGAGATATTTGTATTGTCCCCTTATATACTTATACATGGTTATTAGATCGCCCCTCAGTCGTCTTTTTTCTAGACTAAATAATCCTAATTTCGCTAATCTATCTAGGTATTGTAGTTCTCCCATCCCCTTTATTAATTTTGTTGCCCTCCTTTGTACTCTCTCTAGTTCCATTATATCCTTCCTGAGCACCGGTGCCCAAAACTGGACACAGTACTCCATGTGCGGTCTAACTAGGGATTTGTACAGAGGCAGTATAATGCTCTCATCATGTGTATCCAGACCTCATTTAATGCACCCCATGATCCTGTTTGCCTTGGCAGCTGCTGCCTGGCACTGGCTGCTCCAGGTAAGTTTATTATTAACTAGGATCCCCAAGTCCTTCTCCCTGTCAGATTTACCCAGTGGTTTCCCGTTCAGTGTGTAATGGTGATATTGATTCCTTCTTCCCATGTGTATAACCTTACATTTATCATTGTTAAACCTCATCTGCCACCTTTCAGCCCATGTTTCCAGCCCAAGTTTCAAACTAAAATAATAATCAAAGCAACAGCAAAAAGGTATACAATTACTAGAATTTTATACTAATAAAAAATATTTTGTATTGGACATATGGTTGGTTTTATGGTGCGTTTTTGGTTTTTAATTGTTTGGATGCATGCCTGGGCTCGTAAGGGAAGTAGCACTGATGGACTTTTTTAACTCAAAAATGGCTGAAATTGAGAGCTGACGTCAAGTCGTGTCTGGACAGCTCCCTGATTTGCCAAACAGTGGAAACCCCCATAAGTGACCCCATTTTGTAAAGTAAACCTCTCAAGGAATGTATTTAGATGTTTGGTGAGCACCTTTAAACACCACGTGCTTCACAGAAGTTTATAACGTAGAGCCAAGAAAATAAAAAATCAAATTAATCCCATAAAAATGTTTGATATCCCCAAATTTTTTTATTTTCACAAGTGTAAAAGGAAAATATGGACCCCAGAATTTTGTGTGCAATTTCTGCTCACTACACCAATAAGCTATATATGGGGGGAATATTACTGCGTGGGTGCATGGTAGGGCTTTCAAGGGATGGATCGCTGTTTGACTTTGGAACACAAAAATGGCTGCAATTGAAAGCATACACCATGTCAGGTTTGGAGAGCCTATGGCGTGCATACAGAGTGGAAACTCCTGACAAGTGACCCCATTTTGGAAACTACACCCCTCAAGAAATGCATATAGATGTGTGGTGTGAAAACTGAACCCTTATTTGCTTCACATAAGTTCATAAAGCAGAGACATGTAAATAGAAAAATCACATTTTTTTACCCAAAATTTATTTTTTTTCTTCACAAGGGTAGCAGGAGAAATTGCACAATAAAATTTGTTTGTGCCATTTCTTCTGAGTACACTGGTACCCCGTATGTTGTAAAAAACTACTTTTGGTGCACAGTATAAAGCTCAAAAGGAGTGATGAGTGAACGTGCTCGACACTACTTGTTACTCGTCTGAGTATGACTATACTCGGTGTACTCAGCGAGCACCGAGTATTTCCAGGATTATTCGGCGGAAGCTCGGGTCTCCGCCCTTCAATTCTGGCGCTCTTTAGAATCTTGCTTTTAAGAGTTAGTGTAGGTCTGCAACTGTTCAGTCCACAACTCCTGAGAAAACAACAGTCCTTTTTAGGGCTAATTCGGGGGTCCCGAGATTGCAGCACTAGGTAGGCAGGGGAGTCTATGTGCGCATATCCACATCAGTGCAAGGCCTGCAGGCACTGTATGTGAGTAAATAGCTCTCACTGCATACCTCCAAAAGCTCCATTACTGTCTGCTGCTTATTTAATGTATACCTAGCTGCAGTTTTCTGTAGCTTTTTTTTCTTCATCTGATACCTGCTCCTTTTATTCTAAAGCAATCCATTGCCCACTTATTTTAACATTTATTTGCTTGTTCACGCTGCCTACTGGAGCCAGGTTATTGAAATCTAAGAACGTGCAAATCTTCCTTTTTTTTTGGGTCCCAGACACCAGATGTGAGTGCGCCAAAAAAAAACTTTTTTGTGTGTCATAGCCAAATTATTGACACAATTTAGTTGTGCTAAGAAAATCAAGGCCACATTTACATCATTCTGTTATCTGAGGCTGACGGCTGGTGTATCGGCGAAAAATCGTAGCTTCACAGGCATAAGTTTCATAGTTCTGTCTGCTAGCCTTGTTCCACTCATTTTTTTAATTTTAATAATTCTCCACCCACCCCCCCAAAAAAATTATACAGTCTAGTATGTCAGGCTGAGGCCTGGTGTACCTGTGTCTGAAAAATCGTAGCTTCGCAGGCATAAGTTCCATAGTTCTGTCTGCTAGCCTTGTTACACTTTTAAATTTTTTTTTAAATTCTCCAACACCCTCCTCCAAAAAAAAATTATACAATCTGTTAGGTCATTCTGAGGCCTGTTGTATCTGTGGTGGAAAAATTGTAGCTTCACAGGCATAAGTTCTGTCTGCTAGCATTGTCGTACTCATTTTTAATTTTTTGCCAAATTTCGCATACAAGAGAAAAAAAGAAAGACAGTCAGTTATCTGTGGCTGCGGCCTGGTGTATCGGTGGTGGAAAGATCGTAGTTTCACAGGCATAAGTATCATAGTTTTGTGTACTAGCCTTGTAGCCTTGTGCTCCTTTTTTGTTTTTTTGTTTTTTTTGAAAAATTCACCCCCCCAAAAAAAAATATGTCAGGCTGAGGCCTGGTGTATCTGTGTTTGAAAAATTGTAGCTTCGCAAGCATAAGTTCATAGTTCTGTCTGCTAGCCTTGTTCCACTCTTTTTTTTTTTTTTAATTCTCTAAAAAACAAAAAAAAATTGTGTACAGTCTGTTATGTCAGGCTGAGGCCTGTTGTATCTTTGATGGAAAATTCGTAGCTTTGAAGGCACACTGATCAGATATAATTTTGCTCTAAATAAATACATTTGTGTTAAGTTTTTGAAATAGTTCAGTAGTCCATTGACTAGTTGAGTTTGTGTACAACTGCAGATACAGGGCATGAGGCATCTTTGCATGCACCATGGACAGGGGATTGGCTTGCACGCACATCGAAGACGCAGTGGTATCACCCGCAGAAACTTTTCATGGAGCCTTGTGTTCAACAAACAAAGTCGAGTGCTTTTCTGCCATGTGCCTGATCATGCTTGTGGTGGTTAGGAAGGGAGTTTTACTACCCCTGCTGATGAGGGCAAGGCCGGTGGTGCAAATGGCCTTTATGGGGTTATCGGCAGAGTCTTTAAAAAACAACCAGGCTGTTATGGGGACACTCAGTGTCTCCTTCTCCCACATCACCTCCTCACCTTGACCCCAGTCTGTCGTGTTCCCCAAGGCTCAGTTCTAGGACCCCTACTCTTCTCCATCTACACCTTCGGCCTGGGACAGCTGATGTAATGGCATGGTTTGCAATTTTATCAGTACGCCGATGACACACAGATCTACCTATCTGTACCTGACATCACCTCCTTACTGACCAAAATCACACATCTTCCCGCTATTTCATCCTTCTTTTCTACTCGCTTTCAAAAAGTGGACATGGACAAAACAGAATACATCATCTTTCAACCATCTCACGCTAAATAAACATGAGAGCTGTGTATGCATCATTCGGTACCACTTTAGTAAGAGGGAAAGTTTGCCCAAGAGAAAATGATTTTTCAGACATTCACAGCATTTTTTGCACATTTTTAGCAGCTCTGATCTTCATCTTCTTTGTCTGGATGTGGTAAATTTCAAAGTCGTAATCAATACCGTCATTGTCCATATCTTGTAAAGAGGAAATCTGGTGTTTCCCAGGGTCGTGGTTATCTATGTTTAGTGCCATTCCTTCGTTACACTACAACAAATAATTTTCAACTGACATTTGGATATTATTGGTAATATGCATGGGTGAGGATGAAGAAGCTTGTGCCACGGGTGTGTTTATAGTTATGGATGTGCACTCCTCTTTAAACTTAGTTTTTCACAAGCATCCATCAGTTTGTTTTGTTTCTTATGTATTATCTACAAGGCCTACCCTGCCACCAAGTCATGTGCACCCTAATAAGCCTTTGAACCCAGGTACTGGATGGCCACAGGAAAACCCACTTCACGTTCTTCAGTTGGTCCTCCCATACTGTTTTCTTATGTATTAACTGCAAGGTCTGCCCTGCTACCAAGTTATATGCTCCCCAATAGGCCTTTGAACCCAGGTACTGTATGGCCTGAATGGCCACAGGAAAACCCACTTCACATTCTTTAGTTGGTCCTGCCATACTGTTTCCTTATGCATTGAATGCAAGGGCCACCTTGACCCAAATTTGCACGCACCCCAATCTCCCTTGAAAGAAACATGGATGAGGGCCTCATAAAAAAAACTGTCCTATTACAAGGGAGCCGGTCTCCTAGACTCGTAATGCCCATGCGCTAAGTGCATGGCTAACAAACATTTCCCCATGGGGGGTAAATTTTAAAAAATACTTAATGGAGATTATAGACACCCTTGCCAAAAAATTGACTGTCTGTAGCAGTACAGAACACGTGAACCCTGGTAATCTAGTGATGGAAAATGATGAGAGGTGGAAGAAGGCCTGATTAAAAACTAGGTCCAATTTAAACCAGTGGGTCTCCTAGACTTGTAAGGCCCATACACTAAGTGTATAGGCTGAAAAACATTTCCCCATGGGGGAAACATTTGTAAAAAATATTTAATTGGGATCACAGACACCGTTGCCAAAAACATGACTGTCTGCAGCAGCACGGAACACGTGAACCCTGGTGATCAAGTGGTGTAAAATGAAGAGAGGTGGGGAAGGCCTCATTAGAAACTAGGCCCAATGTAAAGGAGCGTGTCTCCTAGACTTGTAATGCCCATACACTATGGGTAGTATCATAGACACCCTTGCCCAAAAATTGAATGGCTGTAGCAGCATACAACATGTTCACCATGGTGATCTAGTGGTGGAGAATGAGTAAACATTGATTAAGGCCTCATTAAAAAATAGGCAAAAATACACAATAGTGTGTGGTTTGTGTATGAAGTAAAAGATGAGCTGACGAGCAAGATTCCGTGCAGGAGCAGGCCCCACAAAGACCACCTGGACAGGTATAGCTGCCCCAGGGACATCGGCCAGCAGTCAGATCTCAGCAGCCAGCACCTGAGCCTTTGCTCATCGGAAGAAGGCACCAGAGAGGTCCACTGGCAGCCGCAGCAGAGAGACCATCTCCCGAGGTTCTGCAGGTGTCAGCTGGACTTGCAGAAGTGTCTATTGGGAAACAGGGTGGCCGTAGGCGTGACTTCCATGATGTCGGGGTGAACACCTGGCAGACTATTGAACATGTCCAAAAATCAAAAGCTAGTGCCTCTGGAACCAAGCTTGTTCTTGTGACCAACCACATAAAGCTGGTGTCTTGACCACAGTTGGCCCTGTACCAGTATCACGTTTATTTCAGACCGGCCATGGAGTCCAAGCGTTTGCGGCATGGCCTCCTGTACCAGCATGGAGAAACCATCGGGAAGACCCAGGCGTTTGATGGAACCATGCTGTTTTTACCAAAAAGAGTGAATAAGGTCACCGCGGTGTTCAGCCAAACTCGAAATGGAAAGAAAGTACGGATAACCAATCTCCCTGACCAACGAGCTTTCACCGACCTCGCCCACCTGCTTCCATTTCTATAATCATTTTCTGAAAACTCCTGAAGATAATGGATATGAAGCAGATAGAACGCAACTAATATAACCCAAGCGATGCCACCGAAGTCAGAGCCCACCAACTCACCATCTACCTGGGGTTTTCCACCTCCATCCTCCAGTACGAGCCCAGCATCATGTTGAGCTTTGACGTCAGCCATAAAGTCCTCAGGAACGAGACTGTGCACGACATCATGAGCAGCCTCTACTCCTCATGTAGCCCTCAGAGTTTCCAGGACACCTGCTGCAAGGAGTTGATCGGACAGATCGTCATCATCAAGTCCAACACTAAAACACTACCGTATAGACGAGATCGCATGGAACATAACTACAGCGTCCACCTTCAAGAAGTCAGACGGAAGAGAGATCAGTATTGTGGGCTACTATAAGAACCAATACAATGAACAAGTGAAAGACATGATCCAGCCGCTAATCGTGAACATCCCCCGGAGGCCCAAGCCGGGATTCACAGACAGAGCCATCGTACTGGTGGCAGAGTTCTGTAACCTAATGTAACCTAACAGGTCTGACCGACAGAATGAGAAACGACTTCAACATAAAAGACCTGGCTGTTCACACCTGCTTACCAACAGAACAGAGGGAGCGGCAAGTTGGGACATTCTTGAACTACATACACATGGATGAGAGCATTCAGAAGGAGCTACGTGACTGGGGGCTAAATATCAATACCAAACTGCTAAAGTTCGAAGCGAGAATCGCACCTCCAGGAATACATCATGCAAAAAGACAAATCTGCTGAATATAATCCACAGTTTGCTGATTGGTTGTTCCTGATCAGCCCCCGAAATATGAATTATTGGCTGCTCTTGTACACCCGGAGAATTTAGGATGCGGCGAACGCTCTTCTGCAGAACCTGTTCAAGATCACACAGCAAATGCACATCAAGATGAATCAGGCTGTGTTGGTTGAAGTCAAAGACATTTTTGGGGTTTTTTTGGTGAATTTTTGAAAAAAGAAAAACAGAGTAGAACAAGGCTAGCAGTCAGAACTATGCAACTTATGCCTGCGGAGCTACGATTTTTCCACCACAGATACACCAGGCCCCAGCGTAACATAACAGTGTATACATTTTTTTGTTTTTTTCTGATTTTTTAAAAAATAAAATAAAAATGAGTTGAACAAGGCTAGCAGACAGAACTATGCAACTTATGCCTGTGAAGCAACAATTTTTCCATCACAGGTACACCAGGCCTCAGCGTGATATAACAGACTGTATACATTTTTTTTCTTTCTTTCTTTTTTTTGTAAAACAATAAATACTGAGTACACCAAAGCTAGTAGAAAGATCAATGCAACCTATGCCTGCAAACAGAAGATTTTTACACCACAGAGTGTGATGGAGATAGCAGACTGAATAATTTTTAAATTTTTTTTTTAAATTTTTTAAACAATAAATACTGAGTAGACCAAAGGTAGCAGACAGAAGAATGCAACGTATGCCTGCAGAGCACGGATTTTGACACCACTGATACACCAAGCATCAGCCAGAGATAACAGACTGATTAAAATGTGGCCTTTTTTTGCCACACCAACATTTTGCCAAAAAAAGGCTATGACACCCAAAAATAATATTGGGGTACTAAAATTTTAAGATATTAAGTGCAATGATATGCGATGCGTTTGGCGTACAACTCACAGTGATAAATATAAGAACTGTAGATAAATATTTTTGGGCCAGCTTCAGATTTTTGGGGCATCAAAATGGTATAAAAAATGTTGTAAGACGCTACAAAATATGAGATAGTACCAAAAAAGGACACATTTTTGGCGCACTGACATCTGATGCCAGGGTCAAATTTTTTTTTTCTACATTCTAGATTTGCACGCTCTTGTATTGCAGTGACGTGGCTGTAGTCTGCAGCGTGACAGAGCAAATAAATGTAGAAAAAAGGGGGCTATGGATTGCTTTATAATAAAATGAGCAGGTATAAGCTGAAAAAAAAATGCCACGGATAACTGCAGCTAGGTATATATAAAATAAGCAGCAGCAGACAGTAATGGAGCTTTTTGGGGTATGCAGTGAGATATATGTACTCACATACAGTGCCTGCAGCCCTTCCACTGATGTGCACATAGACTTCCCTGCCTACCTAGTGCTGCAATCTATGTACCCCCGAATTAGCCCTAAAAGGACTGTTAGATTTATCAGGATTTGTGGACTTAACACTAGCAGACCCACACTAACTAACTATTAAAAGAACGATTCTGACTCTATCTCAGCAGCAGCTCTCCCTACACTATTTTTTATTTTTTATTTTTATCAAAGTGGTGAAGACCTGGTGAAGAATATGAAGACATGGTTACATGAACTTTTTAATGTTGTCTCCTTTTCTCCTTTAATTAAAATTAAAAGGGCACATAGAATTCCTTTAACCCCTTAGTGACAGAGCCAATTTGCAGCTTAATGACCAGGCCAATTTTTACACTTCTGACCACTGTCACTTTATGAGGTTATAACTCATGCTATAATGGATCCTGCTGATTCTGAGGATATTTTTGTGACATATCGTACTTCATGGTAGTAGTCAAATTTCTTCTATATTACCTATGTGACGCCCAAGAGACCGGGATACCCAGCACCGGACCAATGGAGTCTGTCTCTTGAGGGGGATGTCACGGGTGGCTTGACCCGGTGCTGTGGCCTCAGGCAATGCACAGTGTAAGGGGTATCGTGAGGGGACAGGCACTTACTTGATCAGCAGCAGGTTCTCCCAGCGGCAATGATCCCGATCCTGAATAGATGGCTATTGTCCAAATGAAAGACTGAGGCACTGAAACGTTTAACCAGTTTACTTTAACATAAAAGGATTTACAACCAGTCCTGTCACCGGAGTCTGTATGGGAACTCTGAGTTACTTTGACCCTGCCGGGGTCTTCGCCTCTTATTGTGCGCAATTGCTGTGTGGCCCTGCTGCTGTATGTGAACTGGCTGCCGGCCCAATCTGTCCCCACCGGGTCCTGGTTCGACGGGCAACCCGAGTCCTTTTATCGGCTTACCCCCTCAGGGAGTACCGCTGAACTCTGTGTCTGTTGCTGCGTCCGGCCCTAGTGAAGCTGATATCACCTCACGTTTTTCTGGTTGCTGTATTATATATAATGAATACAGCCACGGATCCGGTATCCGTCTTTGCGCCTGTTCTGGGTAGTGATTAATGCTACCCGGTTCTCACAATGTCCCTTTTCTCTGTCCCTCTTCTCCTCAGGCCGGTGATTTGGGCCTGGAAACCGTCATAGGGCTGTTAGAAATTTAGCTGTATGACCTCTCACTTTCAGCTCCTTAGCCCAACTGCCATTTCTTCTCTCAGACCAGAATGGATTAAGGGGAGTCTCTGGAGCTCCCCCTTCTGGCCGGAGGTGGTAGTGCAGTTTTGCTATTTTAGTATTTGTGTCTAGTGTCAGTAACTATTTTTGTGGCAAATACCCCTAGGGGTGCCACACTTACATTTATTTATGAAAAAATGGAAATATGGTGAAAATTTTTAAAATTTAGCAATTTTCAAAATTTGAGTTTTTATGCCCTTAAATCATAGAGATATGTCACACAAAATAGATAATAAATAACATTTACCACATGTCTACTTTAAATCAGCACAATTTTGGAATCAAATTTTTTTTTGTTAGGATGTTATAAGGGTTAAAAGTTGACCAACGATTTCTCATTTTTACAACAAAATTTATAAAACCATTTCTTTTAGGTACCATCTTACAATTAAAGACACTTTGTGTGGTGTACAATACAGGAAATACCCAAATGTGACAGCATTCTAAAAACTACACCCTCAAGATGCTCAAAACCACATTCAAGAAATGTATTAACCCTTTACGTGCTTCACGGGAGCTGAAGCAGGAAAAAATTAACATTTTACTTTTTTTACGAACATTTTACTTCAGAACCAATTTATTTTATTTTCACAAGTGTAAAAAGAGAAAATGGACCACAACATTTGTTGAGCAATTTCTCCTGAATATGATGAATATGTTGATAACCCATATGTGGGGTAAACCACTGTTTGGGCGCACAGCAGAGCTTGGAAAAGGAGTGCCGTTTAACTTTTTCAATGCAGAATTGGCTGGAATTGAGATCGGACGCCATATAGCTTTTGGGGAGCCCTAATGTGCCTAAATAGTGGAAATCCCCCACAAGTGACACTTTTTTGGAAACTAGACCCCTTAAAGAACTTGTCTAGATGTGTGGTGAGTAGGGTTGAGCGACTTTTACTCTTTTAGGGTCGAGTCGGGTTTTGCAAAACCCGACTATCTCAAAAGTTGAGTCGAGTGAAATCGGCCGATTATGGCGAAAAGTCATTTTTTTTCCTCTCTCTCTCTCTCTCTCTCTCTCTCTCTCTATCCCATCCGTCCCTGAACAGAAAAGTTGGTGTTACACATTGCAAATCGCTACAGCGCACAAGCGAGAAGATGGCGATAAGCATCCACGCCCCTAAGACCTTTGTCATCACTCTGCCCACGCTCCTTCATTGGCTGAAAAAATGGCGCCAAACACGTCATACGAAACGCGACTTTGGTGCGAAGATCGCTGACCGCAAGGCCGATCCCACACTAGGATCGGGTCGGGTTTCATGAAACCCGACTTTGCCAAAAGTCGGCAACTTTTGAATTTGTCCGATCCGTTTCGCTCAAGCCTAGTGGTGAGCACTTTCTGTTAGGGCTAGCGGAACGCACCAAATTATAAGAAAGATGGTATAAGGTACGTTCGCAGCCTGGGGTCCACCGTGCAGAGATGGAACCTGCTGCTGAGTAATGATGGACTATATGGTGGTACAATGTGGATACACACACGGGTCAACTTCACCCTGCGCTCGACACTGCAACTGGGGTGTCAAAGTAACAGTAAATATAACTTAAAGCACAAGAGTGCGTGCTGTGCCGCTTTGGCGGACGCCACTAATCACCCAGACTTGGTATAGGAAAGCGCTCTATAAGTGCATGTCGCCGCACTGGTGGTTAAACCAATAGACGCTGTATAGTGTGTCTTTATTTTGACAGCTTAGTCGGGCACTAGACTGCAAGCATCCACCTTTTGCGAACAGTCATACACAAGGGAGGGGATTTTAAAGAACGACTTGCACTCATCAACACACATACGATTCCAAATGTACACTAGCGCATGGCCGTGCGGCCATGTGAACCTTTTATAGCTGCAGCAAGAACAGGACCTTCCCAGAAGGACCAATGGGCGTAAGCCACAGAAGAAGAACATCTTCAGGACCTTCCTGAAGGACCAATGGGATTTGCTGCAGCATCTAAGCATATGACCCTTGATCTCCAATGAGGGATCTTGCCCTGGGCATGCTCAGAAAGGGAAGAGCAGAACTTAGTCCCAAACACATCTGCTTGCCGCTGCCCAATACTGGCTACAATGGCAGAAGCTGGAAAGGCAGCAGTAACCAGTTATCCAGTATCAGCCTGAGCTAGACGCTGGGACCAATGTCTCAGCTGAGCAGACTCCACTGTGGCTGGAGAAGAATGGGAGACCGCAGTGGAGATGGTTCGAGATTCACCCTGTGCAGAGGCGGGATCTCAACACCTAACACCTTCACTGCCCAAGTGCTTCACAGAAGTTTATAATGCAGAGCTCTAAAAATAAAAATCTTATTTTTTTGCTCTCACTATTTTATTTTCCCAAGGGAAACAGTATAAATTAGAACCTAATAGTTGTTGTCCAATTTTTCCTGAGTATGCTATATGTGTATGCCATATGGGGGAGAAAACTACTGTTTGGGCACACGTCGGGGCTCGGAAGGGAAGTAGTGATGTTTTGGAATGTAGACTTTGATGGAATGGTCTAGGGGCATCATGTTGCATTTACAGAGCCCTTGATGTGCCTAAACAGTAGAAACCCCCCACAAGCGACCTCACTTTGGAAACTAGATCCCCCAAGGAGCTTATCTAAATGTGTCGTGAGCACTTTGAATGCCCAAGTGCTTCACAGAAATTTATAATGCAGAGCCGTGAAATAAAAAAATCATTTATTCCACAAAAATTATATTTTAGCACACAATTTTTTATTTTCCCAAGGGTAACAGGAGAAACTGGACCCCAAAAGTTCTCCATTTTGTCCTGAGTACCCTGATGCTTCATATGTGGAGGTAAACCACTGTTTGGGTGCAAGGCAGAGCTCACAAGGGATCGAGCACCATTTGACTTTTTGAACTCAAAATTGGCTGGAATCAATGGTGACGCCATGTCGAGTTTGGAGACCCCCTGAACCTAAACAGTGGAAACCCCCCAATTCTAACCCCAACACACCCCTAACCCTAATCCCAACCCTATCCACGATCCTATTCACAACCCCAACCCCAACACACCCCTAACCCTAATCCCAACCCTAACTATAACCCTAATCTCAAGCCTAACTCTAATCCAAACCTAACCCTAATCCAAACCTAACCCTAATCCCAAACCTAACCATAATCACCAGCCCAAACCCTAATCTCAACCCTAACCCTAATCCAAACCCTAATACCAACTCTAACCCTAACTTTAGCCCCAACCTTAACTTTAGCCTCAACCCTAACCCTAACTTTAGCCACAACCCTAACCTTAACCCTAACTTTATCCCCAACCCTAAACCTAACCCTAACTTTATCCCCAACACTAACCTTAACTTTAGCCCAACTCACTGGTAAGTATTGGGGGGGAGATCGGGGACCCTATTTCTCTGTCCTATGATGTGCGATCACATTGGAGGACAGAGAAATTAAATGGCAGATCTCGGCGGGCGCACTGTGCATGCGCCTGCCATTTTTTTTCCAGAAGAAGATGGTGGCACCCATGGGGGGAAGCACGAGGAGCACTGGGAAGTACCAGGTGGGATCAGGGACCCCATTTCTCTGTCCTCTGTTCTGCAATCACATCAGAGGACAGAGAAATTAAATAGCACAGCAGACTTTTTTTTTTGCTGTCGCCGATAAACAGTTAATACCGGCAATCGCAACCTAAGGGTCAGTAAGAACTGACCAAATCATGTTCTCTGGGGTCTCGGCTACCCCAGGCAGCTGAGACCCCGGAGAAAATCTGACTCTGGGGGGCGCTATACACTTTTTCCACAGCCCTGTTAATTAACGGTGCTGTGGTTTAACTACCCTTAACTACTGCAGTTAAAGGGCATATCGGCGGTCATTAAGTGGTTAAATTGGCACCCTCTGGGGAAGGCCCTAGATCAATTTTAAATAAACTCTTGTCCTGCCATGATAACAATCTACTGTTAAAATATTCCAGAGAGAAAAATGATCTAATGTTTTAATGATTTTAAGGTCTATTTTCCAGATTTTTCCAAAGAAGCTAAGATGTAGTGGGCTTTATGTTGGGAAGTTGAGAAAAGGCTCACCTCTACCTTGTTAGGCTTTGAGTGATTTATAAAGTGAGCACTTTTCCTGAGCTCTAAGGAAGCTAGGGACTGTTTGGATTGTAATTTTGGAAACCAAAGAAAAATATTTGGTATGTTAATAACAAAGTTTGAAAATTACAATATTTATGTTTGTAATAACAAAGCAAGTTTCTGTTAGGGCTAGCGGAACGCACCAAGTAATAGGGTGATAGATATGAGGTGCGTTCGCAGCCCGGGGTCCACTGTGCAGAGATACCTGCTCCAAGTAATGGCAGATGGACACTGAGCTCACACGTTGGTTAAACTTCACCTCGTGTGAAATGAAAGCGAGCGCTGTTGGCTCACAGAGTCACGCTGTACACAGTGATTAAAACCCTAACTAAAAGTTGTGCTTGCTCTGGAACCCTTCTGTGCTAACCGCACACATGAAGGAACGAGATGCTAAGCCAAGGCTAATCGCCCCCACTGACGCTAGCTGCCTGCCTGAGTGTACAGCTCGAAGGCTAAACAGACTCACACCACTTGTATACAGTGTGGCAGAGTGTCCACTGGATACCAAACACAAACGATACTAACGCATGGCCTTTTATAGCTGTAGCAGTTCAGAACCTTCCTAGTGGACGAATAGGAGCTGCTACAGGACCTGAGTGTGTGACTTCCGACCTCCAATGAGAGGTCTTCCCCAGGAGCTCGCCGCCGAACATCATTAGTTATAATGGCTGAACCTATAAGAGCAGTAGTAACCAAACGTGCAGTATCTGTCCTGGCCAGACACTGGGACTGACATCTCTGCTGAGCAGGCTCCACTGTGGCAGGAGAAGAATGGGAGACCGCAGTGGACATGGCTCAAGATTCCTCCTGTGCAGCATCAGGAACTGAATGCCTAACAGTTTCTGATTAAAGTTGCCCATGGCCAGCACATCTGAATCATGTAACAGTTTTACTTTATCCCCCTGGATCTTTTTTATGATTATAGTCAATATTATTGCCTGAGCTACTTTTAAATACATTTCAATATGGGCTTTACAGCAGTCAAATGTCAAGGAGAATCCTGCAATATGGAGATACCCACTGACTTCTACGAAAAAGTTTGTTCTGTGACTTGCAGGTTATTGTGCACAATTAGGAAGCATCTAAGCTGTAACCGAAACCTATTGTCAGTGGTGAATCTTGTGTTATATTTGAATGTCAGTTACTTTTCTCGGTTTCTTTGAAATCCTGTTTGCATTGGTAATAATAATGTTTATTTTTTATACAGCACTAACATATTCCGCAGCGCTTTACAGTTTGCACGCATTATCATCACTGTCCCTGATGAGGCTCACAATCTAAATTTCCTATCAGGATGTCTTTGGTAAGGAGATGGCTCTTTAAAAACAGTCTATACTCAACAGGAAAGTAAAGTCTATAATCTCTGCACTCATTACAGGATATTTGCTTCAAGTGAATATTTATAGGTGATAAGCGACAGGCAATTTTGATGTTTCTGCCACACTGTGGCCTTGATCACAATGTCGCTGAAAAAAATTGAAAAAATATATATAATGTACAATATATACAGTGAAACACTGAAATTCAAGGCATATATTACATATTTACAGAGAGGATGAAAGCATGTCAGGAAGAATTAAATAACAAAAGAGTTTGTTTAGTAACTGATTACAGTTGAATAAAGAAACACATATCGTTGGTGTAAGGAGCATCAATAGGAGGCTAGGCGAAAAGGGTTGACAAAATTCATACATGATGTAGTTGTACAGTGTGGTGAGATGTAGAGAACAAGAAATGAATAAATAGACATACCGTTATCCGTTATATTGGTGCTTCAACAAGTCGTACTTGTACATCCAATTTGGAAAAAGATATATTTGCTAGGTATGTCCTGTTAGGAATAATAAAGTATCGTGAACCCCCGTGAATATTTACTTGAAGCAAATCTCCTGTTATGAGTGCAGTGATTATAGACTTTTCGTATCTATGGGATTATTGATTCCGTTCACTGGCACCTTACATCCAAACTCTAGTTGTACCCTAGTCATTTGTTTTTTTCTATACTCAACAGGAAACATAAATAGTCTACTACTATGCTCAGTGGTGAGTATTAAAGCTGCTCTATTTCAGGATTCCTATTTAATATAGATATACCAATAGTGCAATTCCGTTAACCCCTTCATGACCCAGCCTATTTTGACCTTATTGACCTGGCCGTTTTTTGCAATTCTGACCAGTGTACCTTTATGAGGTAATAACTCAGGAACGCTTCAATGGATCCTAGCGGTTCTGAGAATGTTTTTTCTTGACATATTGGGCTTCATGTTAGTGGTAAATTTAGGTCAATAAATTCTGCGTTTATTTGTGATAAAAAGGGAAATTTGGCAAAAAATTTTAAAATTTCACAATTTTCACATTTTGAATTTTTATTCTGTTAAACCAGAGAGTTATGTGACACAAAATAGTGAATAAATAACATTTCCCACATGTCTACTTTACATCAGCACAATTTTGGAAACAACATTTTTTTTTGCTAGGAAGTTATAAGGGTTAAAATTTGACCAGCGATTTCTCATTTTTACAACGAAATTTACAAAACCATTTTTTTTAGGGACCACCTCACATTTGAAGTCAGTTTGAGGGGTCTATATGGCTGAAAATACCCAAAATTGACACCATTCTAAAACTGCACCCCTCAAGGTGCACAAAACCACATTCAAGAAGTTTATTAACCCTTCAGGTGCTTCACAGCAGCAGAAGCAACATGGAAGGAAAAAATGAACATTTAACTTTTTAGTCACAAAAATGATCTTTTAGCAACAATTTTTTTATTTTTCCAATGGTAAAAGGAGAAACTGAACCACGAAAGTTGTTGTCCAATTTGTCCTGAGTACCCTGATACCGCATATGTGGGGGTAAACCACTGTTTGGGCGCACGGCAGGGCTTGGAAGGGAAGGAGCGCCATTTGACTTTTTGAATGAAAAATTGGCTGCACTCTTTAGCGGACACCATGTCGTGTTTGGAGAGCCCCCGTGTGCCTAAAAATTGGAGCTCCCCCACAAGTGACCCCATTTTGGAAACTAGATGCCCCAAGGAACTTATCTAGATGCCTAGTGAGCACTTTAAACCCTCAGGTGCTTCACAAATTGATCCGTAAAAATGAAAAAGTCCTTTTTTTTCACAAAAATTTCTTTTCGCGTCAATTTTTTCATTTTCACATGGTCAATAGGATAAAATGGATCATAAAAATTGTTGGGCAATTTCTCCCGAGTACGCCGATACCTCACATGTGGGGGTAAACCACTGTTTGGGCACTTGGCAGGGCTCGGAAGGGAAGGCGCTCCATTTGACTTTTTGAATGGAAAATTAGCTCCAATTGTTAGCGGACACCATGTCGCGTTTGGAGAGCCCCTGTGTGCCTAAACATTGGAGATCCCCCACAAGTGACCCCATTTTGGAAACTAGACCCCCCAAGGAACTTATCTAGATGTATGTTGAGCACTTTAAACCCCCAGGTGCTTCACAGAAGTTTATAACGCAGAGCCATGAAAATAAAAAATAATTTTTCTATTCTCAAAAATTATTTTTTAGCCTGGAATTTCCTATTTTGCCAAGGGTAATAGGAGAAATTGGACCCCAAATGTTGTTGTCCAGTTTGTCCTGAATACGCTGATACCCCATATGTGGAAGTAAACCACTGTTTTGGCACACGTCGGGGTTTGGAAGGGAAGTAGTGATGTATAGAAATGCAGACTTTGATGGAATGCTCTGCGGGCATCACGTTGTGTTTGCAGAGCCCCTGTTGTGGCTAAAGAGTAGAAACCCCCCACAAGTGACCCCATTGTGGAAACTAGACCCCCAAAGGAACTTATCTAGATGTGTGGTGAGCACTTTGAACCCCCAAGTGCTTCACAGAAGTTTATAACACATAGCAGTGAAAATAATAAATACGTTTTCTTTCCTCAAAAATAATTTTTTAGCCCAGAATTTTTTAATTTTCCTGAGGGAAACAGGAGAAATTTGACCCCAATAGTTGTTGTCCAGTTTCTTCTGAGTATGGTGATACCCCATATGTGGGAGAAAACTACTGTTTGGGCACACTTCGGGGCTCGGAAGGGAAGTAGTGACGTTTTGGAATGCAGACTTTGATGGAATTGTCTGCGGGCATCATGTTCCATTTATGGAGCCCCTGATGTGCCTAAACAGTAGAAACTCCCCACAAGTGACCCCATTTTGGAAACTTGACCCCCTAAGGAACTTATCTAGGTGTGTCGTGAGAATTTTGAACCTCCAAGTGCTTCACTAAATACTATGATGCCCGGCGTGAAAATAAAAAATTCTATTTTTTTCCCACAAAAATGATCTTTCAGCCCCCAATTATTTATTTTCCCAAGGGTAACAGGAGAAATTGGACCCCCAAAATTGCTGTCCAATTTGTTCTGAGTACGCTGGTACCCCATATGTGGGAAAAAACTGGGCACAAATTGACTGGAATTGAGATGGGACGCCATGTTGCGTTTGGAGAGCCCCTGATGTGCCTAAACATTGAAACCCCCACAAGTGATACCATTTTGGAAACTAGACCCCTTAAGGAACTTATCTAGATGTGTGGTGGGCATTTTGAACCCCCAAGTGCTTCACAGAAGTTTATAACGCAGAGCCGTGAAAACAATAAATACGTTTTCTTTCCTCAAAAATAATTTTTTAGCCCAGAATTTTTTATTTTCCCAATGGTTACAGGAGAAATTGGACCCCAAAAGTTGTTGTCCAGTTTCTTCTGAGTATGGTTATACCCCATATGTGGGAGAAAACTACTGTTTGGGCACACTTCGGGGCTCGGAAGGGAAGTAGTGACGTTTTGGAATGCAGACTTTGATGGAATTGTCTGCGGGCATCATGTTCCATTTAGTGATCCCCTGATGTGGCTAAACAGTAGAAACTCCCCACAAGTGACCCCATTTTGGAAACTTGACCCCCTAAGGAACTTATCTAGGTGTGTCGCGAGAATTTTAAACCTCCAAGTGCTTCACTAAAGTCTATGATGCCCGGCGTGAAAATAAAAAATTCATTTTTTTTCTTAAAAAAATGATCTTTCAGCCCTCAATTTTTTATTTTCCCAAGGGTAACAGGAGAAATTGGACCCCAAAAATTGCTGTCCAATTTGTTCTGAGTACGCTGGTACCCCATATGTGGGAAAAAACTGGGCACAAATTGACTGGAATTGAGATGGGACGCCATGTTGGGTTTGGAGAGCCCCTGATGCCTAAACATTGAAACCCCCACAAGTGACACCATTTTGGAAACTAGACCCCTTAAGGAACTTATCTAGATGTGTGGTGAGCACTTTGAACCCCCAAGTGCTTCACAGAAGTTTATAACGCAGAGCCGTGAAAATAATAAATACGTTTTCTTTCCTCAAAAATAATTTTTTAGCCCAGAATTTTTTATTTTCCCAATGGTTACAGGAGAAATTGGACCCCAAAAGTTGTTGTCCAGTTTCTCCTGAGTACGCTGATACCCCATGTGTGGGGGTAAACCAATGTTTGGGCACACGTCGGGGCTCAGAAGGGAAGTAGTGACTTTCGAAATGCAGACTTTGATGGAATGGTCTGCGGCGTCATGTTGCGTTTGCAGAGCCCCTAAACAGTAGAAACTCCCCACAAGTGACCCCATTTTGGAAACTAGACCCCCCAAGGAACTTATCTAGATATGTTATGAGCACTTTGAACCCCCAAGTGCTTCACAGACGTTTACAACGCAGAGCCGTGAAAATAAAAAATCATTTTTCTTTCCTCAAAAATGATGTTTTAGCAAGCAATTTTTTTATTTTCACAAGGGTAACAGGAGAAATTGGACCCCAATAATTGTTGCACAGTTTGTCCTGAGTATGCTGGTACCACATATGTGGAAGTGAGGGAGCACCATTTGACATTTTGAATACAAGATTGGCTGGAATCAATGGTGGCGCCATGTTGCGTTTGGAGACCCCTGATGTGCCTAAACAGTGGAAACCCCTCAATTCTACCTCCAACACTAACCCCAACACACCCTTAACCCTAATCCAACTGTAGCCATAACCCTAATCACAACCCTAACCACAACCCTAATTCCAACCCAAACCCTAAGGCTATGTGCCCACGTTGCGGATTCGTGTGAGATTTTTCCGCACCATTTTTGAAAAATCCGTGGGTAAAAGGCACTGCGTTTTACCTGTGGATTTATGGCAGATTTCCAGTGTTTTTTGTGCGGATTTCACCTGCAGATTCCTATTGAGGAACAGGTGTAAAACGCTGCGGAATCCGCACAAAGAATTGACATGCTGTGGAAAATACAACGCAGCGTTTCCGCGCTGTATTTTCTGCACCATGGGCACAGCGAATTTGGTTTTCCATAGGTTTACTTGGTACTGTAAACCTGATGGAACTCTGCTGCGAATCCGCAGCGGCCAATCCGCTGCGGATCCGCAGCCAAATCCGCACCGTGTGCACATAGCCTAATTCTAAAGGTATGTGCACACACTGCGGAAAATGCTGCGAATCAATGTACAGTTCAATGTAAACCTATGGGAAACAAAAATCGCTGTACACAAGTGACATGCTGCGGAATGTAAACCCCTGCGTTTCCGTGCAGTTTTTCCGCAGCATGTCACTTCTTTCTGCGGATTCCGCAGCGGTTTTACAACTGCTCCAATAGTAAACCGCAATTGTAAAACCGCAGTGAAATGCGCAGAAAAACCGTGGTAAATCCGCGATAAATCTGCAGCGGTTTAGCACTGCGGATTTATCAAATCCGCTGTGGAAAAATCCACAGAGGACCAGAATACGTGTGCACATACTGAAACCCTAACCCTAACCCTAACCCTAGTTCTAATCCCAACCTTAGTGGAAGAAAAAAAATTTTTTTCTTTATTTTATTATTGTCCCTACCTATGGGGGTGACAAAGGGGGGGGGTCATTTAGTATTTTATTTTATTTTGATCACTGTGAGGTTTTATCACAGTGATCAAAATGCACTTGAAACGAATCTGCCGGCCGGCAGATTCGGCGGGAGCAATGCGCATGCGCCCGCCATTTTGGAAGATGGCGGCGCCCAGGAAAGAAAATGGATGGACCCCATGAGGCTCGGTAAGTATGATGGGGTGGGGGGGAGCACGGGGAGGTTGATCGGAGCATGGGGGGTGGATCGCAGTGTGGGGGTGGTGGATCGCAGTGCGGGGGGTGGATCGCAGTGCAGGGCGGTGGATCGCAGTGCGGGGGGGTGGATCGGAGTGCGGGGGTGGATCGGAGTGCAGGGGGGTGGGATTGGAGCACGGGGGGTGGGATTGGAGCACGGGGGAGCGGACAGGAGGACGGGGGAGCGGAGCACAGGACGGAGGGGAGCGGACCACAGATCGGAGGGCTGGGGGGGCGATCGGTGGGGTGGGGGCACATCAGTGTTTCCAGCCATGGCCGATGAGATTGCAGCATCGGCCATGGCTGGATTGTAATATTTCACCAGTTTTTTAGGTGAAATATTACAAATCGCTCTGATTGGCAGTTTCACTTTCAACAGCCAATCAGAGCGATCGTAGCCATGAGGGGGTGAAGCCACCCCCCTGGGCTAAAGTACAACTCCTCCTGTCCCTGCAGGCCAGGTGAAATTACAGTTAACCCTTTCACCCGGCCTGCAGGAGCCCAATCCGGCCATGACGCATATGCTGCGTCACAGGTCTGAATGGCACAGGTTTTCATGATGCATACGGTGCGTCAAAGGTTGGGAAGGGGTTAATGGAAAAATGAGCAGAGATGACACTTTATGACAGTAGTAAGTTTAAAAAAGCGGAGGTTAAAGTCAAAAGCAAGGAATTTACTTACCTGAAGTTTTTGTGCATATTTGTGCACAACCTCTTAAATTACATTAAATAAATCCAATAAAGTGCAGCCAACCTGGTATGCTGATGGAATTTCATACAAGAGAGCACTAGTAGTGCTTAAAGGGAACCTGTCACCTGAATTTGGCGGGACCGGTTTTCGGTCATATGGGCGGAGTTTTCAGGTGTTTGATTCACCCTTTCCTTACCCACTGGCTGCATGCTGGCCGCAATATTGGATTGAAGTTCATTCTCTGTCCTCCGTAGTACACGCCTTACACGTACACGTGCACGTAGTACACATAGTACTCTTGCCTTGCGCAGGCGTGTACTACAGAGGACAGAGAATGAACTTCAATCCAATATTGCGGCCAGCATGCAGCCAGCGGGTAAGGAAAGGGTGAATCAAACACCTGAAAACTCCGCCCATATGACCAAAAACCAGTCCCGCCAAATTCAGGTGACAGGTTCCCTTTAATGATATTTAAGATACCAGGTGAAGGGCACTCCAACTATAGCAGTTGTGATCAAATGGAAAAACAATTCGAAAACAATTTTAAGAATAAAATGGAATAATAATTTACATAAAAATATAACACGTTTCTGCTATATCCATCCTTCTACAGGTTAACAATGTAATCAAATGGAAAAATTACCATAAAAAGTTCCAAAAGAAAAAAAAAATAAAATAAAGCTAAAGAAGGCTTGATATCGCCGAATGTGTTGTGTTTTTAAATACATTTTTATTTAATTTTATTCTTTTGGTACTTTTTTGTTAATTTTTCCATTTGATTACATCTGATATTGTTGGAGCACCGTTTACCTGGTACCTCCTACCGTATTTATAATAATCATGCATAATATTGAAAAAATATGTTGAAAAGAAATCTCTTATGTCCTACAATGTTATTAATCTGCAGATATTGGGTTAATCTGCAGGTAAGTTGTGTGCTGAAGCTTTCCTGGCCACAGAGTCCAATACCCAGGGGAAAATTAATTTCATTTATCCTGGGTGCTGCCAGCTTTCAGTCATGAAGATGAGTCCAGAGCAGCTACAACCATCACTTTATATACCGTGAGCAGTGGCTACAGGCATGCCCTGACACTGACTTGCAGCTGGTTCTACACTGATATACTTCAGAACCAGCTATCAATCAGTGCTGGGGCAAATATGAGACACTTGAGTTTGGGTAAGGAGACCATTATATTTGGAAATGGCTTTTACTGTGCTTATAGAGTGCAAGAGAAATACTGTAGTTCTAAAAGTAGAGGCTGTGGCCATTTTTATGATAGGTAATTTAGCTAATAAAATTAATCTTCATTATTTAATTACATCAACTATTGTTTTTCAGTCCTAAGGGTTTTTTTATGAGCAATGAAGGATCATCTACTGAATTGTGAATCTTTAGGATTATTATTCTCAATTTGAGTAAAGAAATATAATCTTCATTGTAATTGCACTGAGCTGCTAAGCTCAAGATTTAGAGATGGAACCAGAATTTGTGGTAAAGAACAAATAATGTCCTTGAAAACACAAGTCAACATCATTGTAAAGTATAGTTTAAGCCACAGCTTCCTTTCCAGAAGTATGAAAACGTAATAGGGGTCCGTTTATGGCTTTAAATTTTGCTAAAAGTTAAATCTTGGTTTTAACCTGATCCAAAAATGCTAAAAACTTTGAAAGTAAGATTTAGCAAGAATTAGCTAGTTGAGTCATAATTATCTCCGAGACCTATATAGACAACCATTGGTAGATTATAATGTCAGGTGAGGTTAGTCAATGTCTAGACAGAAACATCAACAAACCTTAACTCGGTCATTTCTTTGTGTTAACTGCTAACTATATTGATTCATAAAGTATACTATATTGATTCATAAACTATAATAATAATAATATAGTATTACTCTAGCCATATCATTTTAGAGTAAAATACATTATTTTTACATTGATTTTCTATAAATACTATACCAAATAGTGTATATGTGATGCAGTAAGTAGAAATAAAATCAGTTTTACAGTTTCCTTGATTTTATATTTAATAGCCTTACAGTATATCACAGAAGTTCATTCACATTGAGGCCTAAATGTACTTTTAACATTTAGATTTTATCCTTCTTCATACTCAAACACAAGTGTAAAGGAAGTTCTATTGAGCAAAATATAACGGTGCCTGCAGATTACTATAGGTTCCAATTGTACATTTTATTTTTTAGCATCTGCCTCTGCGAATTTTTAATATTTGCTGTTTCATTATTTCTTCACAATCTTCCAAGTGTTGTTTTTTACATCACCTTATAACTAAATGAGATGTATTTTGCTGGACGAGGTGTAGTTCTGAATAAAAAATTTACTTTGATGTAAAGAAAACAGGAAAATAAATCTTTGCAGTGTGAATATAATTCCACCATTGTTGCGCCTAACTTTCAACTTTTGCTCCTTTTAATGTGTGGTACAAATTACATGTTAATTATACCCTGCAGGTCTTTATGATTACTTTGATATCAAGTTTTTATTTATTGCTTAAATTTGACTGCTTTTAAAAAATGAAAACCTCTTTTTATAGTGATTGGTTTCTGTCGCCCAATTCTGCTGCACACATCTTTTTTCTTTTTTTTTTATCAACCAAGAGCTTGTTTTTTGGAGTGAAGTGTCACTTTTATTGGTAGAATTTGGGGATAGATGCAACTTTATGATTGCTATGTATTTTATTTGTGCTATACATTTTCATTATTTTATATTAATTTAATAATAATTCTATAATTTAATAATTTTGTGATTTACCTGCAACCTTTTTAGGGATCTATGTAGATTTTTAGACAGTTTTAACTATTTGTTACATTTTTTGTAATGCCTATAAGAGGAGTTGAATCTATTATTGCTTGATGTTGCAATACATGGTGCTTCAAAAGAAAACCATCATAGCAATATGAAGTTAAATTCAACATCTGGCAGCAATACTTTTAACTAGTCAAGTCAGTAAAAATGGGTATGAATGCACCCCAAAAATGTATGTGAAGTTTCAACTTTAAATAATAGTCTGCTGCATAGAACTTGCCCACAAAAAAGTAACAATTTGTGAGTGATGTCATGAGTCAGGTCATCACCTCTTGGAAAATTAATTAAGATAAGATTAAGGCTAGGTTCACATTGCGTTAGGGCAGTCCGTTTAGCACATAGCACTACGGACTGCGCTAACGCAATGTCCCAAAAGGGATCGCGTTTGCCGATCCTGCTAGCGCAGATGCCTGATGCGATGCGTTCGCCATTACAAGCAATGGCGGCGTTAACAGACTACATTACACCGCGTTATGCCGCGGTGTAACGTAGTCCATTTAACGGGTTCACATAACGCAATGTGAACCTAGCCTTAGATATCACATCTTGGCGTGTGTCTCACTTATTATTTACAGTATGTCATGTGTATTTTTTGTACTAATTAGGGACCATTAAGGTTATGCACTTGCATGTCATGTGTACTTTTTAGACTTATCAGGGACTGATAACGCTATACACCATGTGCAGATATCTGAATATTATTGAAATATTTCATTGGCATTATCCCTTCCACACTTTATTGCACTTTAAATGAAAACCCATGAGATGGAATATTTTACATTGTTTTCTTCCATATTAGGGTTAGATACACAAGTTAGCCTCTAAGTAATTAATGATGACATTAACCTATACCTATCCCTTGTATGCTCTGCAATACTGACTGGTCAGAGCATGACCTCATAGTGATTTAAATGATTACCATCTGAATATGTTTCACAATTTTTATTATTCCTTAATGTAAAGTATTACAATATTCATTATGCATGTCTTTATTAATACTAGATGTATTACTTCCATCTCTTTTTATTTTCTTTGGTATGTTTTAGATGTAATCAACCCCTTTTTTATTTATTTTTTTCACACTGTGACTAAAAAAGATTATTAAGATTTTTAACATTCTAAACACTGTATGCTGTAATTTTGGATTTTTAGAATTTGAGATTGATGTGTATAATAAAAACAGATATATAAGAAGTGTGGCCAAATAGTAGGACATTTTTGAAAGATTCATTCCTTAATAAATTCTTATTTCCTCCTATTTATCAGCGCTTGTATATATCCCTGCTTTTAGTGCACACATCACACACAAATTGTTTATTGGAACCTGATTCATCAGGTGGAAACAGCATACGTGTGAATTTCTGTCTGGTTCATTGTTGTGCCTGTCTGTTGGAAAACCATACTGGATAATCACATATTTTGTTGGGGCTTTTTTGTGTTTCTTACATTACATTATTGCACTGTAGAGTTCTTCTTGTGATTTGACATCTGCTAAAACATCTATAATAATATTATACTCAAGATAATATTCTACAAGAGACATGGAGTACAAAGTCCAAGATGTAAAAATATATAATTTTATTACAAATTGTATAAAAATCTTAACAATAAATTGCATAAAGAAATAAAATGATATAGGGGAATGGCGCACAGTGTCAAAAAATACTTTAGCACAAATCCACAAAACACAGTATAGGGTAGAGGATACAAGATGTGCAAACATCATTGAGGCCTAATAACAATACATTATTGGAAAACAAAAAACACCTCAAAACATTTTTAAACTCCCAGAGGTCAATGACAATAATCATAAATATACAAGGAAAGTGTCCACTGTATAATGCAATGTTCATATAGTATGTACAGGTGAGCATCCTAAAAAAAATAGGAACTGACCATGGCAAACATAAATAAACAAAAAACTCACCCATGGTAACCCATATATGGAAGTGCAAAAGTAAGCAACCCCAACGCGCGTTTCATGTTACTTTCCTCGGGGGGAGTACTTGGGGGAAGCCCACGCGAAACGCGTGTTGAGGCTGCTTTCTTAGGCACTTCCACATATGGGTTACGATGAGTGAGATTTTTTTTGTTTACTTATGTCTGCCATGGTCATTTCCTAATTTTTTTTTGGATTTGTCCACCCCGGGTTGCAATTGCGCTTTATTATTTATTTAATTTAGTGCAATCTGCCAACCCTAAAACTATACTAGAGTCAGGGTCTGGCTAGCAATGATGGACGAGCAGCGACTTCAGCGGTACATTCAACAGCTGGAGAGCAGATTGTCCACTCTTGAGCGGGCGACTTCAGTTGTTGATGTTGCTGCCATGGCAATTCAGGCAGCTAGCCAAGCAGTCTCAACAGTTTTATTTATGTTCGGCTATGTGAGAGGAGACTCAACCACTCTGCCTGCAAGTGTTATGTCTGTCTAATTTTGGGACTGTACACTTAGGAAGGCAGCTAGCGTCAGTGAGGGTAATTGGCGAGTGACACAGCTCTGTTGCAGAGCATCTATTTAGTTTCTGTGTGCGAATGGCACAGCTCTGTTGCAGAGCATCTCTTTTGTTTCCATGTGCAAAAGACACAGCGCAGTTGCAGAGCAACTCTTTTGTTTCGGTGCACAAGTGACACAGCTCAGATGCAAAGCAGCTGTTTGATTTCTGTGTGTTCAAATAATTGTTTGCCGTGTGTTCCGTTATTATACTCTTGCAGCAGTTTTCCATCTCTGCATGGTGGACCCAGGGTTGTGATTGCGCCTTTTTATTTATTTAGCGCAATCCACCAACCCTAACAGTATACTAGTGCCAGGGTCTGGAGAGCAGATTTTCCACTCTTGAGCAGCGACTTCAGCTGTTGATATTGATGCCACGGCAAATCAGGCAGCTAGCCAAGCAGTCTCTATGGCTTCAGCTGTGGCACCTGTACCCCATTTTTCGCTACCAGAAAATTTTCTAGGGACAGCAAGGCCTGCAGAGGGTTCATGAATCAGTGCTCAGTCCACCTGAAGTTACTGGCTTCACGATTCCAAACTGAGCCAACCAAAGTGGGGTTCGTGATTTCTCTTTTGACAGGTAGGGCATTGGAGTGGGCTACGCCATTATAGGAGCGAGAGGATCAACTGATTTGTTATGCCTTTCATTTTTTGAATCCCTTGAAAAAGGTCTTTTGGGGCCACAAGTTACCCATGGTACTGCACCGCAATTCCTGTCTTTAACTCAGGGTTTGTCCATGGTCAGTCAATTTGCCATCCAATTCCGTACACTGGCTTCTGAATTGGAGTGGCCTGAAAAGGTCATGATACCTATTTTTTGGGGGGGGGGTTGGCAGATCATGTCAGGGATGCTTTGGCCATGCAGCATGCTGAGCGGGGTTTGGAGTGAATTCAGAGTAAATCTGGCTTTCTATTGGCTCCAAACTTCATCAATCCTGTATGTCCTCGAATTCAGGCTGACAACTCAGTAGAACCCATGGATGTCTCCCAAGCGGAATCTGTCACCCACTCTTTATAATCACAACCGACTTGTTTTGCTTGCTGGCAAGTCGGCCATTATGCTATTAAATGTCCTAAGTGTCTGAGGGAGTCACAGCATCAAGTGGCCTTAGGGAAAGGCTCACTAGTTCCAGTTGATGTGTCTCCCAAATTGGCCTTAGGGGTTTCTTTGTCATTTGGGTCTACTAGTCTCACTTCTGAGGCTTGCTTGGGGCTGAGGGAAATTTTATGTCCGCTACTTTTGACCAACAGCACGCAATTCCATTAGTAATGCTTCCTAAGCCATTGTCTGTTCGGGTAGCCAATGGGTCCAGTTTACCAACCCCGATTTCCCATCAGACCATACGTTTGACCCTCACCATGTTTCCAAAACATCAGGAAACAGTATCCTTCCTTGTTATCTCTAAGGTTATGGATGAGGTACTTCTGGGGATGCCATGGCTGTGCCTCCATTCTCCCCAGGATGATTGGGAAACTGGGAGCATACAAAAATTGGGTAGTTTTTGTGAGAGTCTGTGTCACAAGGCCAAGGTACCCCCAGGCAGGATTTATGTACCGTCTAGACCATTGGCCGAGCAGCAAAAACACATCCATGCCTTCCAGCTTGTGGCGGCTATCAAGATTGGCAAACATCGCCGGAAATCACTTTACTGAGCATGTCTGTGATGTGGCACCTTCTCATTGGTGCTTGGATATTGCCTGCTCTGGTGATACAGTTGTTCAAGATTGACCCACGGGCGATGGCAGCGTGAGTGTTTGGAGTGGAGCTTTGGGTATTAATGGCTCCCAGTGATGCCTGCGGTTGTGCTAGTATCATTTATGTTTGGCTATGTGAGAGGAGACTCTACCACTCTGCCTGCAAGTGTTGTATGTCTGTCTAACTTTGGGACTGTACACTTAGGCAAGCAGCTAGCGTCAGTGGGGATAATTAGCAGCTTGGCGTAGCATCTGGTTCCTACATGTGTGCAGTTAGCACAGTAGAGATCCAGAGCAAGCACATCCCTAATCAGGGTGTTAAGCTCAGAGCATCTGTTCCGTTTCTGTGTGCGAGTGACACAGCTCAATTGCAGAGCATCTCTTTAGTTTCTGTGTGTGAGTGATACATCTCCGTTTCAGAGCATCCCTTTCGTTTCTGTTTGCGAATGGCACAGCTCCGTTACAGAGCATCTCTTTTGTTTCTATGTGCGAGTGACACAGCTGTTATGAACAGGTGATTTAGAACCACAATAGACCTGGTGGTTACGAGCACAGAAAATGACCTGATAGTTGCTAATCACATAGGACGAGCTCTGAGACGTGGGAACTCTGCTGACCACAATTCCTAATCCTATCATACCACACTAAAGGTAGCCGTGGAGCGTTCCTGACCAGACCTAGACACCTCGGCACAGCCTGAGAAACTAGCTAGCCCTGAAGATAGAAAAATAAGCCTACCTTGCCTCAGAGAAATTCCCCAAAGGAAAAGGCAGCCCCCCACATATAATGACTGTGAGTTAAGATTAAAATACAAACACAGGGATGAAATAGATTTTAGCAAAGTGAGGCCTGACTTACTGAATAGACCGAGGATAGGAAAGATAGCTTTGCGGTCAGCACAAAAACCTACAAACAACCACGCAGAGGGGGCAAAAAGACCCTCCGCACTGACTAACGGTACGGAGGTGCTCCCTCTGCATCTCAGAGCTTCCAGCAAGCAAGAAAAACCAAAATAGCAAACAAAAGAAACTCAAGCAGAACTTAGCTTATGCAGAGCAGACAGGCCACAAGAACGATCCAGGAGAAAGCAAGACCAATACTGGAACATAGACTGGAGGCCAGGAACAAAGAACTAGGTGGAGTTAAATAGAGCAGCACCTAACGACTTAACCTCGTCACCTGAGGAAGGAAACTCAGAAGCCGCAGCCCCACTCACATCCACCAGAGGAAGCTCATAGACAGAACCAGCCGAAGTACCACTCATGACCACAGGAGGGAGCTTGACCACAGAATTCACAACACTACCCCCCCCCTTGAGGAGGGGTCACCGAACCCTCATCAGAGCCCCCAGGCCGACCAGGATGAGCCAAATGAAAGGCACGAACCAGATCGGCCGCATGAACATCAGAGGCAAAGACCCAGGAATTATCTTCCTGACCATAACCCTTCCACTTAACCAGGTACTGGAGTTTCCGTCTCGAAATACGAGAATCCAAAATCTTCTCCACTATATACTCCAACTCCCCCTCAACCAAAACCGGGGCAGGAGGATCAACGGATGGAACCACAGGTGCCACGTATCTCCGCAACAATGACCTATGGAATACGTTATGCATGGAAAAAGAAGCTGGAAGGGTCAAACGAAAAGACTCAGGATTAAGAACCTCAGAAATCCTATACGGACCAATGAAACGAGGCTTAAACTTAGGAGAGGAAACTTTCATAGGAATATAACGAGATGACAAACAAACCAAATCCCCAACACGAAGTCGGGGACCCACACAGCGCCTGCGGTTAGCGACACGTTGAGCCTTCTCCTGAGACAATGTCAAATTGTCCACCACATGAGTCCAAATCTGCTGCAACCTATCCACCACAGTATCCACACCAGGACAGCCAGAAGACTCAACCTGCCCTGAAGAGAAACGAGGATGGAAACCAGAATTGCAGAAAAACGGCGAAACCAAAGTAGCCGAGCTGGCCCGATTATTAAGGGCGAACTCAGCCAAAGGCAAAAAGGACACCCAATCATCCTGATCGGCAGAAACAAAACATCTCAGATATGTTTCCAAGGTCTGATTGGTTCGTTCAGTCTGGCCATTTGTCTGAGGATGGAAAGCCGAGGAAAAAGACAAATCAATGCCCATCCTAGCACAAAAGGCTCGCCAAAACCTCGAAACAAACTGGGAACATCTGTCAGAAACGATGTTCTCCGGAATGCCATGTAAACGAACCACATGCTGGAAAAACAATGGCACCAAATCAGAGGAGGAAGGCAATTTAGACAAGGGTACCAAATGGACCATCTTAGAGAAGCGATCACAAACAACCCAAATGACCGACATTTTTTGAGAGACGGGGAGATCCAAAATAAAATCCATAGAGATATGTGTCCATGGCCTCTTCGGGACTGGCAAGGACAAAAGCAACCCACTGGCACGAGAACAGCAGGGCTTAGCCCGAGCACAAATCCCACAGGACTGCACAAACGAACCCACATCCCGTGACGGCCACCAAAAGCATCTAGCCACCAAATCTCTGGTACCAAAGATTCCAGGATGACCAGCCAACACCAAACAATGAACCTCAGAGATAACTCTACTCGTCCATTTATCAGGGACAAACAGTTTCTCCGCTGGGCAACGGTCAGGTCTATTAGCCTGAAATTTTTGCAGCACCCGCCGCAAATCAGGGGAGATGGCAGACAAAATTACCCCCTCTTTGAGAATACCCGCCGGCTCAGACAAACCCGGAGAGTCGGGCACAAAACTCCTGGACAGGGCATCCGCCTTCACATTTTTAGAGCCCGGAAGGTACGAAACCACAAAGTCAAAACGGGAGAAAAACAGCGACCAACGAGCCTGTCTAGGATTCAACCGTTTGGCAGACTCAAGATAAGTCAAGTTCTTGTGATCAGTCAAGACCACCACGCGATGCTTAGCTCCTTCAAGCCAATGATGCCACTCCTCGAATGCCCACTTCATGGTCAGCAACTCTCGATTGCCAACATCATAATTACGCTCAGCAGGCGAAAACTTCCTGGAAAAGAAGGCGCATGGTTTCATCACCGAGCCATCAGAACTTCTTTGCGACAAAACAGCCCCTGCTCCAATCACAGAAGCATCAACCTCGACCTGGAACGGGAGCGAAACATCTGGTTGGCACAACACAGGGGCAGAAGAAAAACGACGCTTCAACTCTTGAAAAGCTTCCACAGCAGCAGAAGACCAATTGACCACATCAGCACCATTCTTGGTTAAATCAGTCAACGGTTTAGCAATACTAGAAAAATTATTGATGAAGCGACGATAAAAATTAGCAAAGCCCAGGAACTTTTGCAGACTCTTCAGAGATGTCGGCTGAGTCCAATCATAAATGGCCTGAACTTTAACAGGGTCCATCTCGATAGTAGAAGGGAAAAAAATGAAACCCAAAAACGAAACCTTCAGAACACCAAAGAGACACTTTGACCCCTTCACAAACAAAGAATTTGCACGCAGGACCTGGAACACCATTCTGACCTGCTTCACGTGAGACTCCCAATCATCCAAGAAGACCAAAATATCATCCAAGTATACAATCAGGAATTTATCCAGGTACTCTCGGAAGATGTCATGCATAAAGGACTGAAACACTGATGGAGCATTAGAAAGCCCGAATGGCATAACCAGGTACTCAAAATGGCCCTCGGGCGTATTAAATGCTGTTTTCCATTCATCGCCCTGTTTAATACGCACAAGATTATACGCACCACGAAGATCTATCTTGGTGAACTAACTAGCCCCCTTAATCCGAGCAAACAAATCAGACAGCAGCGGCAAGGGGTACTGAAATTTGACCGTGATTTTATTTAGAAGGCGGTAATCAATACAAGGTCTCAGTGAACCATCCTTCTTGGCCACAAAAAAAAACCCTGCTCCCAATGGCGACGACGACGGGCGAATATGACCCTTCTCCAAGGATTTTTTTACGTAACTCCGCATAGCGGCGTGCTCAGGCACAAACAAATTAAACAGTCGACCTTTAGGAAATTTACTACCAGGAATCAAATCGATAGCACAATCACAATCCCTATGCGGAGGTAGGGCACTGGACTTGGGCTCATCAAATACATCCCAGTAATCCGACAAGAACTCTGGGACCTCAGAAGGGGTGGATGATGAAATAGACAGAAATGGAACATCACCATGTACCCCCTGACAACCCCAGCTGGACACTGACATAGATTTCCAATCCAATACTGGGTTATGCACTTGTAGCCATGGCAACCCCAACACGACCACATCATGCAGATTATGCAACACCAAAAAGCGAATATCCTCCTGATGCGCAGGAGCCATGCACATGGTCAGCTGGGTCCAGTAATAAGGCTTATTCTTGGCCAAAGGTGTAGCATCAATTCCTCTCAATGGAATAGGATGCTGCAAGGGCTCCAAGAAAAACCCACAGCGCCTAGCATACTCCAAGTCCATCAAATTCAGGGCAGCGCCTGAATCCACAAATGCCATGACAGAATAGGACGACAAAGAGCAGATCAAAGTAACGGACAAAAGAAATTTCGACTGTACCGTACCAATGGTGGCAGACCTAGCGAACCGCTTAGTGCGCTTAGGACAATCGGAGATAGCATGAGTGGAATCACCACAGTAAAAACACAGCCCATTCTGACGTCTGTGTTCTTGCCGTTCAGCTCTGGTCAAAGTCCTATCGCACTGCATGGGCTCAGGTTTATACTCAGGTAATACCGCCAAATGGTGCACAGTTTTACGCTCACGCAAGCGTCGATCGATCTGAATGGCCAAAGACATAGACTCATTCAGACCAGCAGGCATAGGAAATCCCACCATGACATCCTTAAGGGCTTCAGAGAGACCCTTTCTGAAAATTGCTGCCAGAGCACATTCATTCCATTGAGTGAGCACAGACCACTTCCTAAATTTCTGACAATATATCTCTACCTCATCCTGACCCTGACACAGAGCCAGCAAGATTTTCTCTGCCTGATCCACTGAATTAGGTTCATCATAAAGCAACCCGAGCGCTAGAAAAAACGCATCAATATCACATAATGCAGGATCTCCTGGCGCAAGGGAAAATGCCCAGTCTTGAGGGTCGCCACGTAATAAAGAAATAATGATCTTAACTTGTTGAACTGGGTCACCAGAGTAGCGGGGTTTCAAAGCCAGAAATAGTTTACAATTATTTTTGAAATTCAGAAACTTAGCTCTATCTCCAGAAAATAACTCAGGAATAGGAATTATAGGTTCTAACATAGGATTCTGAACCACTAAATCTTGAATGTTCTGTACACTTATAGCGAGATTATCCATCAAAGAGGACAGACCTTGAATGTCCATGTCTACACCTGTGTTCTGAACCACCCTGATGTAAAGGGGAAAAGAAAGACAAAACACAGTGCAAAGAAAAAAAAATGGTCTCAGAACTTCTCTTTTCCCTCTATTGAGAAGCATTAGTACTTTGGACCTCCAGTACTGTTATGAACAGGTGATTCAGAACCACAATAGACCTGGTGGTTACGAGCACAGAAAATGACCTGATAGTTGCTAATCACATAGGACGAGCTCTGAGACGTGGGAACTCTGCTGACCACAATTCCTAATCCTATCATACCACACTAAAGGTAGCCGTGGAGCGTTCCTGACCAGACCTAGACGCCTCAGCACAGCCTGAGAAACTAGCTAGCCTTGAAGATAGAAAAATAAGCCTACCTTGCCTCAGAGAAATTCCCCAAAGGAAAAGGCAGCCCCCCACATATAATGACTGTGAGTTAAGATTAAAATACAAACACAGGGATGAAATAGATTTTAGCAAAGTGAGGCCCGACTTACTGAATAGACCGAGGATAGGAAAGATAGCTTTGCGGTCAGCACAAAAACCTACAAACAACCACGCAGAGGGGGCAAAAAGACCCTCCGCACCGACTAACGGTACGGAGGTGCTCCCTCTGCGTCTCAGAGCTTCCAGCAAGCAAGAAAAACCAATATAGCAAGCTGGACAGAAAAAATAGCAAACAAAAGAAACTCAAGCAGAACTTAGCTTATGCAGAGCAGACAGGCCACAAGAACGATCCAGGAGAAAGCAAGACCAATACTGGAACATGGACTGGAGGCCAGGAGCAAAGAACTAGGTGCAGTTAAATAGAGCAGCACCTAACGACTTAACCTCGTCACCTGAGGAAGGAAACTCAGAAGCCGCAGCCCCACTCACATCCACCAGAGGAAGCTCATAGACAGAACCAGCCGAAGTACCACTCATGACCACAGGAGGGAGCTTGACCACAGAATTCACAACACACAGCTCAGTTGCAGAGCAGCTATTTCATTTCTTTGTGAGAGTGACACAGCCCTGTTGCAGAGCATCTCTTGTTTCGGTGTGCAAGTGGCACAGCTCTGATGCAGAGCATCTCTTTCGTTTCTGTGTGCGAATGACACAGCTCAGTTGCAGAGCAGATCTTTTGTTTCAGTGTGTTCAAGTAATCGTTCGCCGTGTGTTCCGTCATTGTACACTAGCAGCGGTTTTCCATCCCTGCATGGTGGACCCTGAGTTACAATTGTGCTTTATTATTTATTTTATTTAGCGCAATCTGCCAACCCTAACACTCTATTATTTCTAGTTTGAATGATATTGAATTTAATGCTCAAGATAGTTTCATATTGGCAGTACATTACATCCCTATAAATCAGTGTACTACCAGAAGTTGTGTGGCAGCATATGGACAGCAATGGTAGCCTTGTCAGCTTTAGATCCATGCACTATAAAACACAGTGGGCAGCCACCCAGTAGAAGTGTGGCTCGTGTATCTGTGTGGTGCAATGGCAAATGCTACACAGTAGAGCTTATGGATGGAGCAGGCAAGGAGATGTATGGCAGTGTAGGGCCAGCAATGGCAGTCACAGCAGCAGTAGTACAGTCTACCATTATAATGCACATTGGGCAGGCAGACAAGAGATGTGTTGTTGGCGAGGCAGTACAGTAGCAGCAACAGAAATAGCATATTTGCAATTAGGATGTGGCAGGCAAGGATATATTTGGCAACTTAGGGACAGAAATAGCAGCCCGAGAGGTAGCAGTAAAACTGTATAGATGACACGATGGAAAGGGAATAGATGTCTGGCTGAGCGCCGGCGTTGGCACTAGTTGCAGCATGATGGTGTAGAAGACAAACAACAGACTGTAGGATATGTAGATGGTATGGACGATATATAAATGAAAGTCAGCACTTATTCATGCCTGACAAATTTTGACAAATGTAAGGTTTTTTATACTTGTGGCTAGGGTTGAGCGAAACGGGTCAGCCAGATTCAGAAGTCGCCGACTTTTGGCAAAGTCGGGTTTCATGACCCTGTGTGGGGTCGGCCATGAGGTCGGCAATCTTCTGATCTGGAATCGGAATTCCAATACCGAGTTCCGATATGTTTAAGATATCGGGAATCGGTATCGGAATTCATATTTAAGTGTAAAATAAAGAATAAAAATAAAAAAATATTGATATACTCACCCTTGGACGCGCCCTGGTTCTCACCGGCAGCCTTCCTTCCTAAGAATGAGTGCCTGAAGGGCCTTCGATGATGTTGCGGCTTGTGATTTGTCGCGTGAGTGGTCACATGGGCGTCACGTGACCAATCACAAGCTGCGACGTCATCTAAGGTCCTTCAGGCGCTAATTCTTAGGAAGGAAGTGTCCGAGGGTGCGTCCGAGGGTGAGTATATTCCTAATAGGTATATACTCACCCTCGGACACGCCCTGGTTCTAACCCACAGCCTTCCTTCCTAAGAATCAGCACCTGAAGGACCTTAGATGACGTTGCGGCTTGTGATTGGTCGCGTGACGCCCATGTAACCGCTCACGCGACCAATCAAGAGCCGCGACGTCATCGAAGGTCCTTCAGGCGCTCATTCTTAGGAAGGAAGGCTGCCGGTGAGAACCAGGGCGCGTCCGAGGGTAAGTATATCAATATTTTTTATTTTGATTCTTTATCAAATTTTTTTTAAATGCAAATTGCACATTTTCTGTTAGTACAATAAACCTCGTTTCAAGGCAGAAACATTACTGTGTCCAACAGTTATTAGATATATGAAACTGAAATAGCTGTTGCAAAAAAAAAACAATTTTTATAAAACATTAAGCTTAAGAATAATAGGGGTGCCCAAACTTTTTCATATAACCGTATATTTGATTAACCCATTCTGTGACCTGTCCCATCATTTGGTTCAGCTGATGTTTTATGTATCTTACTAATTTTCTTTAAATAAAATTTTGTATTTTTTATATATTTTTTGTGGTATGGTCTATTTTTGCACCATTTTTCTATATGATCCATCCATATTTTTGTGCATGACCTTTGGTCTTATACTGTTTATTATGCTTTACAGATTGTTCAACGTTTGCTAACTATACTGCTCCCTTCAGTCTAAGCCTGCTTTCTATGATAACAGCAAGAGCAGGTGCCTCTGATGGGTGTATTCATCAGCCTGCACTATAAATAAATACTTTTTTTAATTACATGGATTCCCCTGTATTTTTTATAACCTGCCAAGCAAAACTGACAGCTGTGGCCTGAAACCCTCAGCTTTCAGCTTTAGCAAGGCTGGTTATCAAGAATAGAGGGGTCCCACTACATTTTTTTTATTGTTTAAATAAATAATTTAAAAAACGGCTTTTGGTCCCCCCATTTTTAACAACAAACCAAGCTGAAGCAGACAGCTGGGGTCTGGTATTCTCAAGCAGGTAAGGGGACATGGATACTGTTACCCTGCGTCTGGACGCCACTCGGATGAAGGAGCTCAGATGAAGTCTACTATCCTTACTATTCCACTGCCTTATGGCTTACACTATTAGGTGATTCACTATAATAGGTCCATTACCATTAGAATATGAGCACTGTCTCACATATATATATTTTCTAATACATTTCTACCTACAACATATGGACCATTCCCAAGTTGTTTAACATACTCTGACTTACAGCAGTTGCACCTTATTTATCCCTATAGAATCTATATACTACTGTTTTGATTTATTGCATTTACTCCTATGATGACTATAATTATATTGTGCTAGCCATAGTGGCTCTCCTCCAGAACGACTTTACTATCTTGGGTGTGCATCCCTGTTTTTATATATATTTTACAAGTAACTTTTAGCATTGCTCTGTCACCCCTGTTATTACCTGGTTTCAATAAAGTATTTCTTGTAATTACCATCTTTTGGACTGGGACTGTTTTGGTCAGTTCTTCCTCTCTTCTTTTCATCAAGTATTTTCACCAACTGTCCCTATAAAATAATACAGTTCAGTCCATTGGGTTACACTATTTACAATGTAGGTTATATTTAACACTTATGTATACCCATTGTTTTTCCCTTGTCTTATACTTTGTTGTTTACGTCCAAAGGATAGGAGATTGAAGCAGCTCATTGGCTGCAGCACTTACGTGACGTGCTAGCCTGGGAAAAAAGAGCTCCAGCACATCTGAAACTGCACAGACACCAGAGGTGATTATCGGCTTATTTTACAAGAAGAACTATAGTAATTGAATAATATGACTAGTGGACAAACCCTTTAATCAGTTTGTAAAAGTAATCAAAGTAAAACTCCAGCAAAACAAACTATAAAACAAACTTTTACTTCTAAACAAACCATTCTATTAGGTTCAGGTGCTCACTACAACTACAAACTGAGAATTTTGTATAGGACACCATGACTCTAGCTAAGTGCAAAGCGCATTGACATGACAACATTCCAGACTTAAGAGGTTTTATATTGGACAACTTGGATCTGGAATTTAAAATTAACATTTATTCCGTTGGCTGTTTTAGCTGTACCCTATCAATTTGAGATCCATTGTTGCTTATTATTTAAACATTATGAAATACAATGGTGATGATGATAATAGAAATGTATGTACTGCCTCTTAACAGTACTGTTTTTCTTTGGAGTTGTTCTGTGACATTTGTGTTTTTTAAACCTAAAAATTTGCAAGTCTGAATGTCTCAAAATATCTGAAAAAAAACTGAAAATAAAATATATCAAACCTTGGGTTGATCTTGAGCTTTAGAAAGTCTAATTCCTAGTTGACACTTTGGGTATGTGCACTTTTTCAGGTGTATTCAGCCTAATATGCCCCTGATATAGTGCTTACAAATTGTAAAAACAATTAAAAATGACTTGCTGTGCCTATGATCAATTATTTTGGGCTTCTCGTAACCAATGTAGGATTTCCAGTCTTAAGAAATGATCTTACCATTTTAAAAATACGCTTTTTCCTAGGTTTCTTCCTCTTGAAAAACTCAAAAAATATATTGTATACATCTACCCTTAGAATCATTAGTTTTAGGGGTGAAAATTCCTGGAGACAAAGATGCATATCTCTATATACAAATCAAAGCCATACTTGGGCTAATTTGCATGAGCCATCAGAGTGTATGCAGATTTGCAGAAAAGTATCTTTTTTAACTATGTTCTTTCCAGCTGTGTTAAGGTGTTTTATTTTATTTTATTTTTATTTTATTTATTTTCTATTGCATTTGCTGAATATAGTCAATCTTGTTCTTCTAAAATATAAAAGGTCATGTACAAAATGTTATGTGCCCTGCCAAAACAATTCCAATTTATTAAACATCCCGTGAACACTTTTATAAGTAATTAAAGCAAATGAAACTGCCTAAAAAGCCTTACCAACTATTATTTATTTGGGCAACAGTTTTCTTTAAAGAGAAGAAAGCGAGTAACTGCTGACTAACAATAAAACTTTATCATAGAAGCACAAATGTTTAAAGGTTGCTGAATTAACAAGGACAGAATATGGATTAAGTGATGGAATGCAAGAGGTGCAATCAGTGTAATGGCTATTCAGCTGAGCAGAAGGAAAGCTCAGTCCAGTCATTAAGAATAGTATATGGGCCAAGTGATATTACTGTTTTAATATGGCTTAAAACTGCGCACCAGTTGATCTTAAATTAAATTAGGTTGCCTTAGTAGTCTAAATAATGTCATGTTTCAATACCCCGGAGGTTAAAAGTTGGCCTGTTATGAACTATATTTGTTTTAATAACTACTTCCACTTTGAATATTTAATACAAATCAATTCATTTTCTCTCCTTTTTGTATTATTCATAACTCATTGCTCAGCTATATGTATATTGATTATGTCACAGGAAAGAGAGAGATACTTAGCAGAGGTAAGAAATGCTGACAAAGGTGAGAAGAGTATTGATTTTCTAAAAGGAACAAGTAAAATGGAAAAATAGATTTGAAAGCAGATCCACGGCAGAGTTGCTTTTATTGTGGAACTATAGTTTAATTACAAACTTGTGGTAAGACATATTATTATGGATCTTAAAGACATAACTTAAAACTTCCTTTAGGAATATTATATTTTGTCAGCACAAAATATATTTAAGGCAATTGAGTCTGTTAAATTATACACCAATCAGCCATAACATTAAAACCACTAATTTTGTGTATATCCATTTTTTGTAGCTGAAATAGGGGTTTGTCACTTACTATGCTGCATGCTATTGATTCTATACAATAAAATATATTCGCCAGAAGGTTATCACTGCCTGGACCATAGTGCACATGAGCCCGAGTCTGACCACACCCCTCCTCTGATAAGCAGCTTACTTTCAAAAGACAATGTGCGCAGAAAGCTGTGGTGTGGGCGGGGGCTGCTTTTGAGGTCTGTTATAGGCTGCATCTTAAAACTCTGTCAAAACCAGGGCTAAGGAGACTGTAAGCCAAACCTTTGACACTGACTCTTCAATTTCCCTGACTTCGACTCCATAGCACTGGCATACTACGCTTAATACTGACCATGTATAAAAAGGGCAGAACAGATTAATCTTAACTAAAAGCCTAGATCCGTAGAACTTTCCAAAATTCTTATAAAAAAAATTACAACACATTCTGCATTGAGCTACTGTACCAAATTTATTATATATTTTAGGAGTCAGAGTCAGTTTATATTGACTCTGACTCCACAGCCCGGGTCATAACTGCTGCATCCAGTAATCTAAGGCCGGTTTCACATTTGCCGTTGTGTCCACAGCGTTTGTGCTGCAATTATCCGCATGCGTCGTGTATTCCTATCTTTAACATTAGGGACGCATGTGTCTGCGATCGGTTGCATTTTGCCGCGTTAGATGATGCATGCGTTGTTTTGTCGTCTGCGGTTTGGCGCGGTAAACGCTACATAAAGTAATTTTAGAGGCATCAATTTGCCGCCTAGAAACGTATGTGGTTGTTAGCGGAAGGAATGCTGCAAAAAAACGCATTACGGTCTATGTGAACGCATGCGTTCGCAAGCACATGCGTTTGCTTGCGTTTGTGAACGCATGCGTTGCATCACAGGAAAACATGTCTAGACACTGATTACCCACCCCCCACATACAAACTGTTAAAAGGAGGGAGTGGGCATTTGCAGATCACTGCAAGAAAGGGGAGAAGCCAGCGCTGCCTATGGTCAGAACGCAATACATAAAGTGCAAATGCACATATTGATTTCTAACTGTATTTAAAATGAGACATTTAGCAAACAATTGATCAATTCTTTGAGCTACCCCGCCACTTCACGGCAATCCCATAATGGGGCAGTCCTACTCTATGTTTTTTATATTCCCTGTGCCATAAAGGCCTCCTAAATACATTAAAAGCAAGACCACATTAAATGCAGACTGTACCCGGAGCATTTCTGAATCACTCCCATGGCATCAGAGGGGCAGGTAAGGATAAAGGTTGACCAGGTCCAGACATAGACATTTCAGGTCCAACCTCCACACTGCCCATCCAGCACCACAGATAAAGGGTGAGACAGGCTGAGACACAGGTGCATAATTAAACAGAGCCTAGGGTAGGGCAGGGCTGTTGTATGTGTGTACAGCAGCCTATCAATCACAGGAAACACAGAAAGAATGCGCACGTGACCAGCCACGCACGGCTATAGTGGTGGTCAACCACGGAACGAATATCGAAGCAAGAAAGGGGAGAAGCCAGCACTGCCTATGGTCAGAACGCAATACACAAAGTGCAAATGCACATATTGATTTCTAACTGTATTTAAAATGAGACATTTAGCAAACAATTGATCAATTCTTTGAGCTACCCCGCCACTTCACGTCAATCTCATAATGGGGCAGTCCTTCTCTACGTTTTTTATATTCGCTGTGCCATAATGGCTTCCTAAATAAATTAAAAGCAAGACCACATTAAATGTAGACTCTACCCAGAGCATTTCTGAAAGGTTGATCAGGTCCCAGGGGTGGATTAGGGGTAGCCAGGGCCCCGGGCTGTTCAGACACTGTGGGCCCCCCCGGTCATGTGACGGGGGTCATGTGATGGGGGTCATGTGATGGAGGTCATGTGATGGGGGTCATGTGACGGGGGTCATGTGACGGGGGTCAGGGTCATGATATACCCGAACCAGATTATTCCAGAAAAATGGCCGGGCCCTACTCTACTGTAACCTATTAAATATTTGTTAAAATCTGCAATACAATTTAGGTATATTTTGACCAATAATATCACATACAAGGAACAAATACCACCGCACCATGACCAGACCACAAATTACAACCACAGTGATCGAATAATATCACATACAAGGACAAATACCACCGCACCATGTCAAGACCACATATTACCACCACTTGGTGACCAAATAGCACATACAAGGGACAAATACCACAACACCATTTCCAGACCACATATTACCACCACATAGTGACTGAATACTACAATACTGATCAGTAATGAAAAAAAAAATAACACAATACTATCACCATAAGTGCCAGTATTCACAGGAGATCTGTACTTAGTATGCAGTGTCTGTGTAGAGGTAATACAGAGATCACTGGTGGTATTATACACAGGAGCTCTGTATATAGTATACAGTGTATATTGTCAGTGTATAGGCAACACTGACTCACCAGTGACGTCTCTAAGTGAAGTCCTTCATCTTTCATCCAGCACAGACCGCCATCATTTCTTCCAGCCAGGACTCATTTCTGCAGGAAATAACAGTTATCTCGAGCTCCGCTTGCAGAACACATTACTTAATTTTTCACAACTTCTACATTACACCACATGAAGGAAAAAAGGCAATATAGTGTCACTCTGCGCAGTAACAGGACCGCCCCCCATTTAAAACAGTATACTCAAAAAATAAAATAAATACATCACTGCATTAATAATATCCCTTAATTAGCCCCTATGGTAATAATATTCCCCACCCTGGCCCCGTGTGTCTCATTCCTGGCTCCAGCCACATGTTCTCGCATCCTGCCCTCATGAGTATCCATTCTACCCCATATGATCTCCACATCCTGCCCCATCTGTCTCCATCGTATTCATCCTGCCCCATGATCCTGCACAATCTGTCTCCAATCCTGCCCCTGGTGTCTCCAATTCTGCCCCATGTCTTTCATTCGGCCCCGTGTCTCCAATCATGCCCCGTGTCTACATTCTGCCCATGCCTCCAGTCCTGCCCCCAGTATGTCCAGCAATCTGCCCCAGTGTGTCCAGCATATTACCCCCAGTGTGTCCAGAAATCTGCCCCAGTATGTCCAGCAATCTGCCCCAGTGTGTCCAGCATTGCCCCCAGACAGTGTCTCCAGCATATTGCCCCCAGTGTGTCCAGCATATTACCACCAGTGTGTCCAGCAATCTGCCCCAGTATGTCCAATTGTCCAGCATTGCCCACAGTGTGTCCTCCAGCATTGCCCCAGTGTGTCCAGCAATCTGTCCCAGTGTGTCCAGCATTGCCCCAGTGTGTCCAGCATTGCCCCAGTGTCTCCAGCATTGCCCCAGTGTCTCCAGCATTGCCCCAGTGTCTCCAGCAATCTGCCCCAGTGTCCCCAGCAATCTGCCCCAGTGTCTCCAGCAATCTGCCCCAGTGTCTCCAGCATTGCCCCAGTGTGTCCTCCAGCATTGCCCCAGTGTGTCCTCCAGGATTGCCCCAGTGTGCCCTTCAGCATTGCCCCAGTGTGCCCTCCAGCATTGCCCCAGTGTGTCCTCCAGCATTGCACCAGTGTCCTCCAGCATTGCCCCAGTGTGTCCTCCAGCATTGCCCCAGTGTGTCCTCCAGCATTGCCCCAGTGTGTCCTCCAGCATTGCCCCAGTGTGTCCTCCAGCATTCATCTGCCCCAGTGTGTCCTCCAGCATTCATCTGCACCAGTGTGTCCTCCAGCATTCATCTGCCCCAGTGTGTCCACCGTTATAAAAAAAACAAAAGAAAAAAACAAACAGTCTCCTCACCTGACCTGTGCGCTCCAGCGGCGAGCTCCAGCAGCGCACACTGACAATGAAGTCAGACGCCGGCGACGTGTGCGCTTCGGCCGACTTCAGCTGCCAGCCTCAAATTGGCTGGCAGCTGTTAACTATTGACTTGCAGGCGCGCGCCCGCACGTCAATAGGAAACTGCCGCAGCGCCAGAAGGGGCCCGGTGAGCAGATGAGAAGGGGCCCGATGCGGGCCCCCTCTCTCTGCCCACCGGGTCCGGGGGCACACAAATGCCGGCGGGCAGTCACACTTGGGCGAGTCGGGTGGATTATCAGAGGGTCAAACTGTGAGGTAGCCCCGGGCCTCCCCACACCACTGGGCCCTGGGCTTCCACCCATATTGACCCTCTGATAATCCGCCCCTGCCAGGTCCAGACATAGACATTTCAGTTCCAACCTCCACACTGTCCATCCAGCACCTCAGATAAAGGGTGAGACAGGCTGAGACACAGGTGCATAATTAAACAGAGCCTAGGGCAGGGCAGGGCTGCTGTAAGTGTTTACAGCAGCCTATCAATCAAAGGAAACACAGAAATAATGGCGCACGTGACCAGGCGCGCACGGCTACAGTGGTGGTCAGCCATGGAACTAATATCGAAGCAAGAAAGGGGAGAAGCCAGCGCTGCCTATGGTCAGAACGCAATACATAAAGTGCAAATGCACATATTGATTTCTAACTGTATTTAAAATGAGACATTTAGCAAACAATTGATCAATTCTTTGAGCTACGCCGCCACTTCACGGCAATCTCATAATGGGGCAGTCCTACTCTACGTTTTTTATATTCGCTGTGCCATAAAAGCCTCCTAAATAAATTAAAAGCAAGACCACATTAAATGCAGACTCTACCCGGAGCATTTCTGAATCACTCTCATGGTGTCAGAGGGGCAGGTAAGGATAAAGGTTGACCAGGTCCAGACATAGACATTTCAGGTCCAACCTCAACACTGCCCATCCAGCACCACAGATAAAGGGTGAGACAGGCTGAGACACAGGTGCATTAGGGTTGAGCGACCTTGACCTTTTTAGAGTCGAGCCATGTTTCGCGAAACCCGACTATCTTAGAAGTCGAGTCGAGTGGAATCGGCCGATTATCGCGAAAAGTCGGGTATCGCCCGAAACACGAAACCCAATGCAAGTCAATGGGGGAGCATAGTCGGCAGTGAGTGGAGGCCAGGAAAACACCTACACTGCCCATTTTAATGGCAAAAACATCCATTCTTGTTAAAGAAGCTTGTCAATCGTAATTTACCTTATAATAATTGGAAGGCATTTGAAATTGGGGGTCATTTGGCTAAAGTTGTGGGGGGTAGGGCTGGTTCAAGTAATTAGTGGGCCCAGTAAATCTGGACCACGTCACGGCAGTGGAGCAGGGAGAGGTAAGTATTTCAACTTTGCAAGTGCTGTGATCCTGAGCAAGCAGGGGGGGCCCACTCGTTGGCATTGGCACTGGCACAGGGCCCCTCAAAGTACAGCGGTGTGTTTGCATGGCGGGGGCGCCTCCCACCGGCAGCAACACTTTTGCGTACTATGAGAGGCCCTGTGCCAGTGACGTCGCCAACTAGTATTCCTCCCCCCACCTGATGAAGGAACCTGCACTTTCATCTGCACCTTCCTCTTTGTCCCCGTGTAAGGTGGTATGGTATGCGGGAAGAGGAACCTGACTTTCAGCAGGGTCACAATCTTGCTGTGTAGCGTGCACGGGGAATTTTGCGTTATGGGTCAATGTACCAGCAGACTCATCTATCACTGGCTGGGCAATGGGCAGGATGAGGAGGAAACACAGATATAGGCCCAAAGAATAAAGTGGGCTAAATGCAGTTCAAAATTGGTAACACAGGACTAACCAGGGGGCATTGCAGTGGAGGACAACTGGAATGAGAGGCTGACACAGAGAGTAGGCCCAAATCAGTAAGTAGTCGAAATGCAGTTCAAAATTGGCAACCGTAGTAAACAGGCGGCACAGCTTTGTTCAGTGGAGGAGAACAGCAAGGAGTGGCAGACACCGATAGTAGGCCCCAACCCAACTAGTAGGCCAAATGCAGTCTAACATTAACAACTACTTAACGAGAGCCTGAAAATGAAATGTCAGGACAGGAAACCAGGAGAACAGCAAGGAGTGGCAGACACCGATAGTAGGCCACAAACCAACTAGTACGCCAAATGCAGTTGTTCCGTTTAACCACAATTTAATGAGAGCCTGAAGATAGAAGTTCAGGAAAGGCAACCTGGAGAACACCTTGGAGTGTAACACACCATCTCTCTACACCCCATACCCAATTTGTAGGCCTAATGCAGCGTAGTTTCCAACAACTACTAAACGAGAGCCGGAAGATCGAAGCTCAGGAAAGGCAACCTGGAGAACACCTTGGAGTGGAACACACCATCTCTCTACACCCCATACCCAATTTGTAGGCCTAATGCAGTGTAGTTTCCAACAACTACTAAACGAGAGCATAAAGATCGAAGCATTGGCGAGGAAACCTGGGGAACACCTTGGAGTGGAACACACCATCTCTCTACACCCCATACCCAATTTGTAGGCCTAATGCAGCGTAGTTTCCAACAACTACTAAACGAGAGCCGGAAGATCGAAGCTCAGGAAAGGCAACCTGGAGAACACCTTGGAGTGGAACACACCATCTCTCTACACCCCATACCCAATTTGTAGGCCTAATGCAGTGTAGTTTCCAAGAACTACTAAACGAGAGCCGGAAGATCGAAGCTCAGGAAAGGCAACCTGGAGAACACCTTGGAGTGGAACACACCATCTCTCTACACCCCATACCCAATTTGTAGGCCTAATGCAGTGTAGTTTCCAACAACTACTAAACGAGAGCATGAAGATCGAAGCATTGGCGAGGAAACCTGGGGAACACCTTGGAGTGGAACACACCATCTCTCTACACCCCATACCCAATTTGTAGGCCTAATGCAGCGTAGTTTCCAACAACTACTAAACGAGAGCCGGAAGATCGAAGCTCAGGAAAGGCAACCTGGAGAACACCTTGGAGTGGAACACACCATCTCTCTACACCCCATACCCAATTTGTAGGCCTAATGCAGTGTAGTTTCCAAGAACTACTAAACGAGAGCCGGAAGATCGAAGCTCAGGAAAGGCAACCTGGAGAACACCTTGGAGTGGAACACACCATCTCTCTACACCCCATACCCAATTTGTAGGCCTAATGCAGTGTAGTTTCCAACAACTACTAAACGAGAGCATGAAGATCGAAGCTCAGGAAAGGCAACCTGGAGAACACCTTGGAGTGGAACACACCATCTCTCTACACCCCATACCCAATTTGTAGGCCTAATGCAGTGTAGTTTCCAACAACTACTAAACGAGAGCCGGAAGATCGGAGCTCAGGAAAGGTAACCTGGAGAACACCTTGGAGTGGAACACACCATCTCTCTACACCCCATACCCAATTTGTAGGCCTAATGCAGCGTAGTTTCCAACAACTACTAATTGAGAGCCGGAAGATCGAAGCTCAGGAAAGGCAACCTGGAGAACACCTTGGAGTGGAACACACCATCTCTCTACACCCCATACCCAATTTGTAGGCCTAATGCAGCGTAGTTTCCAACAACTACTAATTGAGAGCCGGAAGATCGAAGCTCAGGAAAGGCAACCTGGAGAACACCTTGGAGTGGAACACACCATCTCTCTACACCCCATACCCAATTTGTAGGCCTAATGCAGCGTAGATTCCAACAACTACTAAACGAGAGCCGGAAGATCGAAGCTCAGGAAAGGCAACCTGGAGAACACCTTGGAGTGGAACACACCATCTCTCTACACCCCATACCCAATTTGTAGGCCTAATGCAGTGTAGTTTCCAAGAACTACTAAACGAGAGCCGGAAGATCGAAGCTCAGGAAAGGCAACCTGGAGAACACCTTGGAGTGGAACACACCATCTCTCTACACCCCATACCCAATTTGTAGGCCTAATGCAGTGTAGTTTCCAACAACTACTAAACGAGAGCATGAAGATCGAAGCTCAGGAAAGGCAACCTGGAGAACACCTTGGAGTGGAACACACCATCTCTCTACACCCCATACCCAATTTGTAGGCCTAATGCAGCGTAGTTTCCAACAACTACTAAACGAGAGCCGGAAGATCGAAGCTCAGGAAAGGCAACCTGGAGAACACCTTGGAGTGGAACACACCATCTCTCTACACCCCATACCCAATTTGTAGGCCTAATGCAGTGTAGTTTCCAACAACTACTAAACGAGAGCATGAAGATCGAAGCATTGGCGAGGAAACCTGGGGAACACCTTGGAGTGGAACACACCATCTCTCTACACCCCATACCCAATTTGTAGGCCTAATGCAGCGTAGTTTCCAACAACTACTAAACGAGAGCCGGAAGATCGAAGCTCAGGAAAGGCAACCTGGAGAACACCTTGGAGTGGAACACACCATCTCTCTACACCCCATACCCAATTTGTAGGCCTAATGCAGTGTAGTTTCCAAGAACTACTAAACGAGAGCCGGAAGATCGAAGCTCAGGAAAGGCAACCTGGAGAACACCTTGGAGTGGAACACACCATCTCTCTACACCCCATACCCAATTTGTAGGCCTAATGCAGTGTAGTTTCCAACAACTACTAAACGAGAGCATGAAGATCGAAGCATTGGCGAGGAAACCTGGGGAACACCTTGGAGTGGAACACACCATCTCTCTACACCCCATACCCAATTTGTAGGCCTAATGCAGTGTAGTTTCCAACAACTACTAAACGAGAGCCGGAAGATCGGAGCTCAGGAAAGGTAACCTGGAGAACACCTTGGAGTGGAACACACCATCTCTCTACACCCCATACCCAATTTGTAGGCCTAATGCAGCGTAGTTTCCAACAACTACTAAACGAGAGCATTAAGATCGAAGCAATGGCGAGGAAACCTGGGGCACACCTTGGGGAGGCAGACACCGTTAGTAGGCCCTACCAAAGTTGTACCCCCAATGCAGTTTTAAAATTCCTAGAGGCTGAAAACAAGACTATTGACGCTCAGCTTTTTTCAAAGGAACACAGCTGAATTGAGTGGCGCAGACAGACACAGGTAGTAGGACTTAACCCAAAAATGTGGCTCACTGCAGCTTAAAAAAGTTACAGGGTTACACAAGCAGCAGTGCTCTGGGCAGTGGAGGACAATTTCAATAGTGGACCGCAGACAGACTTTGTACGCCTACTATTAAAAAAAGGATGCTCTATGCAATTAAAAATAGGTTCCAGGGGTCCACGGGCAGCAGTGGTGTGGTCAGTGGACGAGTATTGGAAGGAGGGACCGCAGACAGGCGTAGTAGGCCTAACATAACAAAATTAGGCTGTAGACACTGTAAAATTGGTTCCAGGGGTACACGGGCAGCAGTGGTGTGGTCAGCGGTGGAAAATTGGAATTAGGGACTGCAGACAGACTTTGTAGGCTGTCCCCTGTGGACCATGCATCCAACACATTAACCCAGTGCGCCGTAATGGACACGTAACTTTTTGTGGACATGCCTACTGGTCCATGCGTCTCTTGTCAGGTGCACCTTTCTACTGTTTGATTGCCTGAGTGCTATGACAATGCAGACTTTTTCATGCCGGTGGAGGGCTGGGATGGCTTTTCTTGCAAAAGAAATGTCGACTGGGTAGCTTGAACCGTTGCACAGCGTAGTTCATCTGGGCTTTCTAAATATAAAACAAAGAAAAAAAGGAGGCTCCATGCACTTTCAGCTGGGTTCCAGGGGTACACGGCCAGCATTGGTCTGGTCAGTGGAGAACTATTGGAAGGAGTGACCGCAAACAGGCATCGAAGGCCTAACATAATAACACATTGCTGTTGGCAATTTTAAATTGGTTCCAGGGGAACACGGGCAGCAGTGGCCTGGTCAGTGTAGTAGTAGTAGAAAGAACGGACCGCAGACAGGCATCGAAGGCCTAAAATAAAAAAAATTGGGCTGGCTGTAGGCAATTTTAAATTGGTTCCAGGGGTACACGGGCAGCAGTGGTGTGGTCAGTGGAGGCCTAGTGGAAGGAGTGACCGCAGACAGGCATCGAAGGCCTAAAATAATAACACATGGCTGTAGGCAATTTTAAATTGGTTCCAGGGGTACACGGGCAGCAGTGGCCTGGTCAGTGTAGTAGTAGTAGAAAGAACGGACCGCAGACAGGCATCGAAGGCCTAAAATAAAAAAATTGGGCTGGCTGTAGGCAATTTTAAATTGGTTCCAGGGGTACACGGGCAGCAGTGGTGTGTCAGTGGAGGCATATTGTAAGGAGTGACCGCAGACAGGCATCGAAGGCCTAAAATAATAACACATGGCTGTAGGCAATTTTAAATTGGTTCCAGGGGTACACGGGCAGCAGTGGTGTGGTCAGTGGAGGCCTAGTGGAAGGAGTGACCGCAGACAGGCATCGAAGGCCTAAAATAAAAAAATTGGGCTGGCTGTAGGCAATTTTAAATTGGTTCCAGGGGTACACGGGCAGCAGTGGTGTGGTCAGTGGAGGCATATTGTAAGGAGTGACCACAGACAGGCATCGAAGGCCTAAAATAATAACACATGGCTGTAGGCAATTTTAAATTGGTTCCAGGGGTACACGGGCAGCAGTGGCCTGGTCAGTGTAGTAGTAGTAGAAAGAACGGACCGCAGACAGGCATCGAAGGCCTAAAATAAAAAAATTGGGCTGGCTGTAGGCAATTTTAAATTGGTTCCAGGGGTACACGGGCAGCAGTGGTGTGGTCAGTGGAGGCATATTGTAAGGAGTGACCGCAGACAGGCATCGAAGGCCTAAAATAATAACACATGGCTGTAGGCAATTTTAAATTGGTTCCAGGGGTACACGGGCAGCAGTGGTGTGGTCAGTGGAGGCATAGTGGAAGGAGTGACCGCAGACAGGCTTCGAAGGCCTAACATAACAAAAATGTCAATACAATGGTATTGTCAGTGGCAGGCATTGAAGGATGTCAGCGCATAGACTAAACATTGGTGGAGCTGTGAGATAATTTTGCAAGTGGTAGAGCACTGTTTGAGCTGGGGGGGGGGAAACTGTCTTGTGGCCGGCGGTACAGGCCCAGGGCCCCTCATATTACAACGGTGTGTCTGACGTTGGGTGCGCACCACCACCGCCAGAGACACTTTATTGTAGTAGGAGGGACCCAGTGGCAGTGCCGTCAACCAAAAGCGGGCACACCCACCTCTTCAGACAAACAGCACTCTCACGGGTGCTGTCGCCAAGTGTCGATACCACGGCCCCGTGTGGGGAGTTTGGCCATTTAGTGAGGTGAAAACATGTCGTATGCTGGACAATCAGGTGCAGAAAATTACGAGATTGGAAAAGGCATTCAGAATAGTCCACAGGCAAGACCTTTTCATAGGAAAGCTAGGTGTCAGCCGGGCAAGGTGGGGCAAAAGATTTCGAAATCCAGTTGTGGTTCATTTTAATGAAGGTTAGATCATCTACATTTTGGGTAGCCAGACGAGTCCTTTTTTCTGTTAGTATTGAACCTGCAGCACTGAATACTCTTTCTGATAGGACACTAGCTGCCGGGCAAGCAAGCTCCTGCAATGCATATTCTGCCAATTCTGGCCAGGTGTCTAATTTTGATGCCCAGTAATCAAATGGGAATGACGGTTGAGGGAGAACATCGATAAGGGATGAAAAATAGTTTGTAACCATACTGGACAAATGTTGTCAAAATCACTCCACAACCTGGTCAGAAAACCCCTCTGGCCAACGCCACTTCTGATTTCTGCCCCTCTAACTCCTCTGGTCTGCTGGCCCCTGCAGCTCGTGTGAGAACGATCACGGGCGCTGTGTGCAGGGAATGCCAGAAGCAAACGGTCAACAAGAGTTGATTGTTTGGTTGCTCATATTAGTTCCAAGTTCTCATGTGGCATTATATTTTGCAATTTGCCTTTATAGCGAGGATCAAGGAGGCAGGCCAACCAGTAATCGTCATCATTCATCATTTTAGTTATGCGTGTGTCCCTTTTGAGGATACGTAAGGCATAATCCGCCATGTGGGCCAAAGTTCCAGTTCTCAAATCTGCGGTTGTGCTTGGTTGAGGGGCAGTTTCAGGCAAATCCACGTCACTTGTGTCCCTCCAAAAACCAGAAACCGGCCTTGCCGCGCCACCAATTTCCAGTGGCCCCAGAAAAGCTTCCTCATTAAAAATATAATCATCCCCATCATCCTCCTCGTCCTCCTCCTCCTCTTCGCCCGCTAACTCGTCCTGTACACTGCCCTGGCCAGACAATGGCTGACTGTCATCAAGGCTTTCCTCTTCCTCAGCTGCAGACGCCTGATCCTTTATGTGCGTCAAACTTTGCATCAGCAGACGCATTAGGGGGATGCTCATGCTTATTATGGCGTTGTCTGCACTAACCAGCCGTGTGCATTCCTCAAAACACTGAAGGACTTGACACATGTCTTGAATCTTCGACCACTGCACACCTGACATCTCCATGTCTGCCATCCTACTGCCTGCCCGTGTATGTGTATCCTCCCACAAAAACATAACAGCCCGCCTCTGTTCGCACAGTCTCTGAAGCATGTGCAGTGTTGAGTTCCACCTTGTTGCAACGTCTATGATTAGGCAATGCTGGGGAAGGTTCAAAGAACGCTGATAGGTCTGCATACGGCTGGAGTGTACGGGCGAACGCCGGATATGTGAGCAAAGTCCACGCACTTTGAGGAGCAGGTCGGATAACCCCGGATAACTTTTCAGGAAGCACTGCACCACCAGGTTTAAGGTGTGAGCCAGGCAAGGAATGTGTTTCAGTTGGGAAAGGGAGATGGCAGCCATGATATTCCTTCCGTTATCACTCACTACCTTGCCTGCCTCAAGATCTACAGTGCCCAGCCACGACTGCGTTTCTTTCTGCAAGAACTCGGACAGAACTTCCGCGGTGTGTCTGTTGTCGCCCAAACACTTCATAGCCAATACAGCCTGCTGACGTTTGCCAGTAGCTGCCCCATAATGGGAGACCTGGTGTGCAACAGTGGCAGCTGCGGATGGAGTGGTTGTGCGACTGCGGTCTGTGGACGAGCTCTCGCTTCTGCAGGAGGACGAAGAGGAGGAGGAGGGGGTGCGAACGGCTACAGCCAACTGTTTCCTAGACCGTGGGCTAGGCAGAACTGTCCCAAACTTGCTGTCCCCTGTGGACCCTGCATCCACAACATTCACCCAGTGTGCCGTGATGGACACGTAACGTCCCTGGCCATGCCTACTGGTCCATGCATCTGTTGTCAGGTGCACCTTTGTGCTCATAGATTGCCTGAGTGCATGGACGATGCGCTCTTTAACATTCTGGTGGAGGGCTGGGATGGCTTTTCTGGAAAAAAAGTGTCGACTGGGTAGCTCGTAGCGTGGTACAGCGTAGTCCATCAGGGCTTTGAAAGCTTCGCTTTCAACTAACCGGTAGGGCATCATCTCTAACGAGATTAGTCTAGCTATGTGGGCGTTCAAACCCTGTGTACGCGGATGCGAGGCTAAGTACTTCCTTTTTCTAACCATAGTCTCATGTAGGGTGAGCTGGACTGGAGAGCTGGAGATCGTGGAACTAGCGGGGGTGCCGGTGGACATGGCAGACTGAGAGACGGTGGGAGATGGTATTGTTGCCGCCGGTGCCCTAGATGCAGTGTTTCCTACTACGAAACTGGTGATTCCCTGACCCTGACTGCTTTGGCCTGGCAAAGAAACCTGCACAGATACTGCAGGTGGTGCGGAAAATGGTGGCCCTACACTGCCGGAAGGGATGTTGCATTGCTGACTAGCTTCATTGGCCGAGGGTGCTACAACCTTAAGGGACGTTTGGTAGTTAGTCCAGGCTTGCAAATGCATGGTGGTTAAATGTCTATGCATGCAACTTGTATTGAGACTTTTCAGATTCTGTCCTCTGCTTAAGGTAGTTGAACATTTTTGACAGATGACTTTGCGCTGATCAATTGGATGTTGTTTAAAAAAATGCCAGACTGCACTCTTTCTAGCATCGGATACCTTTTCAGGCATTGCAGACTGAGCTTTAACCGGATGGCCACGCTGTCCTCCAACAGGTTTTGGCTTTGCCACGCGTTTTGGGCAAGATACGGGCCCGGCAGATGGAACCTGTTGCGATGTTGATGCCTGCTGCGGCCCCTCCTCCTCCGCTTCAGAACTGCTGCCGCCTGCACCCTGTTCCCCCAATGGCTGCCAATCGGGGTCAAGAACTGGGTCATCTATTACCTCTTCTTGTAGCTCGTGTGCAACTTCGTCTGTGTCACCGTGTCGGTTGGTGGTATAGCGTTCGTGATGGGGCAACATAGTCTCATCAGGGTCTGATTCTTGATCATTACCCTGCGAGGGCAATGTTGTGGTCTGAGTCAAAGGACCAGCATAGTAGTCTGGCTGTGGCTGTGCATCAGTGCACTCCATGTCAGATTCAACTTGTAATGGGCATGGACTGTTAACTGCTTCACTTTCTAAGCCAGGGACGGTATGTGTAAAAAACTCCATGGAGTAACCCGTTGTGTCGCCTGCTGCATTCTTCTCTGTTGTTGTTTTTGCTGAAGAGGACAAGGAAGCGACTTGTCCCTGACCGTGAACATCCACTAACGACGCGCTGCTTTGACATTTACCAGTTTCACGAGAGGAGGCAAAAGAGCTAGAGGCTGAGTCAGCAAGATAAGCCAAAACTTGCTCTTGCTGCTCCAGCTTTAAAAGCGGTTTTCCTACTCCCAGAAAAGGGAGCGTTCGAGGCCTTGTGTAGCCAGACGACGAACCTGGCTCCACAGCTCCAGACTTAGGTGCAATATTTTTTTTCCCACGACCACCTGATGCTCCACCACTACCACTACCCTCATTACCAGCTGACAATGAACGCCCCCGGCCACGACTTCTTCCACCAGACTTCCTCATTGTTTTAAAAACGTAAACAAACTAACGGTATTTGTTGCTGTCACACAACTTACACGGTGAGCTATAACTTCAGTATGATTTAGCTACCACTTTACAGGTGAGTGAGACCACAACGAAAATCAGGCACAATGTTACACACTCTGTTGTTGGTGGCAACAAATGAGAGAGATGCCACACACGCAGGACTGTCACTGAAGCACAAATGTAAATATTAATCTCCCACTGATTTGATTTTTTTTTTTTTCAGGGAGACTTTAGGAAAAAAAAATAATAGAATAAAATGATTTTTTCAGGAAGAATTTAGAAACCAAATAAAATAAAATGATTTTTTCAGGGAGAATTTAGAAAACAAATAAAACAAAAAAAGGCTTTCTATGGCCCACTGAGTGAGAGATGACGCACACAGGAGTCAGGAGTGGCACACAAGCCCAGAGGCCAATATTTATCTCCCACTGATTGATGTAGTGATTTTTTCGGGTAGATTTTGGAACCCAAATCAAGCTAAAAAAATAATAGGCTTTCTATGGCCCACAATTGGAGAGAGAGAGAGAGAGATGGCACACCCAGGAGTCAAGACTGGCACACAAGCAGAAAGGGCAATATTAATCTCCCACTGATTTGTTTTTTGTTTTTTTTTCAGGGAGACTTTAGGAAAAAAAACTAATAGAATAAAATGATTTTTTTCAGGAAGAATTTAGAAACCAAATAAAATAAAATGATTTTTTCAGGGAGAATTTAGAAAACAAATAAAACAAAAAAAGGCTTTCTATGGCCCACTGAGTGAGAGATGACGCACACAGGAGTCAGGAGTGGCACACAAGCCCAGAGGCCAATATTTATCTCCCACTGATTGATTTATTGATTTTTTCAGGTAGAATTTAGAACCCAAATCAACCAAAAACATAAATAGGCTTTCTATGGCCCACTATTTGTGAGAGAGATGGCACGCTCAGGACTGGCACACAAGCCCAGAGGCCAATATTAATCTCCCACTTTTTATTTTTTTTTCAGGGAAAATTTATAAACCCAATAAAAAAATAAATAAATAGGCTTTCTATGGCCCACTATCTGAGAGAGAGAGATGGCACGCTTAGGACTGGCACACAAGCCCAAAGGCCAATATTAATCTCCCTTTTTTTTTCAGGGAGAATTTATAAAACCCCAAAAAAAAAAATAAATAGGCTTTCTATGGCCCACTATTTGTGAGAGAGATGGCACGCTCAGGACTGGCACACAAGCCCAGAGGCCAATATTAATCTCCCACTTTTTTTTTTTTGTTCCAGGGAAAATTTATAAACCCAATAAAAAAAATAATAAATAGGCTTTCTATGGCCCACTATCTGAGAGAGAGAGATGGCACGCATAGGACTGGCACACAAGCCCAAAGGCCAATATTAATCTCCCTTTTTTTTTTCAGGGAGAATTTATAAAACCAAAAAAAAATAAATAAATAGGCTTTCTATGGCCCACTATTTGTGAGAGAGATGGCACGCTCAGGACTGGCACACAAGCCCAGAGGCCAATATTAATCTCCCACTTTTTTTTTTTTTGTTTCAGGGAAAATTTATAAACCCAATAAAAAAAATAATAAATAGGCTTTCTATGGCCCACTATCTGAGAGAGAGAGATGGCACGCTTAGGACTGGCACACAAGCCCAAAGGCCAATATTAATCTCCCACTGATTGATTTATTGATTTTTTCAGGTAGAATTTAGAACGCAAATAAAGCAAAAAAAAAAAAAAAATGGGCTTTCTATGGCCCACTGAGTGAGTGATGATGCACACATGAGTCAGGAGTGGCACACAAGCCCTGAGGCCAATATTTTTCTCCCACTGATTGATGTAGTGATTTTTTCAGGTAGATTTTAGAACCCAAATCAAGCAAAACAATAAATAGGCTTTCTATGGCCCACTATTTGTGAGAGAGATGGCACGCTCAGGACTGGCACACAAGCCCAGAGGCCAATATTAATCTCCCACTTTTTTTTTTTTGTTCCAGGGAAAATTTATAAACAGGCTTTCTATGGCCCACTATCTGAGAGAGAGAGATGGCACGCTTAGGACTGGCACACAAGCCCAAAGGCCAATATTAATCTCCCACTGATTGATTTATTGATTTTTTCAGGTAGAATTTAGAACCCAAATAAAGCAAAAAAAAAAAAAAATGGGCTTTCTATGGCCCACTGAGTGAGTGATGATGCACACAGGAGTCAGGAGTGGCACACAAGCCCTGAGGCCAATATTTTTCTCCCACTGATTGATGTAGTGATTTTTTCAGGTAGATTTTAGAACCCAAATCAAGCAAAAAAATAAATAGGCTTTCTATGGCCCACTGACTGAGAGATGGCACACAGAGGAGTCAAGAGTGGCACACAAGCCCTGAGGCCAATATTTTTCTCCCACTGATTGATGTAGTGATTTTTTCAGGTAGATTTTATAACCCAAATCAAGCAAAAAAATAAATAGGCTTTCTATGGCCCACTGAGTGAGAGATGGCACACACAGGGATGGCACTCTAGCAGAAATGTCAATCTTAATCTCCCACAAAAAAAAAAAAAAAAACAGGGAGTGTCCAACAATTACTATCTCCCTGCAGTAATCTCAGCCAGGTATGGCAGGCAGCAATAAGGAGTGGACTGATGCACAAATTAAATAAAAAGTGTGGACAAACAAAAAAGATAGCTGTGCAGAAAGGAAGGAACAAGAGGATTTGTGCTTTGAAAAAAGCAGTTGGTTTGCACAGCGGCGTACACACAGCAATGCAGCTATCAGGGAGCCTTCTAGGGCAGCCCAATTAGCTACAGCGCTAAGGGGAAAAAAAAAATGTAGCTTCCACTGTCCCTGCACACCGAAGGTGGTGTTGGGCAGTGGAAATCGCTACAGCACAAGCGGTTTGGTGGTTAATGGACCCTGCCTAATGCTATCCCTGCTTCTGACGAAGCGGCAGCAACCTCTCCCTAAGCTCAGATCAGCAGCAGTAACATGGCGGTCGGCGGGAACGCCCCTTTATAGCTCCTGTGACGCCGCAGACAGCAAGCCAATCACTGCAATGCCCTTCTCTAAGATGGTGGGGACCAGGACCTATGTCATCACGCTGCCCACACTCTGCGTTTACCTTCATTGGCTGAGAAATGGCGCTTTTCGCGTCATTGAAACGCGACTTTGGCGCGAAAGTCGCGTACCGCATGGCCGACCCCGCACAGGGGTCGGATCGGGTTTCATGAAACCCGACTTTGCCAAAAGTCGGCGACTTTTGAAAATGAACGACCCGTTTCGCTCAACCCTAAGGTGCATAATTAAACAGAACCTAGGGCAGGACAGGGCTGCTGTATGTGTGTACAGCAGCCAATCAATCACAGGAAACACAGAAAGAATGGCGCACGTGTCCAGCCGCGCACGGCTACAGTGGTGGTCAGCCACGGATCCAATATCGAAGCAAGAAATGGGAGAAGCCAGCGCTGCCTATGGTCAGAACGCAATACATAAAGTGCAAAAGCACATATTGATTTCTAACTGTATTTAAAATGAGACATTTAGCAAACAATTGATCAATTCTTTGAGCTACCCCACCACTTCACGGCAATCTCATAATGGGGCAGTCCCACTCTACGTTTTTTATATTCGCTGTGCCATAAAGGCCTCCTATATAAATTAAAAGCAAGACCACATTAAATGCAGACTGTACCCGGAGCATTTCTGAATCACTCTCATGGCGTCAGAGGGGCAGGTAAGAATAATGGTTGACCATGTCCAGACATAGACATTTAAGGTCCAACCTCCACACTGCCCATCCAGCACCACAGATAAAGGGTGAGACAGGCTGAGACACAGGTGCATAATTAAACAGAGCCTAGAGCAGGGCAGGGCTGCTGTATGTGTGTACAGTAGCCTATCAATCACTGGAAACACAGAAAGAATGGTGCACGTGACTCTGACTCCACAGCCCTGGTCATAACTGCTGCATCCAGTAATCTAAGGCCGGTTTCACATTTGCCGTTGTGTCCACAGCGTTTGTGCTGCAATTATCCGCATGCGTCGTGTTTTCCTATCGTTAACATTAAGGACGCATGTGTCTGCGATCGGTTGCATTTTGCCGCATTAGACGACGCATGCGTTGTTTCGTCGTCTACGGTTTGGCGCTGTATACGCTACACATAGTAATTTTAGAGGCGTCAATTTGCCGCCTAGAAACGTATGTGGTTGTTAGCGGAAGGAATGTGGCAAAAAACCCATTACGGTCTATGTGAACGCATGCGTTCGCAAGCACATGCGTTTGCTTGCGTTTGTGAACGCATGCGTTGCACCACAGGAAAACATGTCTAGACACTGAGCAGCCACCCCCCACATACAAACTGATAAAAGGAGGGAGTGGGCATTTGCAGATCACTACCCAGCAGACAGAGAAGCAGAGCAGACGCAGGCAAGAACCTTGGAGGAAACAAGACACTGAACAATGTGAGTATATCCTAGCCAATGTATTTATTTTCTATTTTCTGTCTCTTTATGTCCTAATTTCTGGCATTTTTTCTTTCTGCATGCATCAGAATGTCATCTTCTTCTTCTGAGGAGCAACGTCCTGGGCCTGCACAAGCCGGACATGTCAGTGAAGTGAGTACTCACCTCCTCAGATTGGCAAGTATTCACTGTCACATCTACACATATGACAATTTTTTTTTCCTTTTTTAGAGCACCTCTTCCACTGCGGTAGAGGCTGAGCAGGAGCAGCGGGGTCACAGCTGGGTGGCAAATAATACAAAACCCGGCACTCAACTTTGTGGTGTAAAGAAACGAAAGATTTATTATCCCAAATCAGAAAACGTTTCGGTCCCACAACTGGACCTTCATCAGTAACGTTTACTGGGACAATGTATAGATTCAAGTGGCTATATGGCCTGCCCGGAGGTTGCTACCAATATAGTATTGGATATCCAGAGAGAAAAGTTACAGCCTATATGGGTGCTGTTATCGCGGCATCCACCGCTGAATAGCAAGTCTTGCTATTCAGCGGTGGATGCCACGATGACAGCACCCATATAGGCTGTAAGTTTTCTCTCTGGATATCCAATACTATATTGGTAGCAACCTCCGGGCAGGCCATATAGCCACTTGAATCTATACATTGTCCCAGTAAACATTACTGATGAAGGTCCAGTTGTGGGACCGAAACGTTTTCTGATTTGGGATAATAAATCTTTCGTTTCTTCACACCACAAATTTGAGTGCCGGGTTTTGTATTATTTGCTGATTATGGTTTGGGAACCTACCCGTGCACCTCATACGGTTGTGCACACGTGTTTCTAACTACAGCTGGGTGGCAAGGCGGCAGCGTGTATGTATACGTGGCTGACTGTTTATTGTATCCTCACTTTACTATTCTTGAATGTTCTTTTCTTTACTTTCCTCTTTCTTTACCTTTTTCTTCTTGACTCCTGTTTTTCTTGACTTTCAATATTCATGCCAGTTTTCTGTCTTTGTTTTCTTTCTTTTCCTTATGTTAATGTCTCCTACTTTAATATCTTTATTTATTTTTTAGGTTCCAGAATGGGATTAGGACCTCATTGAATATGACCTCCTCGTCTCCTTTGTCCATGAGCGAGTCCCGTTGTGGGACACCCGGGTTCCACTGCACTCGGACAGCATGACGATCCGGCGGCTATGGAATGAGGTGGCCAAAGCGATGTGGGATGGCTGGGACAACGCCCCAACTCAGGTCAGAAATGCATTTTGTAAGTATTGCAATGCGGTCTGCTGCAGCAGTGACCTTGGCCGGGACCACACAACTGTGTGTGATGAGAGAAACTCCTGAGAGTTTCTCTCATCACACACAGTTAAGTGATCATGATCAAAAGTGCATTGTCTAACCATTATTTATATTTTTCAACAGTGCTCAAAGTCAAAACACATTGGCGTTCCATGAAGGATCGCTTCAACAAGGACCTTCGTCAAGAGAGCTGGCTTCCTAGTGGTTCTGGAGCAAGGATCCGCAAATACAATTATCACTGCATCCTAGCATTTTTGAGACCGTTCCTTGCCCAGAGAATGTAAGTATTTTTTGTTGTGTAATGGGTTGTGTTGGATTGCCTAATCTGTATTTTTCTGTCCCACAGGAGTTGGCGCTTTACTATTGTAAATGTTTGGTAGTAGTGTGTTTTTTTCTTCTTTTTTCACAGCACATGGAGCAGCACTCTTGACCCTGGTTCTGGAGCGGTCCTTCAACAAACAGCCACGGACCTGTCTCAGCCTTCTAGCAGCGCTGCAGCAAATGGGCCTGCCACATAGACTGGAGACCAGGAAGCTGGTCCATCAGGTGTTCCCCTGTCCCAGTCCTCTGCCTCTTTTTTTGGGCTCTTCCCGGCAGTGGCAGAGGGCCTCGGACAGGTCACTCATGCCCAAGTTTTTGCACTTGAGCTCGGTCTTTCATGATGGACTCAAAGCGATGGGTGACCGACTGTATACTGCCATTAGCCATATGAATACACGTATACAGGAGGTCACCAAAAGCCTTGACCAAGTGAAAGCTGACCTCCAGAGGCCAGCACATCTTTTTTTTAATCAGATTGAACAGGGCATGTCGGAACACCTTACTCCTGATCTCCAACTTAGTGTCATGCAGGCCTGCAATAATGCTTACGTGCAGGCTATGCAGCAGAGTCGGTATTTTCAGCAGACAGTGGTGGCATATCCACCTGTGCCAACACTGTCATGCTTGACATCAATGCCGAGCTCTGCTACATACCACTGCACGGCCACCTCCATTCCAAGCACTGCTGGATACCACTACAGCCCCACCACCATGCCGAGTGCTGTTGGACAGCCCACCGCAACCACCATGACAACTGCTGCTCCTGCTTGGACCTCCTTCAGTGCCACCACCATGCAGCAGCAGCACCCGATCAGGACAGGTCGGCCACCATCACCAGGTCTCAGCTGCAGCAGCACCCGGATCCTGTCATGATGTTCAGCAACAGTATGCAGCAGCAGCACCCATATCCTGGCATGCTTTTCAACACCAGCATGCAGCAGCACCCAGACCCTGGAATGGCTTTCACCACCACCAGGATGCAGCAGCAACACCCGGTCCCTGGCATAGCCTTCACCACCACCACAACCATGCAGCGGCACACAGACCCTGACAGGTCGGCCACCACGACCAGGCCGCAACAAATGAGCCCACCGAGGCTCATCAGACTGCAGTGCTGATCCTCAAAAAAATAAAAAGCAAAAGACTATCTCAATTCTTACCCTCTCACCTCACAATGTGTCTGTAATGTCAGGTTTGACTCACCCTTCCAGTGTGTCTCTGCCCTCTCGTGAATCAAGCCCCATCACCGAACTCCCAGACCCCATTACTTTAATTGCCCCTTCTCCTGCCACCCCTGCGTCGTCCACATTAAGCCAGGCCTCACAGCTACACACACCCCATTTACGCCACTCTACCCCAAGCAGGCGTAGTTAAATTAATTTGTTTGTTAAAAAATAAATAATAATGTTTTTTGCCCCTAATAATGTTTGGTTAATTGTGTATTTCGCCGCCGGCAACACACACCGTGCGCCGAATAAAACACTGCGCCGCACACTTTATTTTTTGGGCAACTCATAACTCCAATAGTTATAAAGTAGAACAATGCACCTTTGTGTGTTTGGTATAGAGCTATGAGGTGGCCCCAAAAAACAAAATTACTTGTATTTTCTCCATAATCTCTTTAGTCTGATTAATCTTTGTCGCAGACTGAAGAGAAAATGGCGGTAATACAAAGCAGAACTGTACTCAACAGGTCATATTTCAAAATAATATTTATTACACCTGACCTGGTGAGAAGAGAACTGCCGTATATAACCTCCATTTTTTCTTCAGTGTACGTAATCTATTTCACACAAACTGAAGAGACGATGGAGGTCATACAAGGCATATCTATACTCACCTGGACAGGTGTCAGAAATAGTGAATTCATTAGGCTCTTATTTGTGCATCATGAATTCATTATATATGACACCTGACTTGATGAGTGTAGATCTGCTTTGTATTATACCTCTATCGTATCTTCAGTCTGTATCCAATCGATACTGCAGAACAGAATCAGGACGTAATGATGTCAACTACCTTTCCAAAAAACAACATAAGTGGTTTTTAGAGGAAATACATAGGAGAGTCAGTCAAGATATCACAACACGAATTTTATTAACAAAAAAATATTATTAATATTTAAAACATAACTGGTACAGGCCCAAACCCAACTGGAAATTTTACACAATATTGTTTTGCCATGCCACACGTCCAATATCAGAATCAAAATAGGCAGCAAATTGGTCCTGCATGTGGCCAACTTCAACACTTGACCGCAGCGGGTGATGCTGGTAATCTGGCAATGGGTTTGCAAATGGTTCATCCAGTTCAATGTTGAGTCGCTCCATAGCCATTATGTAATTGTGGAGAACCACACAGGTTTTGACCACCTCATTGACTGTCTCCATTTTTAGATTAATGGCTGTCGCAAGAATGCGCCATTTTGAGACTTGAGATTTTGAGAGGTACACTCTACTGTTCTTCGGGCCCTGGTCAGTCTGTAGTTATAAATCCTTTTAGTGTGGTTCAAGTTCCGACTGGAATATGGCTTCAATAGGTTTTCAAACATATGAAAGGCCTCATCCCCAACCATAACAAATGGCATCGGTGGGCCTTGAGTGGGCCTTGAGTGTTTGGGAGAGGTCGTGGCAGTGGAAAATTAAAATTTCTTCCATACACACGTCGGCCCATATCAAAGTTCTTGAAAGTCTGTGAGTCGTTGCCATGGCCAAAAGCTGCAATGTCCATGGCGATGAAGCGACAGTCCACATCTGCTATTGCCGTGAGCACAACTGAAAAATATTTTTTTCACCGCTCCCAAACAGTTGGGGAAATCACGCACAATCCAGAATTTTTTTGCAATTTCAATCCACATATCCTCTGTAGGTAGGGGTATAAACTCATCCCGGAGAATATTCCACAAAGCCCGGCAGATGTCCGCAACTATTCCAGGCAGGGTGGAAATTCCAAGCCGGTACTGAAATTGGAGGGATGATAAGAACTCTCCAGTTGCCAGAAATCTGAAAAAAAAAAAATAATAATATTACAATATTATCAATTCCATTTATGGTGGTGTTTAGCTACAGACATAAAGGAAAATACAAATAATACATGGTAGACCAATAATAATTATGACTGGCATTTGTTTAGAATTATTACGTACCTTAGTGTGACTAGGAGACGTTCTTCTGCTGGAACTCGCTCTATAGAGCTGGGTGTCCGGTCTCCGGATGGCTCCTTGGACACGACCAAGCAATTCCCGGAAAGAGTCTTGAGACATCCTGGTATATTCCGGGAATTTGTCCGGGTTGGCATTAAGCTAGCCATATAGCATGTGATAGGCTCCACGGCTCTCCCGGAGTTCAATAATGGGGTGTCTCCGAAACCGCCGATGCCGTGTCCTTCTCTGTCGTTCTCTATTTCTTTGTTGCTCCCAAGCAAACGCACAGGCAAGAAACAGCTTGATGCTTAAATTCAGGTTGAAATAAAAGCTCTCCATGCGAAGATCCATCATGACACAGGATACAGTAGCAAACTGTGAAGATTTCAGCAGTCCAATGGGTCTATACATAGATATCCCATAATACACGCCCACTGTAGTCCCAATGGCAGTGTCTGTTTATCTAGATTTTGTTCCTGTTAAATTTTTCAACATGCGTACAGAAAACGCAAACGCATGCAAAATGCATGGAAAAGCGTGAAAACGCCATGTTTTTTAAATGCATGAGTTAATGTATGCATCTAAAAAACGCTGCATTTGTACGCGTTTCAATGCGGTTTTTACGGCATTTGCGGTTGCGGATTAAACGCTGTGGATTCTAAAGCAAATGTGAAACTAGCCTAAGTGATACATCGCTAGAATCAGGGTCTCTATTCCTTCATTTTGCGGCTCTCAGATGAGATAGCAAAAACCTTGTGCCAGATTCCTGTTAAGTCATCCAGGCTTAATAAGAGAACAAAAGCATAATGTAGCAGGCCACGGTCTGTTATTAGGCCCACAGTGCTATTGTAACTAATTTTCACTCTTATTTTGCAGGCGTAGAAAAAATAGTAAAATAAAAGCTTGCATTTTTCTAAAATATTTAAACCCCTTTCTGACATCGGACGTACTATCCCATCTAGGTGGTATGGGCCCGTATGACCATAGACGGGATTGTACGTCATCACCGATCAGCTGCGCTCACAGGGGGAGCGCGGCCGATCGGGGCCTGGTGTCAGCTGACTATCGCAGCTGACATCCAGCACTATGTGCCAAGAGCTGTCACCGACCACTCCTGGCACATTAACCCCAGCACACTGCGATCAAACATGATTGCAGCGTTCAGGCGGCATAGGGAAGCATTGCGCAGGGAGGTGGCTCCTTGTATGCTTCCCTGAGACCCTCGGAGCAACGCGATGTGATCGCATTGCTCTGAGGGTCTCTTACCTCCTCCTCCCTGCAGGCCCAGATACAAAATGGCAGCGGGGGCCTTCCAATTCAGCAATCTGAGCCTCTATAGTCATGTCCCCCCCTGGGACAAAGTAAAAAAGTAAAAAAAAAAAATATTTGCATGTGTAAAAAAAAAAAAAATCCTAAATAAAGTAAAAATAAATAAATATATATATATATATATATGTATATATATATATATAGTTCCAATAAATACATTTCTTTAAATAAAAAAACAATAAAAGTCCACATATTTAGTATTGCCACGTCCGTAATGACCCAACCTATAAAACTGTCCCCCTACTTAACCCCTTCAGTGATCACCGTAAAAAAAAGAAAAACGAGGCAAAAAGTGACGCTTTATTATCATAATGCCAAACAAAAAGTGGAATAACACACGATCAAAAAGACGGATATAAATAACCATGGTACCACTGAAAACATCATCTTGACCCACAAAAAACGAGCCGCAATATCGCGTCATCAATGAAAAAATAAAAAAGTTATAGTCCTCAGAATAAAGCGATGCAAAAATAATTACTTTATATATAAAATAGTTTTTTATCGTAAAAAGGCGCCAAAACATAAATAAATTATATAAATGAGGTATCTCTGTAATCGTACTGACCCAAAGAAAAAAACTGCTTTATCAATTTTACCAAATGTGGAACGGTATTAGCGCATCCCCAAAAGAAAATCATGAATTTTTGGTTTTGTTCATTCTACCTCACAAAAATCTTAATAAAAAGCGATCAAAAAATGTCAAGTGCCCGAAAATGGTACCAATAAAAATGTCAATTCGTCCAGCAAAAAACAAGACCTCATATGACTCTGTGAACCAAAATATGGAAAAATTATAGCTCTCAAAATGTGGAGACACAAAAACTATTTTTTGCAAAAAAAAGCGTCTTTTAGTGTGTGACGGCTGCCAATCATAAAAATCCACCAAAAAAAGCTATAAAAGTAAATCAAACCCCCCTTCATCACCCCCTTTGTTAGGGAAAAATAATAACATTTAAAAAAAGTGTTTATTTCCATTTTCCCATTAAGGTTGTAGTTAGGGTTGGGGCTAAAGTTAGTGTTAGGGTTAGGGTTGGGGCTAAAGTTGGGTTAGGGTTGGGGCTAAAGTTAGGGTTAAGGTTGAGGCTAAAGTTAGAGTTGGGGTTAGGGTTAGGGTTGGGGTTAGGGTTGTGTCTAAAGTTAGGGTGGGGCTAAAGTTAGGGTTGGGGCTAAAGTTAGGGTTAGGGTTGGGGCTAAAGTTAGAGTTTGGATTACATTTATGGTTGGGATTAGGGTTAGGGGTGTGGTTAGGGTCATGGTTGGGATTAGGGTTAGGGTTTCAGTTAGAATTGAGGGGTTTCCAGTGTTTAGGCACATCAGGGGCTCTCCAAATGAGACATGGCGTCTGATCTCAATTCCAGCCAATTCTGCTTGAAAAAGTAAAACAGTGCTCCTTCCCTTCCGAGCTCTCCCGTGTGCCCAAACAGAGGTTTACCCAAACATATCGGGTATCAGCGTACTCCGGACAAATTGCACAACAACTTTTGTGGTCCAATTTCTCCTGTTACCCTTGGGAAAATACAAAACCTGGGGCTAAAATATAATATTTGTGGAAAAAAAGATTTTTTATTTTTGTGGCTCTGCGTTATCAACTGTAGTGAAACATTTGGGGGTTCAAAGTTCTCACAACACATCTAGATAAGTTCCTTCCTTGGGGGGACTAGTTTCCGATATGGGGTCACTTGTGGGGGTTTTCTACTGTTTAGGTACATCAGGGACTCTGCAAATGCAACGTGACGCCTGCAAACCAATCCATCTAAGTCTGCATTCCAAACGGCGCGCCTTCCTTCCGAGCTCTGCCATGCACCCAAACGGTGGTTCCCCTCACATATGAGGTATCAGCACACTCAGGACAAATTGGACAACAACATTTGGGGTCCAATTTTTCATGTTACCCTTGAGAAAATACAAAACTGGGGGGTAAAAAAATAATTTTTGAGGAAAAAAAATTATTTTTATTTTCACGGCTCTGCGTTATAAACTGTAATGAAACACTTGGAGGTTCAAAGTTTTCACAACACATCTAGATAAGTTTTATAGGGGGTCTTCTTTCCAAAATGGTGTCACTTGTGGGGGTTTCAAAGTTTAGGCACAACAGTAGCTCTCCCTAACGCGACATAGCGTCCCATCATAAAGGGAACCTGTCACCCCGTTTTTTTAAGAAGAGCTAAAAATAGCGTTAAATAGGGGCAGAGCTGGGTTTACATTAGTGTATTTTGGAGCCTTTATTCCCCACCTATGCTGCCGAAATACCTTTGTAAAGTCGCCGTTTTGGGCTGTCACTCACGCTGGTCAGGTCATATGGGCGTGGTGACAGCGCTGTTTCTCCCCCAGATCTCCGTTGGTGGCGTAGTGGTGTGCGCATGTCCAAGTGGCGAATCCACTGCGCAGCTTCAAGGAAAATAGCGCGATCTGTGCTATTCAGCCGTTTGTCGGTGGGCGAGGCCATCTTTGTGAGGCCGCGCGTGCGCAGATGGTTCTTCTCGGCTTCCCGGGGCTTCAGGAAAATGGCAGCGGGATACCGCGCGTGCGCAGATGGCAATCTCGACGACCATTTTCCTGAAGCCGAGTTCGCATCTCGGCTGCAGGAAAATGGCCGCCGCGATCTCCATCTTCGCATGCGCGGCATCCCGCTGCCATTTTCATGAAGCACCGGGAAGCCGAGAAGAACCATCTGCGCACGCGCGGCCTCACAAAGATGGTGCGCCCACCGATAAATGGCTATTTTCCTTGAAGCTGCGCAGTGGATTTGCCACTTGGACATGCGCACACCACAACACCACCAACGGAGATTTGGGGGAGAAACAGCCCATATGACCTGACCAGCGTGAGTGACAGCCCAAAATGGCGACTTTACAAAGGTATTTCGGCAGCATAGGTGGAGAATAAAGGCTCCAAAATACACTAATGTAAAGCCCAGCTCTGCCCCTATTTAACGCTATTTTTTAGCTCTTCTTGAAAAAACGGGGTGACAGGTTCCCTTTAATTCCAGTCAATTTTGCATTGAGAAGTCAAATGGCGCTCCTTCCCTTCCGAGCTCTGCCATGCACCCAAACAGTGATTTACCCCCACATATGGGGTATCAGCATTCTCAGAAGAAATTGCACAACAACTTTTAGGGTCCAGTATCTTCTGTTACTCTTGGGAAAATAAAAAACTGGGGGAAAAAAGATAATTTTTGTGAAAAAATATTATTTTTTATTTTTACGGCTCTAAATTATAAACTTCTGTGAAGCACTTGGTGGGTCAAAGTGCTCAACACACATCTAGATAAGTTCCTTAGGGGGTCTACTTTCCAAAATGGTGTCACTTGTGGGGGTTCTCAATGTTTAGGCACATCAGGGGCTCTCCAAACGCGACATGGTGTCCAATCTCAATTCCAGTCAATTTTGCATTGAAAAGTCAAATGGCGCTCCTTCCCTTCTGAGCTCTGCAATGCGCCAAAACAGTGGTTTACCCCCACATATGGGGTACTATAGTACTCTGGACAAATTGCACAACAACTTTTGAGGTCCGGTGTCTTCTGCTACCCTTGAGAAAATAAAAAAATGGGGGAAAAAACATCATTTTTGTGAAAAAATATGATTTTTTTATTTGTACGTGCTCTACATTATAAACTGCTGTGAAGCACTTGGTGGGTCAAAGTGCTCACCACAATCTAGATAAGTTCCTCAGGGGATCTACTTTCCAAAATGGTGCCAATTGTGGGGGGTTTCAATGTTTAGGCACATCAGGGGCTCTCCAAACGCGACATGGTGTCCAATCTCAATTCCAGTCAATATTGCATTGAAAAGTCAAATGGTGATCTGCCATGCACCCAAACAGTGGTTTACCCCCACATATAGGGTATCAGCATACTCAGGTCATATTGGACAACAACTTTTAGGGTCCAATTTCTCCTGTTACCCTTGGTAAAATGAAACAAATTGGAGCTGAAGTAAATTTTTTGTAAAAAAAAATGAAATGTTCATTTTTTTAAACATTCCATAAATTCCTGTGAAACACCTAAAGGGTTAATAAACTTCTTGAATGTGGTTTTGAGTACCTTTAGATTTGCATTTTTTAGAATGGTGTCACACTTGGGTATTTTCCATCATATAGATCCCTGAAAGTGACTTCATATGTGATGTGGTCCCTAAAAAAAATGGTGTTGCAAAAATGAAAAATTGCTGGTCAAATTTTAACCCTTATAACTCACTAACAAAAAAAAATTTGGTTCCAAAATTGTGCTGATGTAAAGTAGATATGTGGGAAATGTTACTTATTAAGTATTTTGTGTGACATATCTCTGTGATTTAAGGGCATAAAAATTCAAATTTGGAAAATTGCAAAATTTTGGAAATTTTCGCCAAATTTCCATTTTTTTTGCAAGTAAGTGCAGGTAATGTCAAAGAAATTTTACTACTATCATAAAGTACAATATTTTATGAGAAAATAATGTCAGAATCATCAGTATCCGTAGAAGCGCTCCAAAATTATAACCTCATAAAGGGACAGTGGTCAGAATTGCAAAAAATTGGACCGGGAATTAACATGCAAACCTCCCTTGGGGGTAAAGGGATTAAAGATCGACAAATAGAAAAATAATTTTTAATACACATGAATGTTATAATCTCAGTTTATCTTTGGTCACATGATCATACAATATACAAACAGAGTAAAAGTTTCCATTTCCCCAACTCCAGTTCTTTGCCTTAAAAAGTCACAAATTATTGGGCACCCCATATTTTTGACATAATCTGTATCTATTTTTGTTAAAAGCAATAGAAACATGTGGCTTGGTGTCACACAGGTCAAAACAATTACCAATAAACAGTTATTCAAAACCTTTAACTTCCTCCTCCGCCACCCATTGCCCCCTCCAACCTCCCGCATCTCTGCTGAGGACTTTGCCACATACTTTAAAAATAAGATCGACCAAGCAAGGCAAGTCTTCATTGTTCAACCACCACTATCCCTTTATATACCAGACCAATGCCCAAACCCCATAACCTCCCTCTCCAAGATTACTGAAGGGGGCTTAATTGTCTCCTCTCCAAATTGCACCTCACCACCTGTGCGCTTGACCCCATCCCATCCCACCTCCTCCCCTACCCACCACACTTATCCCATCCCTAACCCACTTCTTCATCCTATCACTAACTTCTGGCACCTTTCCTTCTGCTTTCAAACATGTAACAATCACGCCTATCCTTAAAAAGCCAACCCTCGACCCAGCAGCTATGTCCAGCTATCGCCCAATATTGCTGCTTCCATTCGCTCCAAAATCATTGAGCAGCACATCCACGCTGAACTTTCCTCCCACCTCTCATCTAATTTGCTATTTGACAAACTACAATCTGATTTCCGCTCCATCACTCAACTGAGACAGCCCTGACCAAAATCACTAATGACCTACTTACAGCCAAAGCTAACGGACAATACTCTGTACTCCTCATCCTAGACCTGTCCTCTGCTTTTGACACAGTTGATCATTGCCTCCTACTACAGATCCTCTCCTCATTTGGCATCAAAGACCTCGCCCTATCCTGGATCTCCTCATACCTTTCCAACCGCACATTCAGCATGTCCCACTCCCACACTACCTCCTCATCCCACCCTCTCTCTGTTGAAATCCCCCAAGGCTCTGTTCTAGGACCCCTACTCTTCTCAATCTATACACTTGACCTGGGACAACTCATAAAGTCCCATGGATTCCAGTACCATCTTTATGCTGATGACACTCAGACCTACCTTTCTGGTCCAGATATTTCCTCTCTGCTGTCCAGAATCCCAGAGTGTCTATCAGCCATATCCTCCTTCTTCTCCTCTCGCTTCCTCAAACTCAATGTGGACAAATCTGAACTCATCATCTTTCCTCCATCTCATAGATCTTCCGTATCTGACCTATCTATCGCAATTAACGACATCACGTCTTCCCCCGTACCAGAAGTCTGTTGCCTCGGAGTAACCTTTGACTCTGCCCTGTCCTTCAAACCGCACATCCAAGCTCTTTCCACCTCCTGTCGCCTCCAGCTCAAAAATATCTCCAAAATCTGTCCTTTCCTCAACCTTCAATCAACATCCTTTTCTGTAGCCTCCCTGCTAACAACCTTGCACCTCTCCAGTCCATCCTTAACTCTGCTGCCTGACTAATTCATCTCTCTCCTCGCTGCTCCTCCACTTCCCCCCTCTGCAAATCTCTACACTGGCTCCCATTCCCTCAGCGTATCCAGTTCAAATTACTAATACTTTTTAGCAAATAAATGCGTGCACAGCTTCAATAGGAGGTGCCCAGGTAGGTTCCAACATCTTAATCATATATAAAAAAAACCTGGCACCCAGGTACAGAATCGCTGGTGGTAAACATTTCATCGAGGTCGTTGGGTATTGTGGAATTAAGTGTATTACAGAAGGGTCTCTCTTTTTGCCCCTCCTTTAAGTGTCGGACATTCCAATTACAAATGGACTTACAATGCTTCTTTCGTCTTCTCAGATTAAAAGTCCATTTTTCCACTTTCCCCTCTCTATCTCCCAGCACTAACATACCCCCCAATCCCCTGTCTATTGCCCAATTAGGGTTACGTAACAAAAGTAATTTCCGTCCACCCCAAGGGTCGCATGCTGTGGAGACCTTTATCAATTTTATACAAAAATCCTTTCAGGATGTACGTGATGACATTGAGAAGGGGAGACTCTTCTTTCCTCCTAACTTATCCATTGTTGAGAATCAAGCCCTTAGGGCACTTCGGGATGATGGGAATTTAATAATCAAATCAGCGATAAGGGGGTGCCCTAGTAGTAATGGATAGATCCAGCTATCTATCAGAAATTACACGACAATTACAAGATGAATCCATTTATGCAAAACGTACTAGGGACCCCACCAACGACATCCGTGTCAAAATAGAGGCCATTTTACAAAAAAACTCCCAACTTGGGATTCTGGACATCAGAACTGTGGAGTTCCTAACTAAAAGAAATCCGGTCATACCGGTATTTTACACTCCACCAAAGATTCATAAAAATCTTCAGAATCCCCCTGGGAGACCCATACTGGCCTCCACTGAATCCATCCTGTCCCGAATTTCCATCTTTTTAGAAAAGATTCTTACACCCATTATCCAATCCACCCCATCTTTTCTTCTTGACACTGGGGCATTCTTGAATAGGATTCGCACATTAGATACTATACCATCCCATACCATTTTGGTTACGATGGATGTCAAAGATCTCTATACCTCGATTCCCCATGTTGAGGGCATCAACTCGGTACATCACCTCTTAACATCAGCTGGTATGGATATTAATCAAATCTACCTATGTGTGGACCTTCTTACATTGGTCCTATTTAACAACTTCTTCCTTTTTCAGGACCAGTTGTTTCTCCAAACACGTGGGACCGCTATGGGTTCCAATGTAGCACCCCCTATGCTAACACCTACATGGCTCACTTTGAGGAGTTAGTTATCTATAAACATCCTCTGTTCATCTCAATTGTCCTTTATTGGACACACTATATAGATGATGTTTTTTGTCTATGGGGGTACGTTGGAATCCCTCCAATCATTCTTTGAATTTTTGAATGGGGCATGGCCAGGCATACAATTCACGATGACCCATGATGCTGGGTCAGTCAGTTTTTTAGACACAGTTGTCCTTAAAGATGAGGGTGGCCATCTAACTACTGACCTCCACATAAAACCCACTGATCGTAAAAGCATCTTACACTCTCAGAGTTTTCACCCCCCAGCGGTCAAACGCTCTATACCTAGATCCCAATATCAACGCGTCAATCGTATTGTTTCGAAAAGCATAACACGGGACCAACGCCTTCAGGACATGACATCTAAGTTTCTCCATCGAGGCTACCCCACAAGGGTTCTAAACAAACAATTAGATCCTCCCCCCCGAACTCGGGAGGACAATCACAATAGACATATTCCATTTGTACACACCTACCATCCATTCACCTCTATCCTCCACAAAAATATTAGGAAACATTAGTACCTACTGACTACAGCATACCCCAATGTCCCGGAGTTTAAACTCCCATTTCTTCCATGCTTTAGGAGACCTCAAAACCTAAGGGATAATTTGGTGTGTTCCACACAATCCAAAAAACCCCGATCCCTATCACAACCCAGAATGGGCACGTTCCCCTGCCTACACTGTGCGCAGTGCAGCAATGTACAAAAGGGTACACCATCCAAAAACCCCATACAGGTAAAAGTTTTCAGATTAAAGACTACTACACATGTGAGTAGTGTTGAGCGATACGTCCGATACTTGAAAGTATCGGTATCGGATAGTATCGGCCGATACCCGAAAAGTATCGGATATCTCCGATACCGATATCCGATACCAATACAAGTCAATGGGACACCAAGTATCGGAAGGTATCCTGGTGGTTCCCAGGGTCTGAAGGAGAGGAAACTCTCCTTCAGGCCCTGGGAGCCATATTAATGTGTAAAATAAAGAATTAAAATAAAAAATATTGATATATTCACCTCTCCGGCGGCCCCTGGACATCACCGCGGGTAACCGGCAGGTTTCTTTGTTTAAAATGAGCGTGTTTAGGACCTGAGAATGACGTCGCGGCTTCTGATTGGTCGCGTGCCGCTCACGTGACCGCCACGCGACCAATCAGAAGCCCCGACGTCATTAGCAGGTCCTAAATTCCTAGAATGAGGAGTTTAGTGCCTGAGAATGACGTCGCGGCTTGTGATTGGTCGCGTGGCGGTCACATGAGCGGCACGCGACCAATCAGAAGCCGCGACGTCATTCTCAGGTCCTAAACGCGCTCATTTTCAACAAAGAAGCCTGCCGGTTACCAGCGGTGATGTCCAGGGGCCGCCGGAGAGGTGAATATATCAATATTTTTTATTTTAATTCTTTATTTTACACATCACTATGGATCCGATACCGATTCCCGATACCACAAAAGTATCGGAACTCGGTATCGGAATTCCGATACCGCAAGTATCGGCCGATACCCGATACTTGTGGTATCGGAATGCTCAACACTACATGTGAGTCATCTTTTGTCATTTACCTAATTAAGTGCCCATGCAGCTTATTATACATTGGGGAGACCACACAATCGTTACGGGATAGAGTGTCCAAGCATAAATCCACCATTCGGTGTAAAAATCTGCTTCATCCCATCCCTCATCATTTTGTGACACACGGGCATACTATTTCACAACTAAAATACCAAGTAATCGATTCAGTTTCACCACAATGACCGGGGGGGGGAAAAGGCGTCAGGATCTCACTCCTAAAGAAGCGTGAAGCCTTCTGGATCCACACACTGGAAACCTTAACCCCGAAGGGGTTAAACAGGGAATACGATTTACTTGCCTTTATTTAAATATGACATAATATTATATTATGTCTGACTTCTAATGATGTCTTCTCTAAATTCTTAGAGTTGTCTTTACTGATCCCCAGACTCAGTCCTCCTATGGGTACTCACTATTCACCGACGGCTCACCATAATCTTCCTGCATGTGCTCAACAATGGAGTACCATTACTATTTTTTCCAGTTTCTTCTTTCATTTCTTCAAATCTCTTTTGGGGTCCTGACGATTTTTACATTCCGTCATTAATATTATCTGCCCCCTTTTTATCCCTATTCCAGCCCCATATAGTATATTTCATTTAGGCACTGATTATAGCACCTATCATATAGCACATTTCATTTAGGCACTGATTATAGCACCTATCACATACCCTACTATAGCCACATATCATTAGCGGAACGCAGGCGCTATACTTTGGTACGCAAGTGCTGTACTTTGGAACGCACCACCATATTGGTGATGTCATTTCCGGCTCCAGGTAACATTGCACTATGCCGGACACGCCCACTTCCGGTCGGCGATACGCGGTCTTTTCCAGCTGCGTCTCCAGGTGCATATAACACATGCGGCTTCACACAGGACGCAAGACAAGAGGTGAACACTGCGTCTGCAGCGCCATACATTCGGTAAGATGCCTCCATACTTACGTCTTGATTTATCAGTAGGTGCCTATACTTAACCACCAATGCTTTTTATCCATCAGGCTGGATTAACCATTACCTATACCACACTTCTTCCTACAAACAAAGGGTATGTTCTCATTCCCATATATAACATCACGCCACTTGGCTCTTTATTTATATTTTATTACCCTTATATTACAGAAGCTTATCACGACTTGCCTATTCTGGCACATTTTCCCCACCACCATCTACAATACGGTATGTGACCCCTCCTCCACTACTTTACCACCCTCCCTCTCTCTCCACCACTATTGTGCCAAGATCAGTTTTTCCTGTACGTTTTTTTCTGTAGTTCCATTATCATGTCATATTATTGATCTGATCTATTGGTAATTAATATTTGTATATGCTTTATTTATTTTTCTTTGTTTTACACTGGTTTCTTTTCACTGAGTGTTATCATATTATGCTTACAGTAACTGATGAAGGTCAAATTGGTGACCAAAACGTTTTTGTTACTTGAATAATACACCGCCTATATATAAGTTGCCAGGTTTTTTCTTATATACAAATTACTAATACAGGCCTACAAAGCCATCCATAACCTGTCTCCTCCATATAACTCTGAACTAATCTCCCAATATCTTCCCTCACGTAATCTCCGGTCCTCCCAAGACCTCCTTCTCTCCTCCACACTTATTTGCTCCTCATGCAACTGCCTCAAAGACTTCTCCAGAATATCCACCATCCTATGGAATTCTCTGCCCCAGCACATCCGACTATCAACCACATTCAGATCCTTCAGACAGAACCTGAAAACTCACCTCTTCAGGAAAGCCTACAGCCTGCACGGACCCTGCTGCCTCCTCACCACTACCGAAGCTACCGCTTCATCAACATCGGAGCTCCTAAAACCCTCAACCTATTGTCTCCATCCCCACCATCCTTTAGAATGTAAGCCCGCAAGGGTTGTAATTGTTAGTTTGTTAGTTTGCTTACTGTAAGTGATATCTGTAATTTGTATGTAACCCCTTCTCATGTACAGCACCATGGAATTAATGGTGCTATATAAATAAATAATAATAATAATAATAATCTACTCCAAAAGTTGGGATGAAATGTAGTGCAATGCTATGCTGCCCGTAGCTGCTTAGAATTACGTTTTTGAGCTCAGACAGCCTGAAGTGCCTATATATTTCGGTACTTTATGTACACCAGTAGGCTTTTTGAGACTTGTTAAATGCCAGTATTATCTGTAAATTCCCAACAGACTATATATCTTTTGCTTTCAACATCTATGCTGAAACACATGCAAGCATGGAGTGAGCTATACAAATTCTTCCTCTTAGGGTCCACGAAAGATGTATATCTTGGTACTGTGTTAGCCAGTGGATAGAAAAATATTTAGAATTGAGAGTCCTCAGTGGTTGATACCTTTTAATGGCTAACTGAAAAGATGGCAACAAATTGCAAGCTTTCAAGACTACTCCGGTCCAAATTCTTCCTGGAAAAAACAGGGACTGATGCTGATTCTGTGGTGAAACTTATAAAATTCTTCCTCACACGCAATTACTTTGAATTTGACAACAAGATATATCTACAGGAGACTGGCACAGCAATGGGAAGTAAAATGGCCCCACAGTATGCAAATCTTTTCATGGCCAAGCTTCAAAGCGAATATTTGTCCTCATGTCCCATCAGGCCTCTTGCCTACTACCGCTACATTGATGACATTTCAATCATTTGGATGGAGTCTGAGCCACAGCTAAAGACGTTCCATGCATAGTTTTATCAATTTTATCTTACCGTTAACTTAACACTCAACTACTCCTGTACTGAAATTAACTTTTTGGACACCATCATTAAGCTGCAGAAGAATTAAATAGAGACATTCCTGTATCAGAAGCCAATCTACTGCCCTACATATCTTAAATGGGACAGTTTCCATCCAAAACACATAAAAACTCTATGGTCTCCATCAGATACAATTGTACAGTATATGTTCCAACCCCATGGATAGGGATGAACACCTTGGTCTCCTCAGAAAGACCTTTTTGAATCTGGGCCACCATCCAAGAAAATTCAAAACCAAATAACAAGAGCAACTAGAATATCAAGGAATCACTTTATACATTACAAAGCTAAAGAAGAATATAATCGGTTGCCTCTAGTAGCCACCTACAATCTAAATCTAGAGGTGATAAGGGAAGCTGCATGGAAATTACAACATTTACTATAAAAAGATGCCCACTTACAATCCATTTTTCCAGACTCCCCACTACTGTGCTTTAGGCAGTCCCCAAATCTAAGAAGTATCATTGTCAGAAGCTCCCTGTCCTCTCAAACATCTGTAGGAACCATTACTTGCAACCAGAAAAAAATGTAAAACCTGTCCATTTATAAAGACCACGGACAAGATAAAGATCCCCAATTCACATCAGTACTACAAGATACCAGGTACTTTCAGCTGCGTCACTTCTAATGTGGTGTACTTAATTATTTGTACTAAATGTCCAACTGGGGATCTCTATGTACGGGAGACAGGGCAGAAACTGAGAACAAGAATGAACTCTCATCACCATACAATAAGAGAAAAAAGAATTTATCTACCTGTGGCAACACATCTTTGTCTCCCGGATCATAGCATTATGGACATGAAATCACTTGTATTAAAAGGTAATTTCAAATCTCAGAGAGACAAAAGTGTCTGGGAATATAAGCTGATGATGACCTTTGACACTCTCAGTGCAGGAATGAATGTGTCACATGGATTTATGTCTTTTTAAATCAACTAAGAAATTTGCTCCTCAGACCGTGTGGGGGCATCATAACATAGAACCCAATCAGAGGACAATAAAACATTTACACTCCTTATCTATGAACTGTTCCAATATTTATGGACATAACTGTTTATCATTCACATAATGGTAGTTCTGCTTCACATCACCTGTCTTATCTATGGCATTTTTCTGTGCTGTGTTGTGCGTAAATAGGTTATTCTTCAGAATTTCTATTAGTCCTTGCCTGATGAAGGGACCAGAGTAGTCTCAAAAGCAATTTGTTACCATCTTTTCAGTTAGCCATTGAAAGGTATCAACCACTGAGGGCCCTCAATTCTAAATATTTTCCTCTTAGGGTCTTCATTCAAGAAGGAGTTGAGAGTACAGTAAATAGCTATATTTTCAATGAAAACTAATTTATCTATGTATTAGAACATACTAATCCCACAGTTAAATAGATTGTGTTCAAAGAAGTGTCGCAAAACCATATTAAAAGCTAGATACCTTTATTATAAATAGCTAAAATACATAAATAAACATAAACATTTAATAAGGTGCCTCAAACAAACCAACAAATCCAAATAAGGTCAGCTAGAGCAGGGCACCTTGTGGTATAGACAATAATTAGGCTGTATGAACAATACACATATCAGGGTGTTGGGGTGGAAGAAGGAAGAAGCACACGCGAAACGCGCATCGGGGCTGGAAGATTCAGCGTGCCATTTGGCCAAGCACTTTGAAAGAGACACGGATCAGGTAATATATACAGGGCATGGGGTGTTTTTGTAATTTACATGTTCTTTCACTATAGCAATAGTGTGAAAAATGGAGTGCATTGGGATCTGATAGATCCATGGCTTAGGTTCTTGGTTAGTCCTGCCATTGCATCAAGAGGATTGCATTGAATCATGTGCATCCCCCAACACCCTCTTTTTCTCTGAAGAGGCAATTTGCATATTATATTTCCCAGAGGAGCATTGCATGGCGAATAAGCCTCCTTACCTTGACAAGCCAGAGCTGGTATGTCACTCTCCACAAGGAGAAACGTTACCCCTTAGACTCCAGTCCAGAGCCTCTCACCTAGCCAAATCAGTTCTCATAATTTGCACTGATGAGGGCCAACAGCCCGAAACACAGTGTCTGCGAATTGAGATACTGATTTGGCTTTTATTCTAAGTCATATTGCACGACTCGTTAAAGGGTTGATTGTGACTTGTTGGATCGCTACTTCCAACAGGTGGCGCTATAGAGTTTAAGTCCTCTTTTTCTCTAAAGAGGAAATTTGCATATTATGTTTATTTATGTATTTTAACTATTTATAATAAAGATATCTAGCTTTTAATATGGTTTTGCGACACTTCTTTGAACACAGTCTATTTAACTGTGGGATTAGTATGTTATAGTGTTATGTGAAGTGCTGCCCATTCCTTATAGGAAATATGGGCTTGGGTGTTATGCTTACAATTTATCTATATATTGCTTAGATTATTTTTTCTTTACTATCATTATCACAATTACATTTCTTAATTTCTTTATTACGCAAAACTGTATTTTTTTTAGATATTACTCTTAGACATAGCTTTGGTCACATTTGGCAAATGCATCACTTGGTTCTGGCTATTTATATATCTTCTTTATTCTGTTTAAATTTATGTTTATTCATTCTGTGCAGTAATGGCCTTCCATTAAAATGTTTCACAAATCATGGCTTGGCTTTGGAAATGAAAATATACAAAATGAATCTAAACCAGAAAGTTCAAGTACCACTTGTAAAAGGGGATTGCCAAAAATAATGCCTACATTAATGTCTCTAGACTAAGATTGATGCGTATGTGTCTGTCTTCAAAAGCGCAAGAAATATGACCACATTTTTAAAACCCTCAAAACACACATCTAGTAATATTCTGGGTTTTAAAATTTGTTCCTGTAAAATGCTGATGTTAGTATATCTAGTATGATGTGTGATTAATTTCTGTGCTGGTATTTATCAAACAAAATATGAAATAACATAATCTCTAAATGTAATATACAATGTAAACATTCTCCGCATGTAATTTCAGTTCCTGATAAACAATAACCTCTGCGAGACAGCCATCAATATACAGTATATATTAGTGAAATCTTTGTCATTGGTTTTCCCTAATGAAACATTACAGATGAGTGCTTATATCTAGTGACATACAGTGGTGCTTGAAAGTTTGTGAAACCTTTGAAATCTAACATATTTCTTTAGAAATTTGACGTAAAACTACATCATATTTTCACACAAGTCCTACAAATAGATAAAGGGAACCACATCAAAATAAAATAAAAAATAGTCAAAGACTTAACACTTGGACAATTTTTGTTTTGAGGAAAATGAACCCATATCACATGTCTGTGAGTGGCAAAAGTATGTGAACCTTTAGACTCAGTATCTGGCATGACCCCTTTTGCAGAAATAGGTTTATCTAAACATTTCTGGCAATGTTGATTAGTCCTACACATCTGCTCCGAGGAATTTTAGCTTATTTTGCCCCACAAAAAAAGCTTCAACTCTGTTATATCGGTGGGTTTTCTTCCATGAATTTCTTACTTTAGGTAATTTCTGTAAGATTAATGTCAGAGCTTTGACTTCGCCATGGCAAAATTTTAGCTGTCTTCTTCTGTCTCCATTATTTTGTAGAATAACTTGTGTGCTATGGGTTGTGGTATTGTATTGTATGACCCACATTCTCTTGAGATTCAGCTTATTGACAAATGACAATTTCCTTTAAAAATTTCTAATCACATTCAGAATTCATTGTTTCATTAAAGATGGTTAGCATCTGCAAAGATTGTATATGTTATCTCCTTGTTTGTGTGGGTTTCCTCTGGGTACTCCACCTTCACACTCCATGGACAATAAATTCACTGAGAAAAAGGCTAAGAAGCTCAATAAAAACATCACTGAAGAGGGAAAAAGCAGCCATACTTGCAATACCATGTCCAGAAACAAATGCACAAACAGGATGTAAGTAGGTCCCCCATGATAAATGTGCAGGCAACACAAGTGTAAAATACTGAAAATAACACTTACTCACCCACCCATCATCCGTGGGGCAGCTGCCTAGTATTCTAATTGCACATAAGTCGCCCACCAGGGCAATGGGGATACTCGGTATCGGGTCTGGTCGCTCTTAAAAGGGATGTCACGGTGGCTGCAACCCAGTCCGTGGCCCTGGGCACTCAATAAAAGGAGAAAAGTCATTAAAGGGAATTTGGTAATAAAGTTTATTCGTGATGCCACCTTTGGCTCTTGGTCAGAGGGAGCAACACTGCTTAAAGGGGTCCTCTGGGGTGATGTTGTTGCAGCAAGATGGTGACGCTTCCCACAGGTGAAGTGGGGTCCCCAGGGCTCTCAAGGTGTATGGCAAGGATGGTGGCTTGCCAGTAAATAATGGATGACACAGAGTTGCATCTTTACCTAGTTTACTGATGGTAACAGGCCTCAATCCCGGCTACCATCAACAGGTGCAGAAGGAATCCAGGTAGCCTGAAAACAAGTAGTAATCTCCCTAGGCAGGTCAGGTTTGGAGCCTTCCTCTATGCGCTGGTTTCCTGGTCCCTTGCTACCTGTAGTTCACTTCCAAGGTACCCCTTTCTCTCTCCTGTCCTGGGACAGTACCTGCACGGCAGGCAGCTTGAGCTGTTCTCTTGAAGGGTGTCATGCCGTTGCTGCCGCCGCCTCTCCCCACTGCAGCTCGCCGGGTGCGCGCGCGCGTCGCATTCAGCTCTGCGCGTGTGCACATCTGATTCCTCTGTTGGCGCTCTTTCCTGTCCTCTCCGTCATCCTGGAGGACTGTAACCCGGAAGTAGCTCCCATGCTGCTATGTAAACTGCTTCCTGCTGCTTCTCTGTGCCTGATGTTCATTTGTGTTTACAAGTGCTTCTGGCCACCTGTGGTCTCTGTGCGTTCCTAGCTCTCTGACTTTGGGTCTCCTCCGCCCTCTGCAGTGCCTGCCTGTTTCCTGTGTTCCTGCCTTGTTCCTTCAGTTCCTTTTCCTCTGCGGTACCTGCCCGGCTCCTATATCTTTTCCTTGCTCCCGTCAGCTTCGGTGTCTCCATATTGTCCTGCCAGCCTCCGTGCCTCCGTAGCGTTCCCATCTTCTCCCTTGTCTCAGTAGTTCCTTTCTGTTCCCTCTTTCCCTTTGTGCCTGCTGTGTTCCCATCTGTTCTCAGTCGACCCTCCAGCTTCCGTGGCGATAGTCCCTCACGGGCCTGCCCCTAACTCTCCCTGTATAGGGGGCGGTCCACCTGGTCAGCTCGTCCGAGAGGGGTTCGTCATCACGGTCCAGTGGGTCCACTCTCCGTTTTTCACTGTTTGAATCTACATGCTCTAATAGGACTGCACTCGGGTGACATCCGAGTGCAGCCAGGTTCTTACAGCGTTACAAAGGGGTCTCTGACAGGGTGACTCCAGGCTCTATCTACTGCTGTACCTCAGGTATGGTATGAGCAATTAACATACAGTCCTATGCCCTCCGGTTCTACTGTGGACCTTGCAGTTATCCACAATCTTGGGCTCCCGGTGCCCGGTTTCTGCGCTCTGGCTCATAGGAGGCCCAATTGCAGCCTCCCTGAGCTCCTAATCACACCTCTCCCTTCATTGTCTGCTCCATACTGAACTGACTCCTCCTCCAGACCAGGATGCATATCAGGGAACTTCCCCTAAAACAGGGTTTTGAGCTCCCCCTCCTGGCCTAGAGTATGTAAAATATATTGTGTGTGAGATTTACCTGTCAAAGGGATCCCACTTGTCTCCAGGCATGGCACTACCCCCCCCCCCCCCCGAGAGGAAGGCAGCAGCACTGTGGTACCCGAACCCGAGTTGTCACACACACAGCTCTGCATAGGGTGTTATTCACACCATTACATGAGAGTCACCTCTATCCGTATAGCCTCCTATTACCAATGCCCCTCCTATTACATCGGGCGGGCTACCAATACCATATGTGCACCAACAGAGTCAGACAACCCACATTACCCAGCCACCACTGGAAAGACCCGTCCTGCACCTTGCGTGAAAAATGTGCAAAAAAGTTGCATATAATACATCCTGTTTGTGTACCCTGTTTGTTCATTTCTGTCTGGACATGTTATTGCGAAAATGAGTGCTTTTTCTCTCTTTCAGTGATGTCTGTGTTAGGGTTGGCGGAACGCACCGAATATATTTATTAAATGAGACTGGTGCGTTCGCAACCCGGGATCCACCGTGCAAGGAAAGAACCTGCTGCTAAGCAAGGCGATGAAGCAAAATAGTATAAACGAACTCTGTTACTTCACAGAGCCCATAGTAAAGAGAACGCTGTGCCCTGTTTAGCTCACAGGGGACACAGCTACTGTGTGGAGCTGACAGTGGTCATGCAGTCCAAACCAAACACGCTGCTCCTCTCCGGTGGAGCCGGAATTCTAATCGCTATTAGCCGGCCCTGAATTCACTCATAAGAAACTCCTCACCGGAGGTGCCAGCATTCTAGGGGCTTATTTCAGCCGGGTCCCTGACTGCATACACAAAACTCCTCGCCGGAGGTGCCAGCATTCTAGGGGCTTATTTCAGCCAGGTCCCTGACCACACACATGACCACACTGGAGCTGAGCTCATACATATTTGACACTAGCGCATGGCCGTGCGGTCATGAGAACCCTTTATAGCTGCAGCAACTTCAGGACCTTCCTAAAAGGACCAATGGAAGTTTGCCACAGAACTTGATCAGGTACAGGGCATTCCTGGAGGACCAATGGAAGTTGCTGCAGTACCTGAGCATGTGACCCTAGACCTCCACTGAGAGATCTTATCCTGGGCATGCTCAGTGTGTGCAAAGCAGGACTTATTCCCAGAAAAACCTGCTCGTCGCAGTCCAGTGCAGGGTACAATGGCAGAGCCTGGAGAGGCAGCAGTAACCCTTTGCACAGTATCAGATTCAATGAGACGCTGGGACCGACGTCTCCGCTGAGCAGGCTCCACTGCGGCCGATGCAGAATGGGAGACCGCAGCAGACATGGCTTGAGATTCCCTCTGTGCAGCGGCAGGAACTCGACTCCTAACAGTTTGTATTGATTTTTTAGACCTTTTTTAATGTATTGTAGGTATTCGAAAGATAATGAGGACCCTTGACTGTGGGTTGCCAACCTGTGTATTTTGGCCAAAATATCGATCAATACCTCATGTATTGTATTAATTTTTTTGCACATTTACTATCTTGCAAGGTGCAGAGTGCAGGCCCAGTCTCTTCAGTGGTGGCTGGGTAATGTGGGGTATCTGGCCTGTAGGTGCAAATATGGTATTGGAAGCCCGCCTGATGTATTAGGCAGGCTGACGGAATTTTTAATATGTTGCCCAGATGCTTTTGTCTCTGCAGCATGTGGTCTGAATCTTTGTACAGCAGGCATGATGTAGTAACAGCAACGCACCAACTGCACTGAGATGTCTGAGCTCAGACGAATAGGGAGAGTGATTGAATCTGCATTCAGAATGCAGTGTTGGCACCAGCCCCCCCAACTCAGAGCCATGGGGTCTACCAGTATTCGCAGTACACAACTGAGCTAAAGCAGAAAAGTAGGACAATGTTCTAAAGCTTCCCAAATGTTTACATATTTCTATTGTGCAGGTTATGAACTATTGATTGTTCAGACTAAGAGATGATTCTGTCTCCCAATTTCCACTTAAGAAGATTGTTCCTCTGTAGCATGAGGTCAAGGATTCAAGGCAGGAGTTTCTGACGACCACTTTCTCCTGTTCAGACAAAGCACTTCAATATCTGCAGTTGTTTCATGTGTCTCCTTAAGGTACCTTCACACTAAACGACGCTGCAGCGATCCAGACAACGATCCGGATCGCTGCAGCGTCGCAGTTTGGTCGCTGGAGAGCTGTCACACAGACCGCTCTCCAGCAACCAACGATGCCGGTAACCAGGGTAAACATCGGGTTACTAAGCGCAGGGCTGCGCTTAGTAACCCGATGTTTACCCTGGTTACCATCCTTAAAGTAAAAAAACAAACGCTTCATACTTACCTTCCGCTGTCTGTCCCCGGCGCTGTGCTTCTCTGTACTAGCTGTGAGCACAGTGGCCGGAAAGCAGAGGGGTGACGTCACCGCTCTGCTTTCCGGCCGCTGTGCTCACAGTGAGTGCAGGAAAGCACAGCACTGGAGGACAGACAGCGGAAGGTAAGTATGAAGCGTTTCTTTTTTTTACTTTTAGGATGGTAACCAGGGTAACACACGCCGATTCAGCGATGTCAGCATTAGAGCCAGCGACCAAATAAAGTTCTGGCCTTCTTGCCCCGACCAACGACATCACAGCAGGATTCTGATCGCTGCTGCGTGTCAAACTGAACGATATCGCTAGCCAGGACGCTGCAACGTCACGGATCGCTAGCGATATCGTTTAGTGTGAAGGTACCTTTAGTCAGAATACGAGCAAGTGATACTTATCCCATTGCTGGTTGTTTCATGTGTCCACTTTGGAAAGGAGGAAGTGGTGGATGAAAAATGATTGCATTGAATTTTTCACAGTATGTTATGTATTAGCAACTTTTTTCAGATAAAATAAATTATTAGAATAATTAATTACAAAGAACGGGATACTCAGAAAAAAAGTCCCTAACTTGAACAATTGACATATAAAAGACATAAACTATGAATGTTTGGTTTCTACTACATGCTAGCCACCTTAGGGAGAGACCCAAGTTGGGCTAAATGTAGCGGGACGAAAGAGACCGAAAAGCCCTCTACTTAAAGGAAATACATAGTGGATGCTTTCCTGAAACGGAAAGTACTTGCAAGCAGCATAATACAAAGAATAGCAGGTTTACCCAGAATCCTTTGCAGTAGGCGGAGCTATGCAAATCATCTCTTTCCACCCCTGTCTAATCCACAGCGCTTGGAACCGCCAAGTGTGCAATGCTGCGGATTAGTTTCTAAATTTACACAGCCAACCAATTCCTACCTGTGGACACGTGTTGTTGTTGTGGAAAGAGATGATTTGCATAGCTCCGCCTACTGCAAAGGATTCTGGGTAAACCTGCTATTCTTTGTATTATGCTGCTTGCAAGTACTTTCCGTTTCAGGAAAGCATCCACTATGGTTTCTACTAGTCTGTTATGAACAAATCTATTATGTTATCATGCTATTTATCCAAACCAAAGAACACTCTAAGAGAAAGTAACAAAAAAATTGCTGTTTTTTCATTCACACTGTGTTAGGGTTGGTGGAACGCACCAAGTATATATATATATATATATATATATATATATATATATACAGTGGGGCAAAAAAGTATTTAGTCAGTCGGCAATAGTGCAAGTTCCACCACTTAAAAAGATGAGAGGCGTCTGTAATTTACATCATAGGTAGACCTCAACTATGGGAGACAAACTGAGAAAAAAAAATCCAGAAAATCACATTGTCTGTTTTTTTTAACATTTTATTTGCATATTATGGTGGAAAATAAGTATTTGGTCAAAAACAAACAATCAAGATTTCTGGCTCTCACAGACCTGTAACTTCTTCTTTAAGAGTCTCCTCTTTCCTCCACTCATTACCTGTAGTAATGGCACCTGTTTAACCCCTTCATGACCCAGCCTATTTTCACCATAAAGACCTTGCCGTTTTTTGCAATTCTGACCAGTGTCCCTTTATGAGGTAATAACTCAGGAACGCTTCAATGGATCCTAGCAGTTCTGAGATTGTTTTTTCGTGACATATTGGGCTTCATGTTAGTGGTAAATTTAGGTCAATAAATTCTGTGTTTATTTGTGAAAATTTCGCAATTTTCATATTTTGAATTTTTATTCTGTTAAACCAGAGAGTTATGTGACACAAAATAGTTAATAAATAACATTTCCCACACGTCTACTTTACATCAGCACAATTTTGGAAACAAAATTTTTTTTTGCTAGGAAGTTACAAGGGTTAAAATTTGACCAGTGATTTCTCATTTTTACAACGAAATTTACAAAACCATTTTTTTTAGGGACCACCTCACATTTGAAGTCAGTTTGAGGGGTCTATATGGCTGAAAATACCCAAAAGTGACAGCATTCTAAAAACTGCACCCCTCAAGGTGCACAAAACCACATTCAAGAAGTTTATTAACCCTTCAGGTGCTTCACAGCAGCAGAAGCAACATGGAAGGAAAAAATGAACATTTAACTTTTTAGTCACAAAAATGATTTTTCAGCAACAATTTTTTTATTTTCCCAATGGTAAAAGGAGAAACTGAACCACGAAAGTTGTTGTCCAATTTGTCCTGAGTACGCTGATAACTCATATGTGGGGGTAAACCACTGTTTGGGCGCACGGCAGGGCTTGGAAGGGAAGGAGCGCCATTTGACTTTTTGAATGAAAAATTGGCTGCACTCTTTAGCGAACACCATGTCACGTTTGGAGAGCCCCCGTGTGCCTAAAAATTGGAGCTACCCCACAAGTGACCCCATTTTGGAAACTAGACGCCACAAGGAATTTATCTACATGCATAGTGAGCCCTTTAAACCCCCAGGTGCTTCACAAATTGATCCGTAAAAATGAAAAAGTACTTTTTTTTCACAAAAAAATTCTTTTAGCCTCAATTTTTTCATTTTCACATGGACAACAGGATAAAATGGATCCTAAAATTTGTTGGGCAATTTCTCCTGAGTACACCGATACCTCATATGTGGGGGTAAACCACTGTTTGGGCACATGGTAAGGCTCGGAAGGGAAGGAGCGCCATTTGACTTTTTGAATGAAAACTTATCTCCATCGTTAGCGGACACCATGTCGCGTTTGGAGAGCCCCCGTGTGCCTAAACATTGGAGCTCCCCCACAAGTGACCCCATTTTGGAAACTGGACCCCCCAAGGAACTTATCTAGATGCCTAGTGAGCACTTTAAACCCTCAGGTGCTTCACAAATTGATCCGTAAAAATGAAAAAGTACTTTTTTTCACAAAAAATTTCTTTTCGCCTCAATTTTTTCATTTTCACATGGGCAATAGGATAAAATGGATCCTAAAATTTGTTGAGCAATTTCTCCCGAGTACGCCGATACCTCATATGTGGGGGTAAACCACTGTTTGGGCACACGGCAGGGCTCGGAAGGGAAGGCGCGCCTTTTGACTTTTTGAATGGAAAATTAGCTCCAATTGTTAGCGGACACCATGTCACGTTTGGAGAGCCCCTGTGTGCCTATGCATTGGAGCTCCCCCACAAGTGACCCCATTTTGGAAACTAGACCCCCCAAGGAACTTATCTAGAGGCATACTGAGCACTTTAAACCCCCAGGTGCTTCACAGAAGTTTATAATGCAGAGCCATGAAAATAAAAAATAATTTTTCTTTTCTCAAAAATGATTTTTTAGCCTGGAATTTCCTATTTTGCCAATGGTAATAGGAAAAATTGGACCACAAGTGTTGTTGTACAGTTTGTCCTGAGTACGCAGATACCCCATATGTGGGGGTAAACCACTGTTTGGGCGCACGACAGGGCTCAGAAGGGAAGGCACGCCATTTGGCTTTTTAAATGGAAAATTAGCTCCAATCATTAGCGGACACCATGTCGCGTTTGGAGAGCCCCTGTGTGCCTAAACATTGGAGATCCCCCACAAATGACCCCATTTTGGAAACTAGACCCCCAAAGGAACTAATCTAGATGTGTGGTGAGAACTTTGAACCCTCAAGTGCTTCACAGAAGTTTATAACGCAGAGCCATGAAAATTTAAAAAAAAATTTCTTTTCTCAAAAATGATTTTTTAGCCCGCAATTTTTTATTTTCCCAAGGGTAACAGGAGAAATTTGACCCCAAAAGTTGTTGTCCAGTTTCTCTTGAGTACGCTGATACCCCATATGTGGGGGTAAACTACTGTTTAGGCACATGCTGGGGCTCAGAAGTGAAGTAGTGACGTTTTGAAATGCAGACTTTGATGGAATGCTCTGCGGGCGTCACGTTGCGTTTGCAGAGCCCCTGATGTGGCTAAACAGTAGAAACCCCCAACAAGTGACCCCATTTTGGAAAATAGACCCCGAAAGGAACTTATCTAGATGTGAGGTGAGCACTTTGAACCCCCAAGTGCATCACAGAAGTTCATAACACAGAGCAGTGAAAATAATAAATACGTTTTCTTTCCTCAAAAATAATAATTTAGCCCAAAATTTTTTATTTTCCCAAGGGTTACAGGAGAAATTGGACCACAAAAGTTGTTGTCCAGTTTCTCCTGAGTAAGCTGATACCCCATGTGTGGGGGTAAACCACTGTTTGGGCACACGTCGGGGCTCAGAAGGGAAGTAGTGACTTTTGAAATGCAGACTTTGATGGAATGCTCTGCGGGCGTCACGTTGCATTTGCAGAGCCCCTGGTGTGCCTAAACAGTAGAAACCCCCCACAAGTGACCCCATTTTGGAAACTAGACCCCCAAAGGAACTTATCTAGATATGTGGTGAGCACTTTCAACCCCCAAGTGCTTTACAGAAGTTTATAACACAGAGCCGTGAAAATAATAAATACGTTTTCTTTCCTCAAAAATAATTTTTTAGCCAAGAATTTTTTATTTTCCCAAGGGTTACAGGAGAAATAGGACCACAAAAGTTGTTGTCCAGTTTCTCCTGAGTACGTTGATACCCCATGTGTGGGGGTAAACCACTGTTTGGGCACACGTCGGGGCTCAGAAGGGAAGTAGTGACTTTTGAAATGCAGACTTTGATGGAATGGTCTGCGGATGTCACGTTGCGTTTGCAGAGCCCCTGGTGTGCCTAAACAGTAGAAACCCCCCACAAGTGACCCTATTTTAGAAACTAGACCCCCCAAGGAACTTATCTAGATATGTGGTGAGCACTTTGAACCCCCAAGTGCTTCACAGACGTTTACAACGCAGAGCCGTGAAAATAAAAAATAATTTTTCTTTCCTCAAAAATGATGTTTTAGCAAGCATTTTTTTATTTTCACAAGGGTAACAGGAGAAATTGGACCCCAGTAATTGTTGCGCAGTTTATCCTGAGTATGCTGGTACCCTATATGTGGGGGTAAACCACTGTTTGGGCACACGTCGGGGCTCGGAATTGAGGGAGCACCATTTGACTTTATGAATACAAGATTGGCTGGAATCAATGGTGGCGCCATGTTGCGTTTGGAGACCCCTGATGTGCCTAAACAGTGGAAACCCCTCAATTCTAACTCCAACACTAACCCCAACACACCCCTAACCATAATCCCAACTGTAGCCATAACCCTAATCACACCCATAACCCCAACACACCCCAAACCACAACCCTAATTCCAACCCTAACCGTAAGGCTATGTGCCCACGTTGCGGATTCGTGTGAGATTTTTCAGCATCATTTTTGAAAAATCCATGGGTAAAAGGCACTGCGTTTTACCTGCGGATTTACCGCGGATTTCCAGTGTTTTTTGTGCGGATTTCACCTGCGGATTCCTATTGAGGAACAGGTGTAAAACGCTGCGGAATCCGCGCAAAGAATTGACATGCTGCGGAAAATACAACGCAGCATTTCCGCGCGGTATTTTCCGCACCATGGGCACAGCGGATTTGGTTTTCCATATGTTTACATGGAACTGTAAACCTGATGGAACACTGCTGCGAATCCACAGCGGCCAATCCGCTGCGGATCCGCAGCCAAATCCGCACTGTGTGCACATGGCCTAATTCTAAAGGTATGTGCACATGCTGCGGAAAACGCTGCGGATCCGCAGCAGTTTCCCATGAGTTTACAGTTCAATGTAAACCTATGGGAAACAAAAATCGCTGTACACATGCTGCAGAAAAACTGCACGGAAACGCAGCAGTTTACATTCTGCAGCATGTCACTTCTTTCTGCGGATTCCACAGCGGTTTTACAACTGCTCAAATAGAAAATCGCAGTTGTAAAACCGCAGTGAAATGCGCAGAAAAACCGCGGTAAATCCGCGATAAATCCACAGCGGTTTAGCACTGCGGATTTATCAAATCCGCAGCGGAAAAATCCGCAAAGGAACAGAATACATGTGCACATACCGAAACCCTAACCCTAACCCTAGCCCTAACCCTAACCCTACCCCTAACCCTACCCCTAACCCTACCCCTAACCCTAACCCTATCCCTACCCCTAACCCTACCCTTAACCCTAACCCTAGTTCTTACCCCAACCTTAGTGGAAACAAAAATATTTTTTTTTTATTGTCCCTACCTATGGGGGTGACAAAGATGGGGGGGGGGCATTTACTATTTTTTTTATTTTGATCACTGAGATAGGTTATATCTCAGTGATCAAAACTCACTTTGGAACGAATCTGCCGGTCGGCAGATTCGGCGGGCGCACTGCACATGCGCCCGCCATTTTGGAAGATGGCGGCGCCCAGGAAAGAAGACGAACGGATCCCGGGAGGCTAGGTAAGTATAAGGGGGGGGGAGATCAGGGCACGGGGGGGCGTCGGAGCATGGGGGGTGGATCGAAGCATGGGGGGGTGGATCGGAACACGGGGGGGTGGATTGGAGCACGGGGTGGGGGATCGCTGTGCAGGGGGGTGGATCGGAGCACGGGGGGATCGCTGTGCGGGGGAGATCGCTGTGTGGGGGGGTGATCGGAGTACGGGGGGGTTTGATTGGAGCACGGGGGGTGTGATTGGAGCACGGGGGGAGCGGAGCACAGGACGGAGGGGAGCGGACCACAGATCGGAGGGCTGGGCGGGCGATCGGTGGGGTGGGGTGGGTGCACATAAGTGTTTCCAGCCATGGCCGATGATATTGCAGCATCGGCCATGGCTGGATTGTAATATTTCACCAGTTTTTTAGGTGAAATATTACAAATCTCTCTGATTGGCAGTTTCACTTTCAACAGCCAATCAGAGCGATCGTAGCCATGGGGGGGTGAAGCCACCCCCCCTGGGCTAAACTACCACTCCCCCTGTCCCTGCAGATCGGGTGAAATGGGAGTTAACCCTTTCACCGGATCTGCAGGGACGCGATCATTCTGTGACACAGCATATGCGTCACAGGTCGGATTGGCACCGACTTTCATGACGCATACGCTGTGTCACAGGTCGGGAAGGGGTTAAACTTGTTATCAGTATAAAAAGACACCTGTGCACACCCTCAAACAGTCTGACTCCAAACTCCACTATGGTGAAGACCAAAGAGCTGTCAAAGGACACCAGAAACAAAATTGTAGCCCTGCACCAGGCTGGGAAGACTGAATCTGCAATAGCCAACCAGCTTGGAGTAAAGAAATCAACAGTGGGAGCAATAATTAGAAAATGGAAGACATACAAGACCACTGATAATCTCCCTCGATCTGGGGCTCCACGCAAAATCCCACCCCGTGGGGTCAGAATGATCACAAGAACGGTGAGAAAAAATCCCAGAACCACGCGGGGGGACCTAGTGAATGAACTGCAGAGAGCTGGGACCAATGTAACAAGGCCTACCATAAGTAACACACTACGCCACCATGGACTCAGATCCTGCAGTGCCAGACGTGTCCCACTGCTTAAGCTAGTACATGTCCGGGCCCGTCTGAAGTTTGCTAGAGAGCATTTGGATGATCCAGAGGAGTTTTGGGAGAATGTCCTATGGTCTGATGAAACCAAACTGGAACTGTTTGGTAGAAACACAACTTGTCGTGTTTGGAGGAAAAAGAATACTGAGTTGCATCCATCAAACACCATACCTACTGTAAAGCATGGTGGTGGAAACATCATGCTTTGGGGCTGTTTCTCTGCAAAGGGGCCAGGAAGTCTGATCCGGGTACATGAAAGAATGAATGGGGCCATGTATCGTGAGATTTTGAGTGCAAACCTCCTTCCATCAGCAAGGGCATTGAAGATGAAACGTGGCTGGGTCTTTCAACATGACAATGATCCAAAGCACACCGCCAGGGCAACGAAGGAGTGGCTTCGTAAGAAGCATTTCAAGGTCCTGGAGTGGCCTAGCCAGTCTCCGGATCTCAACCCTATAGAAAACCTTTGGAGGGAGTTGAAAGTCCGTGTTGCCAAGCGAAAAGACAAAAACATCACTGCTCTAGAGGAGATCTGCATGGAGGAATGGGCCAACATACCAACAACAGTGTGTGGCAACCTTGTGAAGACTTACAGAAAACGTTTGACCTCTGTCATTGCCAACAAAGGATATATTACAAACTATTGAGATGCAATTTTGTTTCTGACCAAATACTTATTTTCCACCATAATATGCAACTAAAATGTTAAAAAACAGACAATGTGATTTTCTGGATTTTTTTTTCTCAGTTTGTCTCCCATAGTTGAGGTCTACCTATGATGTAAATTACAGACGCCTCTCATCTTTTTAAGTGGTGGAACTTGCACTATTGCTGACTGACTAAATACTTTTTTGCCCCACTGTACAAACATTTTATTTGCATATTATGGTGGAAAATAAGTATTTGGTCAGAAACAAAATTTAATCTCAATACTTTGTAATATATCCGTTGTTGGCAATGACAGAGGTCAAACGTTTTCTGTAAGTCTTCACAAGGTTGCCACACACTGTTGTTAGTATGTTGGCCCATTCCTCGATGCAGATCTCCTCTAGAGCAGTGATGTTTTTGGCTTTTCGCTTGGCAACACGGACTTTCAACTCCCTCCAAAGGTTTTCTATAGGGTTGAGATCTGGAGACTGGCTGGGCCACTCCAGGACCTTGAAATGCTTCTTCTAAATACTTTTTTGCCCCACTGTATATATATATATATCTATATATATATAGATATATATAGATATATATATATATATTAATAGGTGCGTTTGCAACCACCGTGCAGGACAGGAACCTGCTGCTGGCAAATGGCGGTGCTATATGGCGGTATAATCGAACTCTGTTAACTTCACAGATTTGCTAGAAACAAGATGCTGTGCCCCGTTAACCTCACAGAGGTACACAGCTACCAAGCAGAGCAAAACTGTAGTCGTGCAGTCACAGAAACTGGCAAACAACTCCTAACCGGAGGTGTCGGTATTCTAGGGGCTTATTTCAGCCAAACTGTCGGTATTCTAGGGGCTTATTTCAGCCAAACCCTAACCACATCCAGACATGACCACACTAGCGCTGAACTCATAGACTTTGGTTTGATACTAGTGCATGGCCGTGCAGCCATGCGAACCTTTTATAGCTGTAGCAGACAAAGATCTTCCAAGTGGTCCAATAGGAATTGCTACAGAGCCTGAGCGTGTGACCCCCTACCTCCAATGAGAGGTCCTCCCATGGGCATGCTCAGTGTGTGCAAAGCGGACTTAGTCCCAGAAAAGCCTGCACACCGCTGAACAGTGCTGGCTACAAAGGCAGAACCTGGAAAGGCAGCAGTAACCCTCTGCACAGTATCAGGCTGAGCGAGACGCTGGGACCAACATCTCAGCTGAGCAGGCTCCACTGTGGTTGAAGCAGAATGGGAGACCGCAGCAGACATGGCTCGAGATTCCCCCTGTGCAGTGGTGGGAACTTGACTCCTAACATTACCCCCCTCCTAGGGACCCCCTCTTTGGGCCTTGATAAGGTCAAAGGCTGCAATGAGCAGTGGAGCCCGAATGTTCTCCACAGATTCCCAGGTTCTGCCTTCTGGGCCGTGACCCTTCCAGTACACCAGATAATATTTCTTGCTACGTACCACCTTGCACCCCACAATAGAGTTCACCTCAAACTCATCCGTGGACGAACCCGATGTCCCGGCAGATGAGTCGGAAAACCGGGACAAATAGACGTGCTTTAGAAGAAAAATGTGAAAGGTGTCGGTGATACCAAGGCGCAGAGGAATAGCCAAATGGTAGACCACAGGGTTGACCTGTTCCAGAACCTTGAAAGGGCCTATGTAGTGAGGCACAAACATAGTGGACTCAACTTGCAGCCTGATGTTATGGGCAGGGAGCCACACTAAGTCGCCAGGAGCAAAGGTCGGAGCGGCGCTGGTGTGCATCAGCAGAAACCATCATTCTCTCCTTGGAGTCTCGGATGGCATCCTGTGTGCGGTCCCAAATGTCACGTGCCACCACTGTCCATTCTGCCACCCTAGAATCAGTGGATGAGACAGGCATGGGCACAGGAACACGCGAATGCTGGCCGTAATTAAGGAGAAAAGGAGTCTGCCAAGTAGAGTTGACTACGGCGTTGTTCAAAGCAAATTCCGCCCAAGGTAGCAAAGATGCCCAGTCATCCTGCCTAGCGGAGACAAAATGTTGTAAGTATGTGACCAGAGTCTGGTTGGCCTTCTCTACCCACCCATTCATCTCGGAATGGTATGCAAAGAGAGATTCAGCTCAATGATGAGTAAATGACTGAGTTTTCTCCAGAGCCAAGACGCAAACTAAGGAAACCGGTCACTAATGATTTTGTCAGGCATGCCATGTAAACAGAAAACATGTTTGACGAATACAACGCCGCTAAAGCCCGTGCAGAAGGTAACCATGGAAGTGGAACCAAGTGCACCATCTTAGAAAAATAGTCAGAGACTGCCCAGATAACTATAAAGCTACGAGACTTGGGTAAGCCTACCACGAAGTCCATCCTGACCATCTCCCAGGGCCTGTCTGCCACCGGCAAGGGGTAAAGTTGCCCAGCAGGCCGTTGCCGAGGAGACCAATTCTTGGCGCAGGAGACACACTCCCAAATATAGTCCCCGATGTCATGGTCCATATGTGGCCACCAGTAAGTCCTCGCCAAGAGCTCAGATGTCTTTTTGGTCCCAAAATGTCCACCCACCCTGGACAAATGAGCCCAAGAGAACTTCCGGTCGCAAATTAGATGGATCGAATGTCTTGCCTGGGGGCACAGACTCTAGTGAAACCGGAGCCACAGTTCTCAGGCTCTCTGAAGGGACAATAAGCTGAGGCTCCTCCTCCTCCTCTGATGAAACTACAGAGTGAGAGAGAGTGTCAGCACGAATGTTCTTCTCCCTGGAAAGAAAATGGAGGGTGAAATGGAACTGGGAGGGAACAGGGACCATCTAGCCTGGTGAGAATTTAGCCGCTGGGCTGTCTGTAAATACAAGTTCTTGTGGTCTGTGAACACCTGGAAGGAAAAGTGAGCTCCCTCCAGGAGGTGTTTCCACTCTTATAAAACCAACTTCATAGCTAGCAACTCCCTTTCCCCGATGGAATAATTCCTCTCCGCTGGTGAAAAGGTCTTGGAGAAGAAGAAGCAAGGATGCTTCCGACCTTGAGAATCCTTTTGGAAGAGGACTGCTCCAGCACCAACGGATGAGGCATCCACCTCAATAATAAATGGCTTATCTACTTTGGGGCAATGTAGGATGGGAGCACAAGTGAAGTGCGACTTAATCGAGTGAAAGGCCTTGGAGACCTCCTCTGACCACAACTTGAGATATGCTCCCTTCTTGGAGAGGGCAACCAAGGGAGCTACCAAAGTTGAGAAGTGGGGAATGAACTGGCGATTGTAATTAATGAACCCCATAAAGCATTGCACCGCATTGAGAGAATGGGGTTCCTGCCAGTCCATCACAGCCTGTAGCTTGGCAGGATCCATAGCCAATCCCTGGGCCGAGATCATATAGCCAAGGAAAGGCAAGGACTCCTGCTCAAACACACACTTTTCCAACTTGGTATAGAGGGAGTTAGCCCGTAGGAGGTCGAAGACCTTGCAAACCTCTCTCCGGTGGGAGTCAATATCTGGAGAGTAGATGAGAATATCATCCAGATAAACTATGACCGAGGTGGAAAGCGTATCTCGGAAGATGTCATTTACAAAGTCTTGGAAAATGGCTGGGGCATTACAGAGCCCAAAGGGCATCACTAGATATTCATAGTGCCCACCCTGGTGTTAAAACTGTCTTTCATTCATCACCCTCACGGATGCGAATCAGGTAGTAAGCACCCCACAGATCTAATTTAGTAAATACCCTTGCTCCCCGTAGCCTATCAAAAAGCTCAGATATCAGGAGTAGTGGGTACTTATTCTTAACGGTGATGGCGTTAAGACCTCTGTAGTTTATGCATGGACGCAGTTCTCCACTCTTCTTCTGTACGAAGAAGAACCCAGCCCCTGCAGGTGACACTGACTTCCTAATGAATCCTCTTGCCAGATTCTCTCGGATATACAGTGACATTGCCTCTGTCTCCGGGAGAGACAATGGGTAGACTTGACCCTGGGGAGGCTCAGCACCAGGCAAGAGGTCAATAGGACACTCATAGGGGCGATGAGACGGAAGGGTCTCCGCAGCCCCTTTTGGAGAACACATCCGCATAGGGCCAATATTGCTTGGGGAGAGAGGATAGATCTGCAGGTACCTCAGTTGTAGCAACCTGAACGCTTTCACTCTGACATCTACTCCCACAAGATTGACCCCATCCTAAAATTCTGCCTGTGGACCACTCGATATAATTAGAGTGATAACGTAGCCAAGGCATTCCTAACAGGACCTCATCAATTCCCTCAGGAATGATGAGCAGAGACATAATCTCCTGATGAAATGGCGACAAGAACAGAATGAAAGGGATGGTCTGGTGTGTTATCTGTGAGGGCAGTGTCGACCCATTCACCACTCGTACAGTTACTGGTTGAGCTATCAATACCAGGGGTATTGCGTGATGTTGGGTGAAGGCAGAAGACATAACATTGCCCTCCACCCCAGAATCCACGCAGAGCTCTACCGAGTGAGTGAATGAGCCCATTGTAATTGTCCCCTTAAAGGACAATTTGGAGGCAAACGTCGCAGTGTCTAGTGTACCTCAACCTACTATCACTAGATGCTGATGTTTCCTCTACCGCTGTGAACATCTGGTGGAAAGATGTTCTGACAGCTGGCAAACATGACAGACCTTGAGTGCACGAGCTGTCCGGGACTTAGATCCCGCTCGTGACACTTCCATGGCCTCATGTGACTCAGGGACTAGGACCGGAGATTCAAAAGGTTTGGCAAAGGTGGGAGCCAGCCGAAACCTCTGCCTACACTGGGCCCACTGTTACCTCCGCTTGTGAAAATGGAGGTCAATACAGGTAGACACAGCTATTAACTCCTCCAGTGTGGCAGGAATCTCCCTTGAGGCCAGAGCGTTCTTCACGTGGTCAGCCAGTCCCATCCAAAATATAGGGATAAGGGCTTTATCCGACCACTCCAGCTCAGATGCTAGGGTGCAGAAGTGGACGGAAAAATGTCTGACCAAGGATGAGCCCTGAGTCAATGCCAACAGTTGGAGCGCTGTATCATGGGTTACTCGAGGCCCTAAAAAGACCTGTATCAGCGTGCTCAGGAACAGAGGAGCACTCTGCACCACATGATCGCCACACTCCCACAGTGGCATAGCCCACTCCATCGCCCTGCCCTACAGAAGAGATACAATAAATCCCAACTTTGCCCGCTCTGTGGGGAAATATGCGGCCAGGAGCTTGAGGTGTATAGAGCAATGGCTCACGAAACCCCTACAAGATTTACTACCACCAGAAAATTTTTCTGGCAGCGGGAGGCGAGATAGAGTTGGAACAGGGGTGTCCGTGGACAAGGTTGCTGCAGCCACGCTAGCAAGCCTGAACAGCAACTGCGGTAACATCCACAGCTGAGGTTGTGCGCTTGAGAGCTGCCAACCTACCTTCCAGCTTCTGTATGTACCGCAAGGATTGCTGTTTGCCCGCCATTTACTAGCCAGACACTGGCACTAGTATTATGTTAGGGTTGGCGGAACGCACCGAGTATATATATATATATGTATGTATTAATAGGTGCGATCGCAACCCGGGGTCCACCGTGCAGGAGAGGAACCTGCTGCTGGCAAATGGCGGCGCTATATGGCGGTATAAGTGAACTCTGTTAACTTCATAGATTTGCTAAAAACAAGATGCTGTGCCCTGTTAACCTCACAGAGGTACACAGCTACAAAACAGAGCAAAACTGTGGTCATGCAGTCAGAGAAACAGGCAAACAACTCCTCACCGCAGTTGCTGGTATTCTAGCCACTTATTTCAGCCAAGACCCTGAATACACACATACAAACTCCTCACCGGAGGTGCTGGTATTCTAGGGTTTTTTTTCAGCCAAACCCTAACCACATCCAGACATGACCACACTGGCGCTGAGCTCATAGACTTTGGTTTGAAACTAGCGCATGGCCGTGACCTTTTATAGCTGTAGCAGACAAGGACCTTCCAAGTGGTCCTATAGGAGCTGCTACAGGGCCTGAGCGTGTGACCCCCGACCTCCAATGAATGGTCCTCCCATGAGCATGCTCAGTGTGTGCAAAGCAGGACTTAGGGTACCGTCACACAGTGGCATTTTGATCGCTACGACGGCACGATCCGTGACGCTCCAGCATGTGCGATGTAGAAGCCGTTAGTTACTATGCGCACATCGTATACAATATCGTGCACACCTTTGTTACACCATGCGATCATGCCGCCACAGCGGGACACTAGACGATGAAAGAAAGTTTCAAACGATCTGCTACGACGTACGATTCTCAGAGGGGTCCCTGTTCGCAGGAGCGTGTCAGACACAGCGAGATCGCTGGAACGTCACGGATATATCGCTGGAACGTCACAAATCGTGCCGTCGTAGCGATCAAAATGCCACTGTGTGACGGTACCCTAAGACCCAGAAAAGCCTGCACACCGCTGACCAGTGCTGGCTACAAAAGCAGAACCTGGAAAGGCAGCAGTAACCCTCTGCACAGCATCAGGCTGAGTGAGATGCCTTGACCGATGTCTCAGCTGAGCAGGCTCCACTGTGGTTGAAGCAGAATGGGAGACTGCAGCAGACATAGCTCGAGATTCCCCCTGTGCAGTGGCGGGAACTTGACTCCTAACACACTGCTTCTTATAAATTGGAATGAACAGCAAACTAAATGTCATATGTACCCTAAAATGATGCCAATAAAACTAGCCCATCAAAATCAAGTCCCAATACATTCCTATAGATTAATAAAAGGTATGGCTGAATTGATTTCAAACTTTATCTGATTTGCTTCATATAAATACAGCAAAATGGTGGCCAGCCAGCCTTCCCCTATTTTCATAAATGGAAGGGGTTGAAAAAATAGAAAAATATATATTGATTTCTCTCCGACCTTCACATTTTCAGCACAGCTTCCTGTCTAGTCTTCATAGTTACCACTTTTTCTTCACAATTTTTTGTTTTAATCTTCACAGGTCTTTGATCTACTCCTTCTCTGTTCTATTCTGGTCTTTGGCAACACCAGCACTGACTAGACATTGTAATGCTATGTCATCATGGGGCAATAACCGCCATGACATTGTGAGGCCCATGTAATGCTGTAGGAGCTGCAGGGAGAAAGTAAAGGCCAGGGAGAGGTGAGTATAACTTTATTTATCTTTAACACCCTATATTTGAACACATGCCATTTCAATTTTCCTGCCAAATGCAAGTAATTTTTGCTGAATTGTAATTCCTCAGGTTTGCTCAATGTTTGTTATGATTTCTAGAATATGATTACAAAAAAAGAGCAATATATAATATCACAATGTCTTTAACCCATTTCCAACATTGCGCTTAATAGTAAGCCTACGTCGGAATCCCTCCCTTTGATGTGGGCTTCGGCGCTAAGCCCACATCTTTCCCAGCACATGTCAGCTGTTTTGAACAGCTGACATGTGCCTCTAACAGCCGTGGGTGGAATTGGGTCCCACCCATGGCGGTTAACCTATTAAATGCCACTGTCAATCTCTGACAGCGACATTAAACAAGCGCTTCCGGCAAACGTGCTGGAAATCCCGCCCATCGGCGACCCCGTCACGTGATCGTGGGTCATTGATGGGTTGTACCTAGTGTTGAGCATTCCGATACTGCAAGTATCGGGTATTGGCCAATATTTGCTGTATCAGAATTCCGATACCAAGTTCCGATATTTTTGTGATATCGGAAATCGGAATCGGAGTGTGCGGTGCGTATGGTTCCCAGGGTCTGGAGGAGAGGAAACTCTCCTTCAGGCCCTGGGATCCATATTAATGTAAAAAGTAAAGAATAAAAATAAAAAATATGGCTATACTCACCCCTCGGATGAACCCTGGCTGTCACCGCTGTATGTGTCCGCCTCCGTTCCTGAGAATGTAGTGAGTGAAGGACCTTCGATGACGTCGCGGTCAGGTGAGCGGTCACGTGAGCGGTCAGCCAGGCCTGAATCTAGCCAGGCGTTGAGAAACACGTGATGGTGTCTCCGCAGCTCCTCTACATGCATTTGCATATTTGGGGGCAGTGTTCTGGATCACTGGGTTGAGAAACACGTGATGGTGTCTCTGCGGTATTGGATGTTTTGGTCTCCACGAGGTCAATCACCTGTGCCTTTATAGACTTTCTACTAGGCACTGCTCCTGATAGCCAGTTTCCTACTCCACACTGATGAGGGGCAAAAACCCCGAAACAGCTGTCTGTGGATGGATACCATGCTTGGCATAGGTGGTTATCCTTTATTGGATGTTTTCCTTTATTGGATGCTGCCCTTCCCTTGGTTGTTCCTTCCTGGGGAAAGGCCTGGCTATTCACTGCCTGCGTTGAGAAACACGTGATGGTGTCTCCGCAGCTCCTCTACATGCATGTGAAACTAACTACACCACCTGTGTATCTCTATTTTTACTGCATCTAATCCAGTTAGTAGTTTTGGGCCTAGGAGCAGTGTCTGCAAATCAGCAGAGTAGCCCGTCTGTGAAACTACACCGCCTGCGTATCTCTATTTTACTGCATCTAATCCAGTTAATAGTTTTGGGCCTAGGAGCAGTGTCTGTACATAAGCAGAGTAGCCCGCCTGTGAAACTAACCTTACCGCCTATGTATCTAAATTTTTACTGCATCTAATCCAGTTAATAGTTTTGGGCCTAGGAGCAGTGTCTGCACGTCAGCAGAGTAGCCCTCCAGTGAAACTAACTATACCGCCTGTGTATCTAAATTTTTACTGCATCTAATCCAGTTAATACTGTAGTTTTGGGCCTAGTACCACAGTTTGGCCACTCAGTTCTGCTCGGTTTTCATCCATCGGTTGTTGTGCCAACAATTACAGATACAGAGTTGCCAATTAGTTAAGCACTAAAATGAGTGGCAAAATGCCTGCTGCTGGTTGAAAGGGGAATAGGCGTGTTGGAAAGGGAAAAAAAGGTTGTGTCCGTGGGGTAGGTGGTAAAACAACAGTAACATCTTCAGAAGAAAGACCATCTTCCAGCCAAAGTAAGATGCCTACTTCTTTTTGTGGACACTCTGATATAATCCCTTTCTTACGACCATCGCTACAAGCATCGCCAAAAATTCCAGATGAGGCACAAAAGAAGCAGGTGCTTGAATGGATATCAAGTGCTCGTTCAACTGGGCTCTCCTCATTGTCAACTTCAACATCACAAATACTCGAGTCCTCAGAGTTGTCACCCCAATCGCACTTGCTTCCTCACAGCTCCCAAGTCTCCAGCCACCCGTCTGAGCATGGGGTACCACACATGGTTGAGTCTGTAGAGCTGTTTACGCATACTATAGCCTGGGAATCAGAGGTCTGCTCCAGAGCTTCTGTGAATCCAGATGAGGAAATGATCTGCACTGATGCCCAGAATCTTTGTGAGTCGGATCCAGGCCCAGGTGAAGAAGGTTCTGAGCATAATGTAGACCCTCATTCCCAAACTGTAACTTGTGTTGGTGGAGACAATGAGGAACATTATGATGAGACTGAGATACCTGATTGGAACGAAAACTTGACTTTTCGGTCAGGGCAGGAAGAGGTTGGCTCTGAGGACGACGGGTGTGAGAACACACAGGATGATGATGACGAGGTTGTAGACCCCACTTATTATCAACCCCCTGTCCGCCAGTCCATCAGGTCAGCAGAGGAGGTGGAGGAGGATGCTAGTGACGAGTCTGACGACGAGGTTACGTTGCACCTTCCTGGACAGAGACGGAGTACTGGAAGCACGTCAACAACTGCATCCTCAACCCCAAGTGTGCCTCAGACCCTAAGTCATGGTGGCTCTGCAGGTCGCACTGGCTCTAAGCCTTGCATAGCCTGGGCCTTTTTTGACATTGCAAAGGATGACCCAACTCATGTTGTCTGTAAGAATTGTCAACAAAATCCAAGTAGAGGACAAAAATGACTAGCTTGAGTACTTCACGCATGAACCGTCACATGGATATGAGGCATAAGTTGCAGTGGGAAGCTCACTGTATTACAAGCCTAGTGGGCCGGGTCAAACACCGTCTGCCCCATCAAGTGCATCCGCATCCTCTTCATCCTCTGTGACTGTGGGGACAGCAGTCGCACATGGTTTTGGATGCATACCTTACACCTTTTTACCCGCAATAGCCAGTGTGATTGGCAGGTCGTCAGGACATTTGCAAGTGGAAACACCTGCTGTTGTTGAGCTCTCTCCGACATCGACACCACATTTTTATCAAGGCAACATATCATCTCCGCCTGCACCTTCCTCACAGACCAGCAGTTTGCCGGGGACACCCTACTGAACTCCGTCTAAGCACAGCAGCCAGCCCTCAGTCGCTCAGATGTGGACAAGTAAAATACCATTTCCTCTTAGCCATGACAAAACTAAGAGGTTGAATTTCTCCATCTGCAAGCTGTTGGCTACATAAATGCTGCCTTTCCGCCTGGTGGTAACAGAGGATTTTCGAGAACTTATGTTCGTCGCAGTGCCCCAGTACCAGATGCCCTGTCGCCACTACTTCTCAAAGAAAGCTGTGCCTGCGCAACACCAGCATGTTGCACACAACATCACCACTTCCTTGAGAAACTCTGTGTGTGACAGGGTGCATTTCACCACAGACACTTGGATGAGTAGACATGGACAGGGGCATTACATGTCAGTGACTGGGCACTGGGTAACGGCGACATCAGGAGAAGGGGCTGCTGTCCAAGTCTTGCCATCCCCATGAGTTGCTCTTCGATCCTCTGTATCTAGAAGTTCCTCCACTGCTTCTGCCTCCTCATCTTCCTTTCGGTCCTCCACCTGCACCCAAAGCCTTTCTGGAAATGCCACCCACGTTGTAACAGCGCAGAAGGAATCCTGCACACCTCCTCACTATGCTGTCACCAGGGCTCAATGGCATAAGGCAGTGTTTACATTGACATGTCTGGGAAATGTGAGTCACACAGCTGAGGAGTTGTGGTCAGTAGGGTTGAGCGACTTTTAATTTTTTAGGGTCGAGTCGGGTTTCGCAAAACCCGACTATCTCAAAAGTCGAGTCGAGTGAAATCGCCCGATTATTGCGAAAAGTCGGGGATCGACCGAAACACGAAACCCAATGCAAGTCAATGGGGGAGCATAGTCGGCAGTGAGTGGAGGCCAGGAAAACATGTACAGTGCCCATTTTAATGGGAAAAACATACATTCTTGTTACTGAAGCTTGTCAATCTTAATTTACCTTATAATAATAGTAAGGCATTGGAAATTGAGGGTCATTTGGCTAAAGTTGTGGGGGGTAGGGCTGGTTCAAGTATTTAGTGGGCCCAGGAAATCTGGACCACGTCACGGCAGTGGAGCAGGGAGAGGTAAGTATTTCAACTTTGCAAGTGCTGTGATCCTGAGCAAGCAGGGGGGCCCACTCGTTGGCATTGGCACTGGCACAGGGCCCCTCAAAGTACGGCGGTGTGTTTGCACGGCGGGGGCGCCTCCCACCGGTAGCGACACTTTTGCGTACTATGAGGGGCCCTGTGCCAGTGACGTCGCCAACGAGTTTCCCCCACCCACACCTGATGAAGGAACCTGCACTTTCATCTGCACCTTCCTCTTTGTCCCGTGTAAGGTGTTATGGTATGCGGGAAGGGTAGCCTGACTTTCAGCAGGGTCACAATCTTGCTGTGTAGCATGCACGGGGAATGTTGTGTTATGGGTCAATGTACCAGCAGACTCATCTATCACTGGCTGGGCAATGGGCAGGATGAGGAGGAAACACAGATATAGGCCCAAAGAATAAAGTGGGCTAAATGCAGTTCAAAATTAGTAACAGGCCTAACCAGGGGGCATTGCTTTGTTCAGTGGAGTACAACTGTAATGAGAGGCTGACACAGTGAGTAGGCCCAAATCAGTAAGTAGGCTAAATGCAGTTCAAAATTGGTAACAGAAGTAAACAGGCGGCACTGGTTTGTTCAGTGTAGGAGACCATCAAGGAGCGGCAGACACCGTTAGTAGGGCCAACAAAACAAGTAGGCCAAATGCAGTGTTATATTAAAAACAATTTAACGAGAGCCTGAAGATAGAAGCTAGGGAAAGGCAACCTGGAGAACACCTTGGAGCGGAAGACACCGTTTGTAGAACCCAGACCCAACTTGTAGGCCTAATGCAGTGTTGTTTCAACAACTACTTAATGAGAGCTTCAAGATAGAAGCTAGGGAGAGGCAACCTGGAGAACACCTTGGAGCGGCAGACACCGTCTCTACAACCCATACCCAACTTGTGAGCCTAATGCAGTGTTGTTTCAACAACTACTTAACGAGAGCTTCAAGATAGAAGCTAGGGAGAGGCAACCTGGAGAACACCTTGGAGCGGCAGACACCGTCTCTACAACCCAGACCCAACTTGTAGGCCTAATGCAGTGTTGTTTCAACAACTACTTAATGAGAGCTTCAAGATAGAAGCTAGGGAGAGGCAACCTGGAGAACACCTTGGAGCGGCAGACACCGTCTCTACAACCCAGACCCAACTTGTAGGCCTAATGCAGTGTTGTTTCAACAACTACTTAACGAGAGCTTCAAGATAGAAGCTAGGGAGCGGCAACCTGGAGAACACCTTGGAGCGGCAGACACCATCTCTACAACCCAGACCCAACTTGTAGGCCTAATGCAGTGTTGTTTCAACAACTACTTAATGAGAGCTTCAAGATAGAAGCTAGGGAGAGGCAACCTGGAGAACACCTTGGAGCGGCAGACACCCTCTCTACAACCAAGACCCAACTTGTAGGCCTAATGCAGTGTTGTTTCAACAACTACTTAATGAGAGCTTCAAGATAGAAGCTAGGGAGAGGCAACCTGGAGAACATCTTGGAGCGGCAGACACCGTCTCTACAACCAAGACCCAACTTGTAGGGCTAATGCAGTGTTGTTTCAACAACTACTTAATGAGAGCTTCAAGATAGAAGCTAGGGAGAGGCAATCTGGAGAACACCTTGGAGCGGCAGACACCGTCTCTACAACCCAGACCCAACTTGTAGGCCTAATGCAGTGTTGTTTCAACAACTACTTAATGAGAGCTTCAAGATAGAAGCTAGGGAGAGGCAACCTGGAGAACATCTTGGAGCGGCAGACACCGTCTCTACAACCCAGACCCAACTTGTAGGCCTAATGCAGTGTTGTTTCAACAACTACTTAACGAGAGCCTGAAAATGGAATTTCAGGACAAGAAACCATGAGAACAGCATGGAGCGGCATACACCGTTAGTAGGCCCCAACCACAGTAGTAGGCCAAATTCAGTGTAATATTAACAACTACTTAAGGAGAGCCTGCAAATGGAATTTCAGGACAGGAAACCAGGAGAACAGCAAGGAGTGGCAGACACCATTAGTAGGCCCCAATCCAACTAGTAGGCCAAATGCAGTTGTTCCATTTAACAACTATTTAACGAGAGCCTGAAGATTGAAGCTCAGGAAAGGCAACCAGGAGAACACCTAGGAGCGGCAGACACTGTTAGTAGGCCCCAAACAAACTAGTAGCCCCACTGCAGTTGTTCGATTAAAAAACTATTTAACAAGAGCCTGAAGATAGAAGCTCAGTAAAGGCAATCAGGAGAACACCTTGGAGCGGAAGACTCAGTTAGTAGACCACAACAAAACTTGTAGCCCCAATGCAGTTTTATAATTCTGACAGGCTGAAAACCAGCCTTTTTTTTTTTTTTTTTAGAGGAGGACAGCTGTATTAAGTGGTGCAGACAGACACTGCTAGTAGGCCTTACACCACAAAGTAGGCTCACTGCAGGTTAAAAAAAAGTTACATGGGTACACGGTCGGCATTGGTGTGCTCAGCGGAGGACAAATGGAAGGAGGGACCGCAGACACACTTAGTAGGCCTAAAATAAAAAAAAATAGGCTCAAAGCACCTTCGATTATGTGGCAGGGGTACACAGGCAGCATTGGTGTGGTAAGCGGAGGACGATTGGAAGGAGTGTCTGACACAGTTAGTACTCCCAAAAAATAAATAGATGTTAATGTCTCGCAAAACAACAAAACCAAAAAACAAAAGGGTGGCATACTTAGGTAGAGGGGTGGGCTCCTCTGCTGAGTTTCAGACATAGTAATTTGGTGTTAAGTATTTACTGGTGTCAATATAGGACCCTGACCCTGACTATTTTAACTAGCATCATACATGCCAACAAATTGGTATTGTCAGTGCCAGGCATTGAAGGATAAAGAGAAGAGATGAACAGCGCTCCAAACGGGTGTTGTAGTATCAAAAACGAAATCTTTATTGGTCCATGAAAAAAGCAACGTTTCGACCAGTATATAAAAACAAAATACCGATGAAATTGCCAAAAAAGAGGGGAGAAAAAATTGAGGGGAGAAAAAATTATTTAGGGATACAGACCTGTAAATTAAAGTCCAGATTTAAACCCCCAGGTTGTAGGGTCCCCAATGAGTAAATCCACCTCATTTCTTTTTTTCTTAGTAATAGTAATCTATCCCCTCCTCTCCTCAAAGCTGGGACACTGTCTATAACTCTAAAGCGTAACTGATTAATAGAGTGTTTATTTTCCAAAAAATGTCTGGGGATCGGTAAATCAGTGAGTCCCGTACGTATCGTGCTCTTATGTTTACTGATTCGTGCCCGTACCTCCATTGTGGTCTCCCCCACATAGGCCAAACCGCACGGACACGTAATCATGTACACAACAAAACTCGAAGAGCAAGTATATCGTTCCTTCAGATAGATTTTTTTACCCGTATGAGGGTGATGAAAAAACTCCCCTTTAAGCATATTGTTGCAACTCGCACACCCCAGGCATGGAAAATTTCCAAGTCTGGGTGTGCTCAGAGTTGTCTGAATAGAGGAGCTTTTAGATGACCCAATATCTGATCTCACTAGACTGTCACCCAGGTTACGTCCCCTCCTATACGACATTACTGGATAATTTTTAAACGCCGGTATTGATGGTAAACCGCGCTGTAAACCCAACCAGTGTTTCCTCAAGATTTTGTCAATATGGCGGCTAGCTGAAGTGTAGGTTGATACAAAGGGGATACGCTCACCAGATCGTTTAGGGGAACCCGGTTTATGAATAGATTCTCGTGTTAAATTTCGAGCCTTACAGCTAAACCTACGTAGCTCCTTCTTAGGATAACCCCTATTAGAAAATTTGAGACACATCTCGTCAAGCCTCCGGTCAACCACATTGTCATCAGACACTATTCTCCGCACCCTCAGGAGTTGGCTCCACGGTAGGGAATTAACCATTCTCCGAGGATGGTTGCTATCAAATAGCAACAGGGCATTTCTATCAGTCTCTTTCACAAAGATGTCTGTCTTTAGTTTATCACCTTCCTTATATACAAGGGTATCTAAAAACTTGAGCTGAGTAGTAGAAGATGTCAAGGTAAACTGTAGCTCCACGTAAATTCCATGGAGATATTCATGAAACTCATTAAGCTCTGTTACATTACCGTCCCAAATCAAAAAAATATTGTCAATATAGCGCCACCAGGCTCTGACGTGGCGCCAGAGGTTGGAACAGTACACGAACCTGTCCTCGAATACCGCCATGTAGATGTTGGCATAAGTAGGGGCCACATTGGACCCCATGGCGGTACCCCTCAACTGCAAAAAGAACTCATCCCCAAAGAGGAAATAATTCCTCCTGAGGATGAGCTCCAACAGTGTGAGGACAAGAGACTGCATCAAGGCCTTTATCATGCTCGATCGACGTGTATAGCGATACAACGTCAAACGATGCAAGCAGGGTGTTTCGGATACAGACATATCTTTAAGTTTATTAAGAAAATCATTTGTGTCACGAATATAGGATTTGGCAGATGTAGCATAGGTATGCAGTACTTTATCCAGGAAAATCGCTGTCTTATTAAAGAGAGAGCCCCTCCCCGACACAATAGGTCTACCGGGGGGGTTAAGCATGTCCTTATGAATTTTCGGCAGTATATAATACCGGTATTACCGGTGCATCAACGGTCAGGTACTCAGACAACTTGTGGTCAATTAGTCCCATAGCCAGGGAGTCACTGACCACAAGTTGTAGTTCTTTCTGAAACCGAAAAGTAGGGTTATTTGGTAGTTTCTCATAGACACATTGGTCACCCAATTGCCGCAAAATTTCTGCTCTGTATTTAACACTGTCCATAACGACAACCGCCCCACCTTTGTCGGCCTGTTTTATGGTTAGCGCAGCATTGTCCGCCAAGGCCCTCAACACCTTCTTATCAGTCAATGTCATATTCTGACCGCCCAGAGGTTTAAATGTCTTTTTCAATTTATCGATATCTCTCTGTACCAGTTCAATATAGGATTCTACAAAGTGATCCCTATTGGGTGGCTGGAAATCACTTTTGCTTTTTTCATGGACCAATAAAGATTTCGTTTTTGATACTACAACACCCGTTTGGAGCGCTGTTCATCTCTTCTCTTTGGACTACACGTATATCCAGGTTGGTTCCCTGGACCAAGGAACGAGCGCCCTCTTGTGTGAGTGCTGTCAGCCCCAATTCTCTTTTACTATAGGCATTGAAGGATGTCAGCGCATAGACTAAACATTGTTGGAGCTGTGAGAGATAATTTTGCAAGTGGTAGAGCACTGTTTAAGCTGGGGGGGAACTCTTTTGTGGCCGGCGGTACAGGCCCAGGGCCCCTCATGTTACAACGGCGTGTCTGACGTTGGGTGCGTGCCACCACCGCCAGAGACACTTTATTGTACTATGAGGGACCCAGTGGCAGTGCCATCGACCAAAAGCGGGCACACCCACCTCTTCAGACAAACGGCACTCTCACGGGTGCTTGCGCCAAGTGGTGAGACCACGGCCCCATGAGGGGAGTTAGCCCATTTAGGGAGGTGTAAACATGTCGTATGCTGGACAAACAGCTGCTGCAAATTAAGAGATTGGAACAGTCAGTAAGACCAGTCCACAAGCAAGACCTTTTTATAGGAAAGCTAGGTGTCAGCCGGGAAAGGTGGGGCAAAATAATTAGAAATCCATGAGTGGTTCATTTTAATGAAGGTTAGATCATCAACATTTTGGGTAGCCAGACGAGTCCTTTTTTCGGTCAATATTGAACCAGCAGCACTGAATACTCTTTCTGATAGCACACTAGCTGCTGGGCAAGCAAGCTCCTGCAATGCATATTCTGCCAATTCAGGCCAGGTGTCTATTTTGGATGCCCAGTAATGAAATGGGAATGACGGTTGAGGGAGAACATCGATTAGGGATGAAAAATAGTTAGTAACCATACTGGACAAATGTTGTCTCCTGTCACTTTGAATTGATGCTGCAGTACCTGTCCTGTCTGCGGTCATTGCGAAATCACTCCACAACCTGGTCAGAAAACCCCTCTGTCCAACGCCACTTCTGATTTGTGCACCTCTAACATCTCTGCCCTGTTGCCCCCTGCAGCTCGTGTGAGAACCATCACCGGCGCTGTGTGCTGGGAATGCCTGAATCAAATGGTCTGCAAGAGTTGCTTGTTTGGTTGCTAATATTTGTTCGAGGTTCTCATGTGGCATGATATTTTGCAATTTGCCTTTATAGCGAGGATCAAGGAGGCAGGCCAACCAGTAATCATCATCGGTCATCATTTTAATAATGCGTGGGTCCCTTTTGAGGGTACGTGAGGCATAATCTGCCATGTGAGCCAAAGTTCCAGTTGTCAAATCTGTGGTTGTGCTGGGTTGAGGGGCAGTTTCAGGCAAATCTACGTCACTTTTCTCCCTCAAAAAACCTGAACCCGGCCTTGCAACGCCACCAGTTGCTGTTGGCCCCGGAGAAGCTTCCTCATTCAAAAAATACTCATCCCCATCATCCCCCTTGTCCTCCTCCTCTTCGTCCGCTACCTCGTCCTGTAGACTGCCCTGACCAGACAATGGCTGACTGTCATCAAGGCTTCCCTCTTCCTCGGCTGCAGACGCCTGCTCCTTTATGTGAATCAAACTTTGCATCAGCAGATGCATTAGGGGGATGCTCATGCTTATTATGGCATTGTCTGCACTAACCAGCCTTGTGCATTCCTCAAAACACTGAAGGACTTGACACAGGTCTTGTACCTTCGACCACTGCACACCTGACAACTCCATGTCTGCCATCCAACTGCTTGCCCGTGTATGTGTATCCTCCCACAAATACATAACAGCACGCCTCTGTTCGCACAGTCTCTGAAGCATGTGCAGTGTGGAGTTCCACCTTGTTGCAACGTCGATGATTAGGCGATGCTGGGGAAGGTTCAAAGACCGCTGATGGTTCTGCATACGGCTGGAGTGCACGGGCGAACGGCGGATATGCGAGCAAAGTCTGCGCACTTGGAGGAGCAGGTCGGGTAACCCCGGATAACTTTTCAGGAAGCACTGCACCACCAGATTTAAGGTGTGAGCCAGGCAAGGAATGTGTTTCAGTTGGGAAAGGGAGATGGCAGCCATGAAATTCCTTCCGTTATCACTCACTACCTTGCCTGCCTCAAGATGTACAGTGCCCAGCCATGACTGAGTTTCTTTCTGCAAGAACTCGGACAGAACTTCCGCAGTGTGTCTGTTGTCGCCCAAACACTTCATTGCCAATACAGCCTGCTGACGCTTGCCACTAGCTGTCCCATAATGGGACACCTCGTGTGCAACAGTGGCAGCTGCAAATGGAGTGCTCATGCGACTGCGGTCTGTGGACGAGCTCTTGCTTCTGCAGGAAGACGAGGAGGAGGAGGAGGGGGGGCGAACGCCTACAGCCAACTGTTTCCTAGACCGTGGGCTAGGCAGAACTGTCCCAATATTGCTGTCCCCTGTGGACCCTGCATCCACCACATTAACCCAGTGTGCCGTGATGGACACGTAACGTCCCTGGCCATGCCTACTGGTCCATGCATCTGTTGTCAGGTGCACCTTTGTACTCACAGATTGCCTGAGTGCATGGACGATGCGGTCTTTTACATGCTGGTGGAGGGCTGGGATGGCTTTTCTCGAAAAGAAGTGTCGACTGGGTAGCTCGTAGCGTGTTTCAGCGTAGTCCATCAGGGCTTTGAAAGCTTTGCTTTCAACTAACCGGTAGGGCATCATCTCTAATGAGATTAGTCTAGCAATGTGGGCGTTCAAATCCTGTGTACGCGGATGCGAGGATGAGTACTTCCTTTTCCTAACGAGAGTCTCATGTAGGGTGAGCTGGACTGGAGAGCTGCAGATCGTGAAACTAGCGGGGGTGCCGGTGGACATGGCAGACTGAGAGAGGGTTGGAGATGGTATTCTTGCTGGTGCCCTACATGCAGTGTTTCCTACTACGAAACTGGTGATTCCCTGACTGCTTTGGCCTGGCGACAAAATCTGCACATTTACTGCAGGTGGTGCAGGAAATGGTGGGCTTACAGTGAGGGAAGGGATGTAGCGTTGCTGACTAGCTTCATTAGCTGAGGGTGCTACAACCTTAAGGGACGTTTGGTAGTGAGTCCAGGCTTGCAAATGCATGGTGGTTAAATGTCTACGCATGCAACTTGCATTTAGACTTTTAAGATTCTGACCTCTGCTTAAGGTAGTTGAACATTTTTGACAGATGACTTTGCGCTGATCATTTGGATGTTGTTTAGAAAAATGCCAGACTGCACTCTTTCTACTATCGGATACATTTTCAGGCATTGCAGACTGAGCTTCTTTAACCGGATGTCCACGCTGTCCTACAACTGGTTTTGGTTTTGCCATGCGTTTTTGGCCAGATACGGGCCTGGCAGATGGAACCTGTTGCGATGTTGATGCCTTCTGTAGCTCCTCCTCCTCCTCTTCAGAGGTACTGCTGCCTGCACCCTGTTCCCCCAATGGCTGCCAATCGGGGTCAACAACTGGGTCATCTATGACCTCCTCTTCTATCTCGTGTGCAACTTCGTCTGTGTCACCGTGTAAGCCAGTGGTATATCGTTCGTGACGGGGCACCATAGTCTCATCAGGGTCTGATTCTGAATCAGTACACTGCGAGGGCAATGTTCTGGCCTGAGTCAAAGGAACAGCATAGTAATCTGGCTGTGGCTGTGCATCTGTGCACTCCATGTCCGATTCAACTTGTAATGGGCATGACCTGTTAACTGTTTCACTTTCTAACCCAGGAACGGTATGTGTAAAGAGCTCCATGGAGTAACCCGTTGTGTCGCCTGACGCATCCTTCTCTTTTGTTCTTGGTGAAGAAGACAAGGAAGCAATTTGTCCCTGACCATGAACATCCACTAATGACGCGCTGCTTTTACATTTAGCAGTAGACTTAAGTGCTATATTGCTTTTCCCACGACCACCTAATGCTCCACCACCACGACTATCATTACCAGCTGGCAATGACCGCCCACGGCCACGACCTCTTCCACCAGACTTCCTCATTGTTTGAAAAACGTAACCAAACTAACGGTATTTGTTACTGTAAAACCAGTTACAAGGTGAACTCAAACTTCTGTTGGATTTATATATCCCTTTATAGGTGGGTGAGACTGCAGGGAAAATCAGGCCCAATGTATAACAGTACACAGCTTCAGTGGCAGACAGATATGCCACTAACAGGACTGACGCTGATGCAGACACTAACAATTAAAATCTCCCCCTTTTTATTTTTTCTTTGAGAATATTGAAGAAATGTGGCCTACTCTTATACAGTATATGTTCTGTGGCACAAAATTTGAGACAGATGCCACACACAGCACTGGCAATGAGGCAGAATTGCCAATCTTAATCTCCCACTATTTTTTTTTCAGGGAGAATTTAAAAGAAATCTGGCCCAGTATTACACACTAGGTTTAATGTGGCACAAAATTTGAGACAGGTGGCACACACAGGAGTGGCACTGAAACAGAAATGCCAATCTCAATCTCCCACTATTTTTTTTTCAGGGAGAATTTAAAAGAAATCTGGCCCAGTATTATACACTAGGTTTAACCCCTTCATGACCCAGCCTATTTTGACCTTAATGACCTGGCCGTTTTTTGCGATTCTGACCAGTGTCCCTTTATGAGGTAATAACTCAGGAACGCTTCAACGGATCCTAGCGGTTCTGAGATTGTTTTTTCGTGACATATTGGGCTTCATGTTAGTGGTAAATTTAGGTCAATAAATTCTGCGTTTATTTGTGATAAAAACGGAAATTTGGCGAAAATTTTGAAAATTTCGCAATTTTCACATTTTGAATTTTTATTCTGTTAAACCAGAGAGTTATGTGACACAAAATAGTTAATAAATAACATTTCCCACATGTCTACTTTACACCAGCACAATTTTGGAAACAAAATTTTTTTTTGCTAGGAAGTTATAAGAGTTAAAATTTGACCAGCGATTTCTCATTTTTACAACGAAATTTACAAAACCATTTTTTTTAGGGACCACCTCACATTTGAAGTCAGTTTGAGGGGTCTATATGGCTGAAAATACCCAAAAGTGACACCATTCTAAAAAATGCACCCCTCAAGGTGCTCAAAACCACATTCAAGAAGTTTTTTAACCCTTCAGGTGCTTCACAGCAGCAGAAGCAACATGGAAGGAAAAAATGAACATTTAACTTTTTAGTCACAAAAATTATATTTTAGCAACATTTTTTTTATTTTCCCAATGGTACAAGGAGAAACTGAACCACGAAAGTTGTTGTCCAATTTGTCCTGAGTACGCTGATACCTCATATGTGGGGGTAAACCACTGTTTGGGCGCACGGCAGGGCTTGGAAGGGAAGGAGCGCCATTTGACTTTTTGAATGAAAAATTGGCTCCACTCTTTAGCGGACACCATGTCACGTTTGGAGAGCCCCCGTGTGCCTAAAAATTGGAGCTCCCCCACACGTGACCCCATTTTGGAAACTAGACGCCCCAAGGAACTTATCTAGATGCATAGTGAGAACTTTGAACCCCCGGGGGCTTCGCAAATTGATCCGTAAAAATGAAAAAGTACTTTTTTTTCACAAAAAAATTCTTTTAGCCTCAATTTTTTTCATTTTCACATGGGCAACAGGATAAAATGGATCCTAAAATTTGTTGGGCAATTTCTCATGAGTACACCGATACCTCACATGTGGGGGTAAACCACTGTTTGGGCACATGGTAAGGTTCGGAAGGGAAGGAGCGCCATTTGACTTTTTGAATGAAAAATTATCTCCATCGTTAGCGGACACCATGTCGTGTTTGGAGAGCCCCCGTGTGCCTAAACATTGGAGCTCCCCCACAAATGACCCCATTTTGGAAACTAGACCCCCCAAGGAACTTATCTAGATGCATATTGAGCACTTTAAACCCTCAGGTGCTTCACAAATTGATCTGTAAAAATGAAAAAGTACTTTTTTTTTCACAAGAAAATTCTTTTCGCCTCAGTTTTTCATTTTCACATGGGCAATAGGATAAAATGAATCCTAAAATTTGTTGGGCAGTTTCTCCCGAGTACGCCGATACCTCATATGTGGGGGTAAACCACTGTTTGGGCACACGGCAGGGCTCGGAAGGGAAGGCGCGCCATTTGACTTTTTGAATGGAAAATTAGCTCCAATTGTTAGCGGACACCATGTCGCGTTTAGAGAGCCCCTGTGTGCCTATGCATTGGAGCTCCCCCACAAGTGACCCCATTTTGGAAACTAGACCCCCCAAGGAACTTATCTAGATGCATATTGAGCACTTTAAACCCCCAGGTGCTTCACAGAAGTTTATAATGCAGAGCCATGAAAATAAAAAATAATTTTTCTTTCCTCAAAAATGATTTTTAGCCTGGAATTTCCTATTTTGCCAAGGGTAATAGGAGAAATTGGACCACAAATGTTGTTGTCCAGTTTGTCCTGAGTACGCTGATACCCCATATGTGGGGGTAAACCACTGTTTGGGCGCACGGCAGGGCTCGGAAGGGAAGGCACGCCAATTGGCTTTTTAAATGGAAAATTAGCTCCAATCATTAGCGGACACCATGTCACGTTTGGAGAGCCCCTGTGTGCCTAAACATTGGAGATCCCCCACATATGACCCCATTTTGGAAACTAGACCCCCAAAGGAACTAATCTAGATGTGTGGTGAGGACTTTGAACTTCCAAGTGCTTCACAGAAGTTTATAACGCAGAGCCATGAAAATAAAATAAAAATTTTATTTTCTCTAAAATGATTTTTTAGCCTGCAATTTATTATTTTCCCAAGGGTAACAGGAGAAATTTGACCCCAAAAGTTGTTGTACAGTTTCTCCTGAGTACGCTGATACCCCATATGTGGGGGTAAACCACAGTTTGGGCACATGTCGGGGCTCGGAAGTCAAGTAGTGACGTTTTGAAATGTGAACTTTGATGGAATGCTCTGCGGGCGTTACGTTGCGTTTGCAGAGCCCCTGATGTGGCTAAACAGTAGAAACCCCCCACAAGTGACCCCATTTTAGAAACTAGACCCCGAAAGGAACTTATCTAGATGTGAGGTGAGCACTTTGAACCCCCAAGTGCTTCACAGAAGTTTATAACACAGAGCAGTGAAAATAATAAATATGTTTTCTTTCCTCAAAAATAATTTTTTAGCCCAGAATTTTTTATTTTCCCAAGGGTTACAGGAGAAATTGGACCCCAAAAGTTGTTGTCCAGTTTCTCCTGAGTACGCTGATACCCCATATGTGGGTGTAAACCACTGTTTGGACACACGTCGGGGCTCAGAAGGGAAGTAGTGACTTTTGAAATGCAGACTTTGATGGAATGGTCTGCGGGCGTCACGTTGCGTTTGCAGAGCCCCTGGTGTGCCTAAACAGTAGAAACCCCCCACAAGTGACCCCATTTTGGAAACTAGACCCCCCAAGGAACTTATCTAGATATGTGGTGAGCACTTTGAACCCCCAAGTGCTTCACAGACGTTTACAACGCAGAGCCGTGAAAATAAAAAATAATTTTTCTTTCCTCAAAAATGATGTTTTAGCAAGCAATTTTTTATTTTCTCAAGGGTAACAGGAGAAATTGGACCCCAGTAATTGTTGCCCAGTTTGTCCTGAGTACGCTGATACCCCATATGTGGGGGTAAACCACTGTTTGGGCACATGTCGGGGCTCGGAAGTCAAGTAGTGACGTTTTGAAATGCAGACTTTGATGGAATGGTCTGCGGGCGTCACGTTGCGTTTGCAGAGCCCCTGGTGTGCCTAAACAGTAGAAACCCCCCACAAGTGACCCCATTTTGGAAACTAGACCCCCCAAGGAACTTATCTAGATATGTGGTGAGCACTTTGAACCCCCAAGTGCTTCACAGACGTTTACAACGCAGAGCCATGAAAATAAAAAATCATTTTTCTTTCCTCAAAAATGATGTTTTAGCAAGCAATTTTTTATTTTCTCAAGGGTAACAGGAGAAGTTGGACCCCAGTAATTGTTGCCCAGTTTGTCCTGAGTACACTGATACCCCATATGTGGGGGTAAACCACTGTTTGGGCACATGTCGGGGCTCGGAAGGGAAGGAGCACCATTTGACTTTTTGAATAAAAGATTGGCTGGAATCAATGGTGGCGCCATGTTGCGTTTGGAGACCCCCTGATGTGCCTAAACAGTGGAAACCCCTCAATTCTAACGCCAACACACCCCTAACCCTTATCCCAACTGTAGCCGTAACCCTAACCACAACCCTAACCGCAACACACCCCTAACCACAACCCTAACCCCAACACACCCCTAACCCTAACCACAACCCTAATTCCAACCCAACCCTAACCCTAAGGCTATGTACCCACGTTGCGGATTCGTGTGAGATTTTTCCGCACCATTTTTGAAAAATCCGCGGGTAAAAGGCACTGCGTTTTACCTGCGGATTTACCGCGGATTTCACCTGCAGATTCCTATTGAGGAATAGTGTTATGGCCGGCAATCAGGCAACACAGTGTGCAGTAATCAGCGCACATACAGAGATCTGGCAATAACCAAAAACAATAGGACGAGCTCTGAGACGTGGAATCTCTGTAGACTGCAGTACCTGATCTATCCTCACACAACTATAAGCAGCAGTGGATTGCGCCTATCACTACCTATGCAACTCGGCACTGCCTGAGGAGCTGACTAGCCTGAAGATAGAAATACAAGCCTGACTTACCTCAGAGAAATACCCCAAAGGAATAGGCAGCCCCCCACATATAATGACTGTTACCAAGAAGAAAAGACAAACGTAGGAATGAAATAGATTCAGCAAAGTGAGGCCCGATATTCTAGACAGAGCGAGGATAGCAAAGAGAACTATGCAGTCTACAAAAAACCCTAAAACGAAAACCACGCAAAGGGGCAAAAAGACCCACCGTGCCGAACTAACAGCACGGCGGTGCACCCCTTTGCTTCTCAGAGCTTCCAGCAAAAGATAATAGCAAGCTGGACAGAAAAAACAGAAAACAAACTAGAAGCACTTATCTAGCAGAGCAGCAGGCCCAAGGAAAGATGCAGTAGCTCAGATCCAACACTGGAACATTGACAAGGAGCAAGGAAGACAGACTCAGGTGGAGCTAAATAGCAAGGCAGCCAACGAGCTCACCAAAACACCTGAGGGAGGAAGCCCAGAGACTGCAATACCACTTGTGACCACAGAAGTGAACTCAGCCACAGAATTCACAACAGTACCCCCCCCTTGAGGAGGGGTCACCGAACCCTCACCAGAACCCCCAGGCCGACCAGGATGAGCCACATGAAAGGCACGAACAAGATCTGGGGCATGGACATCAGAGGCAAAAACCCAGGAATTATCTTCCTGAGCATAACCCTTCCATTTGACCAGATACTGGAGTTTCCGTCTAGAGACACGAGAATCCAAAATCTTCTCCACAATATACTCCAATTCCCCCTCCACCAAAACAGGGGCAGGAGGCTCCACAGATGGAACCATAGGTGCCACGTATCTCCTCAACAACGACCTATGGAATACATTATGTATGGAAAAGGAGTCTGGGAGGGTCAGACGAAAAGACACCCGATTGGGAATCTCAGAAATCCTATACGGACCAATAAAAGGAGGTTTAAATTTAGGAGAGGAAACCTTCATAGGAATATGACGAGAAGATAACCAAACCAGATCCCCAACACGAAGTTGGGGTCCCACACGGCGTCTGCGATTAGCGAAAAGCTGAGCCTTCTCCTGGGACAAGGTCAAATTGTCCACTACCTGAGTCCAGATCTGCTGCAACCTGTCCACCACAGAATCCACACCAGGACAGTCCGAAGACTCAACCTGTCCTGAAGAGAAACGAGGATGGAACCCAGAATTGCAGAAAAATGGAGAGACCAAGGTAGCCGAGCTGGCCCGATTATTAAGGGCGAACTCAGCCAACGGCAAAAATGACACCCAATCATCCTGGTCAGCGGAAACAAAACATCTCAGATATGTTTCCAAGGTCTGATTGGTTCGTTCGGTCTGGCCATTAGTCTGAGGATGGAAGGCCGAGGAGAAAGATAGGTCAATGCCCATCCTACCACAAAAGGCTCGCCAGAACCTCGAGACAAACTGGGAACCTCTGTCAGAAACAATATTCTCAGGAATGCCATGTAAACGAACCACATGCTGGAAGAACAAAGGCACCAAATCAGAGGAGGAAGGCAATTTAACCAAGGGCACCAGATGGACCATTTTAGAAAAGCGATCACAGACCACCCAAATGACCGACATTTTTTGAGAAACGGGAAGGTCAGAAATGAAATCCATCGAAATATGTGTCCAAGGCCTCTTCGGGACCGGCAAGGGCAAAAGCAACCCACTGGCACGTGAACAGCAGGGCTTAGCCCTAGCACAAATTCCACAGGACTGCACAAAAGCACGCACATCCCGTGACAGAGATGGCCACCAGAAGGATCTAGCAACCAACTCCCTGGTACCAAAGATTCCTGGATGACCGGCCAGCACCGAACAATGAAGTTCAGAGATAACTTTACTAGTCCACCTATCAGGGACGAACAGTTTCTCGGCCGGACAACGATCAGGTTTATTAGCCTGAAATTTCTGCAACACTATCCGCAAATCAGGGGAGATGGCAGACACAATGACTCCTTCCTTGAGGATACTCGCCGGCTCAGATAACCCCGGAGAGTCGGGCACAAAACTCCTAGACAGAGCATCCGCCTTCACATTTTTAGAGCCCAGAAGGTATGAAATCACAAAATCAAAACGAGCAAAAAATAACGACCAACGGGCCTGTCTAGGATTCAAGCGCTTGGCAGACTCAAGATAAGTAAGGTTCTTATGATCAGTCAATACCACCACGCGATGCTTAGCACCCTCAAGCCAATGACGCCACTCCTCGAATGCCCACTTCATGGCCAGCAACTCTCGGTTGCCCACATCATAATTACGCTCAGCAGCAGAAAATTTCCTGGAAAAGAAAGCACATGGTTTGAACACTGAGCAACCAGAACCTCTCTGTGACAAAACCGCCCCTGCACCAATCTCAGAAGCATCAACCTCGACCTGGAACGGAAGAGAAACATCAGGTTGACACAACACAGGGGCACAGCAAAAACGACGCTTCAACTCCTGAAAAGCTTCCACGGCAGCAGAAGACCAATTAACCAAATCAGCACCCTTCTTGGTCAAATTGGTCAATGGTCTGGCAATGCTAGAAAAATTACAGATGAAGCGACGATAAAAATTAGCAAAGCCCAGGAATTTCTGCAGACTTTTTAGAGATGTCGGCTGAGTCCAATCCTGGATGGCCTGAACCTTAACCGGATCCATCTCGATAGTAGAAGGGGAGAAGATGAACCCCAAAAATGAAACTTTCTGCACACCGAAGAGACACTTTGATCCCTTCACGAACAAGGAATTAGCACGCAGTACCTGGAAAACCATTCTGACTTGCTTCACATGAGACTCCCAATCATCTGAGAAGATCAAAATGTCATCCAAGTAAACAATCAAGAATTTATCCAGATACTCACGGAAAATGTCATGCATAAAAGACTGAAAAACAGATGGAGCATTGGCAAGTCCGAACGACATCACCAGATACTCAAAATGACCCTCGGGCGTATTAAATGCCGTTTTCCATTCATCTCCCTGCCTGATTCTCACCAGATTATACGCACCACGAAGATCAATCTTAGTAAACCAACTAGCCCCCTTAATCCGAGCAAACAAGTCAGAAATCAATGGCAAGGGATACTGAAACTTAACAGTGATCTTATTAAGAAGGCGGTAATCAATACACGGTCTTAGCGAACCATCCTTCTTGGCTACAAAAAAGAACCCTGCTCCCAATGGTGACGACGATGGGCGAATATGTCCCTTCTCCAGGGACTCCTTCACATAACTGCGCATAGCGGTGTGTTCAGGTACGGACAAATTAAATAAACGACCCTTAGGGAATTTACTACCAGGAATCAAATCGATAGCACAATCACAATTCCTATGCGGAGGTAGGGCATCAGACTTGGACTCTTCAAATACATCCTGAAAGTCCGACAAGAACTCTGGGATGTCAGAAGGAATGGATGACGAAATAGACAAAAATGGAACATCACCATGTACTCCCTGACAACCCCAGCTGGTTACCGACATAGAGTTCCAATCCAATACTGGATTATGGGTTTGTAGCCATGGCAACCCCAACACGACCACATCATGCAAATTATGCAGTACCAGAAAGCGAATAACTTCCTGATGTGCAGGAGCCATGCACATGGTCAGCTGGGTCCAGTACTGAGGCTTATTCTTGGCCAAAGGTGCAGCATCAATTCCTCTCAACGGAATAGGACACCGCAAAGGCTCCAAGAAAAATCCACAACGTTTAGCATAATCCAAATCCATCAGATTCAGGGCAGCGCCTGAATCCACAAACGCCATGACAGAATACGATGACAAAGAGCACATTAAGGTAATGGACAAAAGGAATTTGGACTGTACAGTACCAATAACGGCAGAGCTATCGAACCGTCTAGTGCGTTTAGGACAATTAGAAATAGCATGATTAGAATCACCACAATAGAAACACAGTCTGTTCAGACGTCTGTGTTCTTGCCGTTCTACTTTAGTCATAGTCCTGTCGCACTGCATAGGCTCAGGTTTACTCTCAGACAATACCGCCAGATGGTGCACAGATTTACGCTCGCGCAAGCGACGACCGATCTGAATGGCCAAGGACATAGACTCATTCAAACCAGCAGGCATAGGAAATCCCACCATTACATCCTTAAGAGCTTCAGAGAGACCCTTTCTGAACAAAGCCGCTAGTGCAGATTCATTCCACAGAGTGAGTACTGACCACTTCCTAAATTTCTGACAATATACTTCTACATCATCCTGACCCTGGCATAAAGCCAGCAGATTTTTCTCAGCCTGATCCACTGAATTAGGCTCATCGTACAGCAATCCGAGCGCCAGGAAAAATGCATCAACATTACTCAATGCAGAATCTTCTGGTGCAAGAGAAAACGCCCAGTCCTGTGGGTCGCCGCGCAAAAAAGAAATAATAATCAAAACCTGTTGAATAGGATTACCAGAAGAATGAGGTTTCAAGGCCAAAAATAGCTTACAATTATTTCTGAAGCTCAGGAACTTAGTTCTGTCACCAAAAAACAAATCAGGAATCGGAATTCTTGGTTCTAGCATCGATTTCTGATCAATAGTATCTTGAATCTTTTGTACATTTACAACGAGATTATCCATTGAGGAGCACAGAGCCTGAATATCCATGTCCACAGCTGTGTCCTGAAGCACTCTAATGTCTAGGGGAAAAAAAAGACTGAAGACAGAGCTAAGAAAAAAAAATGATGTCAGGATTTCTTTTTTCCCTCTATTGGGAATCATTGGTATGGCTCCTTGTACTGTTATGGCCGGCAATCAGGCAACACAGTGTGCAGTAATCAGCGCACATACAGAGATCTGGCAATAACCAAAAACAATAGGACGAGCTCTGAGACGTGGAATCTCTGTAGACTGCAGTACCTGATCTATCCTCACACAACTATAAGCAGCAGTGGATTGCGCCTATCACTACCTATGCAACTCGGCACTGCCTGAGGAGCTGACTAGCCTGAAGATAGAAATACAAGCCTGACTTACCTCAGAGAAATACCCCAAAGGAATAGGCAGCCCCCCACATATAATGACTGTTAGCAAGATGAAAAGACAAACGTAGGAATGAAATAGATTCAGCAAAGTGAGGCCCGATATTCTAGACAGAGCGAGGATAGCAAAGAGAACTATGCAGTCTACAAAAAACCCTAAAACGAAAACCACGCAAAGGGGCAAAAAGACCCACCGTGCCGAACTAACAGCACGGCGGTGCACCCCTTTGCTTCTCAGAGCTTCCAGCAAAAGATAATAGCAAGCTGGACAGAAAAAACAGAAAACAAACTAGAAGCACTTATCTAGCAGAGCAGCAGGCCCAAGGAAAGATGCAGTGGCTCAGATCCAACACTGGAACATTGACAAGGAGCAAGGAAGACAGACTCAGGTGGAGCTAAATAGCAAGGCAGCCAACGAGCTCACCAAAACACCTGAGGGAGGAAGCCCAGAGACTGCAATACCACTTGTGACCACAGAAGTGAACTCAGCCACAGAATTCACAACAGAATAGGTGTAAAACGCTGCGGAATCCGCACAAAGAATTGACATGCTGCGGAAAATACAACGCAGCGTTTCCGTGCGGTATTTTCCGCACCATGGGCACAGCGGATTAGGTTTTCCATAGGTTTACATTGTACTGTAAACCTGATGGAACACTGCTGCGGATCCGCAGCCAAATCCGCACCGTGTGCACATAGCCTAATTCTAAAGGTATGTGCACACGCTTCGGAAAACGCTGCGGATCCGCAGCAGTTTCCCATGAGTTTACATTTCAATGTAAACCTATGGGAAACAAAAATCGCTGTACACATGCTGCGGAAAAACTGCACGGAAACGCAGCGGTTTACATTCCGCAGCATGTCACTTCTTTCTGCGGATTCCACAGCGGTTTTACAACTGCTCCAATAGAAAATCGCAGTTGTAAAACCGCAGTGAAATGCGCAGAAAAACCGCGGTAAATCTGCCATAAATCCGCAGCGGTTTAGCACTGCGGATTTATCAAATCCGCTGCGGAAAAATCCACAGAGGACCAGAATACGTGTGCACATACCGAAACCCTAACCCTAGCCCTAGCCCTAACCCTACCCCTAACCCTACCCCTACCCCTAACCCTAACCCTACCCCTACCCCTACCCCTACCCCTAACCCTACCCCTAACCCTACCCCTAACCCTAACCCTAACCCTAGTTCTAACTCCAACCTTAGTGAAAAAAAAAAAAATTCTTTATTTTATTATTGTCCCTATCTATGGGGGACAAATGGGGGGGGGTCATTTACTGTTTTTTATTTTGACCACTGTGATAGATTATATCACAGTGATCAAAATTCACATTGGAACGAATCTGCCGGCCGGCAGATTCGGCGGGCACACTGCGCATGCGCCCGCCATTTTGGAACATGGCGGCGCCCGGGGAAGAAGACGGACGGACCCCGCCAGGATCGGTAAGTATAAGGGGGGGAGATCAGGGCACAGGGGGGGGGAGATCAGGGCACGGGGGGGCGTCGGAGCACGGGGGGGAGGGATCGGAGCATGGGGGAGAGTGATCGGTGTGCGGGCGGGTGGATCGGTGTGCAGGGGGGGTGGATCGGTGTGCAGGGGGGGTGGATCGGAGCACGGGGGGGGATCGGAGTGCGGGGGGTTTGATTGGAGCACGGGGGGGTGTGATTGGAGCACGGGGGGAGCGGACAGGAGGACGGGGGAGCGGAGCACAGGACGGAGGGGAGCGGGCCACAGATCGGGGGGCTGGGGGGGGCGATCGGTGGGGTGGGGTGGGGGCACATTAGCATTTCCAGCCATGGCCGATGATATTGCAGCATCGGCCATGGCTGGATTGTAATATTTCACCATTTTTTTAGGTGAAATATTACAAATCGCTCTGATTGGCAGTTTCACTTTCAACAGCCAATCAGAGCGATCGTAGCCACGAGGGGGTGAAGCCACCCCCCCTGGGCTAAACTACCACTCCCCCTGTCCCTGCAGGCCGGGTGAAATTGGAGTTAACCCTTTCACCCGGCCTGCAGGGACGCGATCTTTCTGTGACACAGCATATGCGTCACAGGTCGGATTGGCACCGACTTTCATGACGCATACGCTGTGTCACAGGTCGGGAAGGGGTTAATGTGGCACAAAATTTGAGACATGTGGCACACACAGGAGTGGCACTGAAGCAGAAATGCCAATCTTAATCTCCCACTATTTTTATCTTTTCAGGGAGAATTGAAAAGGAAATCTGGCCCAGTATTACACACTAGGTTTATTGTGGAACAAAATTTGAGACAGGTGGCACACACAGGAGTGGCACTGAAGCAGAAATGCCAATCTTAATCTCCCACTATTTTTATTTTTTTCAGGGAGAATTTAAAAGAAATCTGGCCCAGTATTACACACTAGGTTTAATGTGGCACACAATTTGAGACAGGTGGCTCACACAGGAGTGGCACTGAAGCAGAAATGCCAATCTTATTCTCCCACTACTTTTTTTTTCAGGGAGAATTGAAATGAAATCTGGCCCAGTATTACACACTAGGTTTAATGTGGCATAAAATTTGAGACAGGTGGCACACACAGGAGTGGCACTGAAGCAGAAATGCCAATCTTAATCTCCCACTATTTTTATATTTTCAGGGAGAATTGAAAAGAAATCTGGCCCAGTATCACACACTAGGTTTAATGTGGCACAAAATTTGAGACAGGTGGCACACACAGGAGTGGCACTGAAGCAGAAATGCCAATCTTAATCTCCCACTATTTTTTTTTCAGGGAGAATTTAAAAGAAATCGGGCCCAGTATTACACACTAGGTTTAATGTGGCACAAAATTTGAGACAGGTAGCACACACAGGAGTGGCACTGAAGCAGAAATGCCAATCTCAATCTCCCACTATTTTTTTTTTTAGGGAGAATTTAAAAGAAATCTGGCCCAGTATTACACACTAGGTTTAATGTGGCACAACATTTAAGACAGGTGGCACACACAGGAGTGGCACTGAAGCAGAAATGCCAATCTTAATCTCCCACTATTTTTTTTTTCAGGGAGAATTGAAAAGAAATCTGGCCCAGTATTACACATTAGGTTTAATGTGGCACAAAATTAGAGACAGATGCCACACACAGCACTGGCACTGAGGCAAAATTGCCAGTCTTAATCTCCCACTATTTTTTTTTATTTATGGGAGAATTGGCAGGAAATCAGGCCCACTGTTAGACTGTATGTTTTCTGTGCCAGAAAATGAGACACAGATGCCACACACAGGACTGCCACTGATACAGATTTGCCAATTTTAATCTGCACCCTTTTTTTTTTCCTCAGGGAGACTAGTGAATAAATCTGGGCCACTGTTTTAGAGTATATTTTCTGTGGCAGAAAGTGGCTTGAAGAGCTATAACGAAACAAAAAAAAAAGGGACTGTCCTACAATTACTATCTCCCTGCAGTAATCTCAGCAATGTATGGCAGGCAGCAATAACAAGGAGTGGACTGCTGCACAAAAAAGTCAAAAGTGTGGACAAACAAACAAGAAAGCTGTGCAGAAAGGAAGGAGCAACAGGATTTGTGCTTTGAAAAAAGCAGTTGGTTTGCACAGCGGTGTACAAACAGCAATGCAGCTATCAGGGAGCCTTCTAGGGCAGCCCAATGAGCTACAGCGCTGAGGAAAAAAAAATGTAGCCTCCACTGTCCCTGCTAAGAAAATGTGGTGTTGGACAGTGGAAATCGCTACAGCACAAGCGGTTTGGGGGTTAATGTACCCTGTCTAACGCTATCCCTGCTTCTGACGAAGCAGCAGCAACCTCTCCCTATGCTCAGATCAGCAGCAGTAAGATAACGGTCGGCGGGAACGCCCCTTTATAGCCCCTGTGACGCCGCAGAAAGCAAGCCAATCACTGCAATGCCCTTCTCTAAGATGGTGGGGACTGAGACCTAAGTCATCACGCTGCCCACACTTTGCGTCCGCCTTCATTGGCTGAGAAATGGCGCTTTTCGCATCATTGAAACGCGACTTTGGTGCGAAAGTCGCGTACCGCATGGCCGACCCCGCACAGGGATCGGGTCGGGTTTCATGAAACCCGACTTTGTCAAAAGTAGGCGACTTCTGAAAATGACCGACCCGTTTTGCTCAACCCTAGTGGTCAGCTCTGGAGACCGAGTTCCATCAATGGTTGTCTCCACTCAACCTGCAGCCAGGGAAGGCTGTGTGCGACAATGCTCCATACCTGGGTGCGGCCCTTTCGCCGGGGCAATGTCACACTCATGCCTTGTATGGCTCACGTTTTGACCCTGTTGTCCAGCAATTTGTATCCCACTATCCCGGACTAGATGGGCTTCTGCAAAAGGCACAGTCGCTGTGTGCTCACTTCCGCCGTTCGCATCCCGCAGTTCAATGAATTACATCTCTGCAGAAGTCGTTGGGCCAGCCAGTTCACTGGCTGAAATGAGATGTGCCCACATGGTGGAATTCAACTCTGCACATGTTGCAGCAAATGTGGCAGCAGCAACGAGCTCTGGTGCAATACGTTATGATGTATAGCCTGGGCCAACGAGCTCAAGAGGTGGGGCAAATCACGCTGCAGAAGTGGTCTCAGATCAGGGACCTATGCACCCTTCTGCACAGTTTTGAAATAGCAACGAAGATGTTTGGTGCTGACGATGCCTTTATCAGCATGACCATTCCGGTGATTTACATGCTGGAGCATACCTTACACAGTGTTTGGAGTCAGGTGGTGGACCAGGAGGAGGAGGAGGAGGAACAGGAGGAAATGGTGGATTAGTCTGAATGTATTGGGTTCATTTTTTGGCACAACTCCCAACGGGGGTACCACTACGTCTTCTAAGGAAAGTGTTCTGAATGGACCCTCCACCATTCTAGCTAAAGATATTTCTTTTTTAATTTTTTTTTTTTGTCAAGACGTCTGGGTGTTGGTAGAGTGATTTTAGATTTTTACTCCAGCCTTTCTTGAGTTTAAAAGGGCATGACATGTCTATATCTGTGTGTCCTCCTCCTTTTACTCCTCCACCTCTTTTCTTTTCGCATGACTATATGTGGTTGTGAATTTCCCATGTGCTTGTTGTGTCTTCTGAGCAGTTTGTCAGCTTTTGGACACCTTTTAAGGTGTGTGTTTGTATCTGTTTGTGTTCGCCTGCCATTGGTTTCAATGGGGTTCAACGAACATTCGTCGAAAACGTCCCAGTTCGACGAACCGAACCGATCCTGAACACTAGGGAGGTGGCTCAACACTGATCACTATCAACCCAGGTAGGATTAAGAGTAACCATTAGGGTTGAGCGAAACGGGTCGTTCATTTTCAAAAGTCGCCGACTTTTGGCAAAGTCGGGTTTCATGAAACCCGATCCGACCCCTGTGCGGGGTCGGCCATGCGGTACGCGACTTTCGCGCCAAAGTCGCATTTCAATGACGCGAAAAGCGCCATTTCTCAGCCAATGAAGGTAAACGCAGAGTGTGGGCAGAGTGATGACATAGCTCCTGGTCCCCACCATCTTAGAAAAGGGCATTGCAGTGATTGGCTTGCTGTCTGCGGCGTCACAGGGGCTATAAAGGGGCGTTCCCGCCGACCGCCATCTTACTGCTGCTGATCTGAGCTTAGGGAGAGGTTGCTGCCGCTTCGTCAGAAGCAGGGACAGCGTTAGGCAGGGTCCATTAACCACCAAACCGCTTGTGCTGTAGCGATTTGCACTGTCCAACACCACCTTCGGTGTGCAGGGATAGTGGAAGCTACATTTTTTTTTTTTCTTAGCGCTGTAGCTCATTGGGCTGCCCTAGAAGGCTCCCTGATAGCTGCATTGCTGTGTGTACGCCGCTGTGCAAACCAACTGCTTTTTTCAAAGCACAAATCCTCTTGTTCCTTCCTTTCTGCACAGCTATCTTGTTTGTTTGTCCACACTTTTTATTTAATGTGTGCATCAGTCCACTCCTTATTGCTGCCTGCCATACCTGGCTGAGATTACTGCAGGGAGATAGTAATTGAAGGACAGTTCCTTTTTATTTATTTTTTTTTGTGGGAGATTAAGATTGGCATTTCTGCTAGAGTGCCATCCCTGTCTGTGCCATCTCTCACTCAGTGGGCCATAGAAAGCCTATTTATTTTTTTGCTTGATTTGGGTTCTAAAATCTACCTGAAAAAATCACTACATCAATCAGTGGGAGAAAAATATTGGCCTCAGGGCTTGTGTGCCACTCCTGACTCCTGTGTGTGCCATCTCTCAGTCAGTGGGACATAGAAAGCCTATTTATTTTTTTGCTTGATTTGGGTTCCAAAATCTACCTGAAAAAATCACTACATCAATCAGTGGGAGATTAATATTGGCCTTTGGGCTTGTGTGCCAGTCCTAAGCGTGCCATCTCTCTCACAAATAGTGGGCCATAGAAAGCCTATTTATTTATTTTTTTTTTGTTTTATAAATTCTCCCTGAAAAAAAAAAGGGAGATTAATATTGGCCTTTGGGCTTGTGTGCCAGTCCTAAGCGTGCCATCTCTCTCTCTCAGATAGTGGGCCATAGAAAGCCTATTTATTATTTTTTTTATTGGGTTTATAAATTTTCCTTGCAAAAAAAAAAAAAGGGAGATTAATATTGGCCTTTGGGCTTGTGTGCCAGTCCTAAGCGTGCCATCTCTCTCTCTCAGATAGTGAGCCATAGAAAGCCTATTTATTTTTTTGGTTGATTTGGGTTCTAAATTCTACCTGAAAAAATCAATAAGTCAATCAGTGGGAGATAAATATTGGCCTCTGGGCTTGTGTGCCACTCCTGACTCCTGTGTGCGTCATCTCTCACTCAGTGGGCCATAGAAAGCCTATTTTTTGTTTTATTTGTTTTCTAAATTCTCCCTGAAAAAATCATTTTATTTTATTTGGTTTCTAAATTCTTCCTGAAAAAATCATTTTTTTTATTATTTTTTTTTTCTAAAGTCTCCCTGAAAAAAAAAAAAAATCAAATCAGTGGGAGATTAATATTGCCCTTTCTGCTTGTGTGCCAGTCTTGACTCCTGGGTGTGCCATCTCTCTCTCTCTCTCTCTCCAATTGTGGGCCATAGAAAGCCTATTATTTTTTTTTGCTTGATTTGGGTTCCAAAATCTACCTGAAAAAATCACTACATCAATCATTGGGAGAAAAATATTGGCCTCTGGGCTTGTGTGCCACTCCTGACTCCTGTGTGTGGCATCTCTCACTCAGTGGGGCATAGAAAGCCTTTTTTTTAATTTTTTTTTTATTTGGTTTCTAAATTGTCATTGGAAAAATCATTTTATGTTATTTGGTTTCTAAATTCTTCCTGAAAAAATCATTTTATTTTATTTTGTTTCTAAAGTCTCCCTGAAAAAAAAACTAAAAAATAAAAAAAAACAGTGGGAGATTAATATTTACATTTGTGCTTCAGTGACAGTCCTGCGTGTGTGGCATCTCTCTCATTTGGTGCCACCAAAAACAGAGTGTGTAACATTGTGCCTGATTTTCGTTGTGGTCTCACTCACCTGTAAAGGGGTAGCTAAATCATACTGAAATTATAGCTCACCGTGTAAGTTGTGTGACAGCAACAAATACCGTTAGCTTGGTTACGTTTTTAAAACAATGAGGAAGTCTGGTGGAAGAGGTCGTGGCCGGGGGCGTTCATTGTCAGCTGGTAATGAGGGTAGTGGTAGTGGTGGAGCATCAGGTGGTCGTGGGAAAAAAAATATTGCACCTAAGTCTGGAGCTGTGGAGCCAGGTTCGTCGTCTGGCTACACAAGGCCTCGAACTCTCCCTTTTCTGGGAGTAGGAAAACCGCTTTTAAAGCCAGAGCAGCAAGAGCAAGTTTTGGCTTATCTTGCTGACTCAGCCTCTAGCTCTTTTGCCTCCTCTCGTGAAACTGGTAAATGTAAAAGCAGCGCGTCGTTAGTGGATGTTCATGGTCAGGGACAAGTCTCTTCCTTGTCCTCTTCAGCAAAAAGAACAACAGAGAAGAATGCAGCAGGCGACACAACGGGTTACTCCATGGAGCTCTTTACACATACCGTCCCTGGCTTAGAAAGTGAAGCAGTTAACTGTCCATGCCCATTACAAGTTGAATCTGACATGGAGTGCACTGATGCACAGCCACAGCCAGACTACTATGCTGGTCCTTTGACTCAGACCACAACATTGCCCTCGCAGGGTAATGATCAAGAATCAGACCCTGATGAGACTATGTTGCCCCATCACGAACGCTATACCACCGACCGACACGGTGACACAGACGAAGTTGCACACGAGCTACAAGAAGAGGTAATAGATGACCCAGTTCTTGACCCCGATTGGCAGCCATTGGGGGAACAGGGTGCAGGCGGCAGCAGTTCTGAAGCGGAGGAGGAGGGGCCGCAGCAGGCATCAACATCGCAACAGGTTCCATCTGCCGGGCCCGTAACTTGCCCAAAACGCGTGGCAAAGCCAAAACCTGTTGGAGGACAGCGTGGCCATCCGGTTAAAGCTCAGTCTGCAATGCCTGAAAAGGTATCCGATGCTAGAAAGAGTGCAGTCTGGCATTTTTTTTTAAACAACATCCAATTGATCAGCGCAAAGTCATCTGTCAAAAATGTTCAACTACCTTAAGCAGAGGGCAGAATCTGAAAAGTCTCAATACAAGTTGCATGCATAGACATTTAACCACCATGCATTTGCAAGCTTGGACTAACTACCAAACGTCCCTTAAGGTTGTAGCACCCTCGGCCAATGAAGCTAGTCATCAACGCAACATCCCTTCCGGCAGTGTAGGGCCACCATTTTCCGCACCACCTGCAGTATCTGTGCAGGTTTCTTTGCCAGGCCAAAGCAGTCAGGGTCAGGGAATCACCAGTTTCGTAGTAGAAAACACTGCATCTAGGGCACCGGCGGCAACAATACCATCTCCCACCGTCTCTCAGTCTGCCATGTCCACCGGCACCCCCGCTAGTTCCACGATCTCCAGCTCTCCAGTCCAGCTCACCCTACATGAGACTATGGTTAGAAAAAGGAAGTACTTAGCCTCGCATCCGCGTACACAGGGTTTGAACGCCCACATAGCTAGACTAATCTCGTTAGAGATGATGCCCTAACGGTTAGTTGAAAGCGAAGCTTTCAAAGCCCTGATGGACTACGCTGTACCACGCTACGAGCTACCCAGTCGACACTTTTTTTCCAGAAAAGCCATCCCAGCCCTCCACCAGCATGTTAAAGAGCGCATCGTCCATGCACTCAGGCAATCTGTGAGCACAAAGGTGCACCTGACAACAGATGCATGGACCAGTAGGCATGGCCAGGGACGTTACGTGTCCATCACGGCACACTGGGTGAATGTTGTGGATGCAGGGTCCACAGGGGTCAGCAATTTTGGGACAGTTCTGCCTAGCCCACGGTCTAGGAAACAGTTGGCTGTAGCCGTTCGCACCCCCTCCTCCTCCTCCTCGTCCTCATGCAGAAGCGAGAGCTCGTCCACAGACCGCAGTCGCACAACCACTCCATCCGCAGCTGCCACTGTTGCACACCAGGTCTCCCATTATGGGGCAGCTACTGGCAAACGTCAGCAGGCTGTATTGGCTATGAAGTGTTTGGGCGACAACAGACACACCGCGGAAGTTCTGTCCGAGTTCTTGCAGAAAGAAACGCAGTTGTGGCTGGGCACTGTTGATCTTGAGGCAGGCAAGGTAGTGAGTGATAACGGAAGGAATTTCATGGCTGCCATCTCCCTTTCCCAACTGAAACACATTCCTTGCCTGGCTCACACCTTAAACCTGGTGGTGCAGTGCTTCCTGAAAAGTTATCCGGGGTTATCCGACCTGCTCCTCAAAGTGCGTGGACTTTGCTCACATATCCGCCGTTCGCCTGTACACTCCAGCCGTATGCAGACCTATCAGCGTTCTTTGAACCTTCCCCAGCATCGCCTAATCATAGACGTTGCAACAAGGTGGAACACAACACTGCACATGCTTCAGAGACTGTGCGAACAGAGGCGGGCTGTTATATTTTTGTGGGAGGATACACATACACGGGCAGGCAGTAGGATGGCAGACATGGAGTTGTCAGGTGTGCAGTGGTCGAAGATTCAAGACATGTGTCAAGTCCTTCAGTGTTTTGAGGAATGCACACGGCTGGTTAGTGCAGACAACGCCATAATAAGCATGAGCATCCCCCTAATGCGTCTGCTGATGCAAAGTTTGGCGCACATAAAGGATCAGGCGTCTGCAGCTGAGGAAGAGGAAAGCCTTGATGACAGTCAGCCATTGTCTGGCCAGGGCAGTGTACAGGACGAGGTAGCGGGCGAAGAGGAGGAGGAGGACGAGGAGGATGATGGGGATGATTATATTTTTAATGAGGAAGCTTTTCCGGGGCCACTGGAAATTGTTGGCGCGGCAAGGCCGGGTTCTGGTTTTTGGAGGGACACAAGTGACGTGGATTTGCCTGAAACTGCCCCTCAACCAAGCACAACCGCAGATTTGAGAACTGGAACTTTGGCCCACATGGCGGATTATGCCTTACGTATCCTCAAAAGGAACACACGCATTACTAAAATGATGAACGATGACGATTACTGGTTGGCCTGCCTCCTTGATCCTCGCTATAAAGGCAAATTGCAAAATATAATGCCACATGAGAACTTGGAAATAATATTAGCAACCAAACAATCAACTCTTGTTGACCGTTTGCTTCTGGCATTCCCTGCACACAGCGCCCGTGATCGTTCTCACACGAGCTGCAGGGGCCAGCAGACCAGAGGTGTTAGAGGGGCAGAAATCAGAAGTGGCGTTGGCCAGAGGGGTTTTCTGACCAGGTTGTGGAGTGATTTTGCTATGACCGCAGACAGGACAGGTACTGCAGCATCAATTCAAAGTGACAGGATACAACATTTGTCCAGTATGGTTACTAACTATTTTTCATCCCTTATCGACGTTCTCCCTCAACCGTCATTCCCATTTGATTATTGGGCATCCAAATTAGACACCTGGCCAGAATTGGCAGAATATGCATTGCAGGAGCTTGCTTGCCCGGCAGCTAGTGTCCTATCAGAAAGAGTATTCAGTGCTGCAGGTTCAATACTAACAGAAAAAAGGACTCGTCTGGCTACCCAAAATGTAGATGATCTAACCTTCATTAAAATGAACCACAACTGGATTTCGAAATCTTTTGCCCCACCTTGCCCGGCTGACATCTAGCTTTCCTATGAAAAGGTCTTGCCTGTGGACTATTATGAATGACTTTTCCAATATCGTAATTTGCTGCACCTGATTGTCCAGCATACAACATGTTTACACCTCCCTAAATGGCCAAACTCCCCACACGGGGCCGTGGTATCGCCACTTGGCGCCAGCACCCGTGAGAGTGCTGTTTTTTTTCTGAAGAGGTGGGTGTGCCCGCTTTTGGTCGACAGCACTGCCACTGGGTCCCTCATAGTACAATAAAGTGTCTCTGGCGGTGGTGGTGCGCACCCAACGTCAGACACACCGTTGTAATATGAATGGCCCTGGGCCTGAACCGCCGGCCACAAGACAGTTCCCCCTTTCCCCCAGCTCAAACAGTGCTCTACCACTTGCAAAATTATCTCTCACAGCTCCACCAATGTTTAGTCTATGCGCTGACATCCTTCAATGCCTGGCACTGACAATACCATTGTATTGACATTTTTGTTATGTTAGGCCTTCGAAGCCTGTCTGCGGTCCCTCCTTCCACTAGGCCTCCACTGACCATTGTACTGCTGCCCGTGTACCCCTGGAACCAATTTTAAATTGCCAACAGCCCAATTTTGTTATGTTAGGCCTTCGAAGCCTGTCTACAGTCCCTTCTTTCTACTACTACTACACTGACCAGACCACTGCTGCCCGTGTACCCCTGGAACCAATGTTAAATTGCCTGCACCCCTATTTTTGTTATGTTAGGCCTTCGAAGCCTGTCTGCGGTCCCTCCTTCAACTAGGCCTCCACTGACCATTGTACTGCTGCCCGTGTACCCCTGGAGCCAATTTTAAATTGCCAACAGCCCTATTTTTTTATGTTAGGCCTTCGAAGCCTGTCTGCAGTCCCTTCTTTCTACTACTACTACACTGACCAGACCACTGCTGCCCGTGTACCCCTTGAACCAATGTTAAATTGCCTGCACCCCTATTTTTGTTATGTTAGGCCTTCGAAGCCTGTCTGCGGTCCCTCCTTCCACTAGGCCTCCACTGACCATTGTACTGCTGCCCGTGTACCCCTGGAACCAATTTTAAATTGCCAACAGCCCAATTTTGTTATGTTAGGCCTTCAAAGCCTGTCTGCAGTCCCTTCTTTCTACTACTACAACACTGACCAGACCACTGCTGCCCGTGTACCCCTGGAACCAATGTTAAATTGCCTGCACCCCTATTTTTGTTATGTTAGGCCTTCGAAGCCTGTCTGCGGTCCCTCCTTCCACTAGGCCTCCACTGACCATTGTACTGCTGCCCGTGTACCCCTGGAACCAATTGTAAATTGCCAACAGCCCTATTTTTTTATGTTAGGCCTTCGAAGCCTGTCTGCGGTCCCTCCTTCCGCTTGGCCTCCACTGACCATTGTACTGCTGCCCGTGTACCCCTGGAACCAATGTAAAAGTGCCTACAGCCTGTCCAATTTGTTATGTTAGGCCTTCGAAGCCTGTCTGCGGTCCCTTCTTTCTACTACAACTACACTGACCAGACCACTGCCGCCCGTGTACCCCTGTAACCTATTTTAAAGTGCATACAGCCAATTTTTTTTCTCTATTTTACAATTATAAAGCCCAGATGGACTACGCTGTACCACGGTAAGAGCTACCCAGTCGTCACTTCTTTTGCGAGAAAAGCCATCCCAGCACTACAGCATCATGTAAAAATCTGCATTGTCCATGCTCTCTGGCTATCTAATAGTAGAAAGGTGCACCTGACAACAGATGCATGGACCAGTAGGCATGTCCACGAAAGGTTAGATGTCCATTACGGCGCACTGGGTTAATGTTGTGGATGCATGGTCCACAGGGGACAGCCTACAAAGTCTGTCTGCAGTCCCAAATATAAATTGTCCTCCGCTTACCACACCAATGCTGCCTGTGTACCCCTGGAACATTTCATAAACTCCATTGACCAAAATTTGGGGTTTACAGCCTACTACCAGTGTCTGCCGCTCCAAGGTGTTCCCCGGGTTGCCTTTTCTGAGCTTTGATCTTCAGGCTCTTCTTAAGTAGTTGTTGAAAACAACACTGCATTCGGCCTACAAGTTGGGTCTGGGGTGTAGAGATGGTGTGTTCCACTCCAAGGTGTTCCCCAGGTTTCCTCGCCATTGCTGCGATCTTAATGCTCTCGTTTAGTAGTTGTTGGAAACTACAGTGAATTAGGCCTACAAATTGGGTATGGGGTGTAGAGAGATGGTGTGTTCCACTCCAAGGTGTTCCCCAGGTTTCCTCGCCATTGCTGCGATCTTAATGCTCTCGTTTAGTAGTTGTTGGAAACTACAGTGCATTAGGCCTACAAATTGGGTATGGGGTGTAGAGAGATGGTGTGTTCCACTTCAAGGTGTTCCCCAGGTTTCCTCGCCATTGCTTCGATCTTCCTGCTCTCGTTTAGTAGTTGTTGGAAACTACACTGCATTAGGCCTACAAATTGGGTATGGGGTGTAGAGAGACGGTGTGTTACACTCCAAGGTGTTCCCCAGGTTTCCTCTCCATTGCTTCGATCTTCCTGCTCTCGTTTAGTAGTTGTTGGAAACTACAGTGCATTAGGCCTACAAATTGGGTATGGGGTGTAGAGAGATGGTATGTTCCACTCCAAGGTGTTCCCCAGGTTTCCTCACCATTGCTGCGATCTTAATGCTCTCGTTTAGTAGTTGTTGGAAACTACAGTGCATTAGGCCTACAAATTGGGTATGGGGTGTAGAGAGATGGTGTGTTCCACTCCAAGGTGTTCCCCAGGTTTCCTCGCCATTGCTGTGATCTTAATGCTCTCGTTTAGTAGTTGTTGGAAACTACAGTGCATTAGGCCTACAAATTGAGTATGGGGTGTAGAGAGATGGTGTGTTCCACTCCAAGGTGTTCCCCAGGTTTCCTCGCCATTGCTTCGATCTTCCTGCTCTCGTTTAGTAGTTGTTGGAAACTACACTGCATTAGGCCTACAAATTGGGTATGGGGTGTAGAGAGATGGTGTGTTACACTACAAGGTGTTCTCCAGGTTGCCTTTCCTGAGCTTCTATCTTCAGGCTCTCATTAAATTGTGGTTAAATGGAACAACTGCATTTGGCGTACTAGTTGGGTTGGGGCCTACTATCGGTGTCTGCCACTCCTTGCTGTTCTCCTGGTTTCCTGTCCTGAAATTCCATTTTCAGGCTCTCGTTAAGTAGTTGTTAATGTTAGACTGCATTTGGCCTACTAGTTGGGTTGGGGCCTACTATCGGTGTCTGCCACTCCTTGCTGTTCTCCTCCACTGAACAAAGCTGTGCCGCCTGTTTACTACGGTTGCCAATTTTGAACTGCATTTCGACTACTTACTGATTTGGGCCTACTCTCTGTGTCAGCCTCTCATTCCAGTTGTCCTCCACTGCAATGCCCCCTGGTTAGTCCTGTGTTACCAATTTTGAACTGCATTTAGCCCACTTTATTCTTTGGGCCTATATCTGTGTTTCCTCCTCATCCTGCCCATTGCCCAGCCAGTGATAGATGAGTCTGCTGGTACATTGACCCATAACACAACATTCCCCGTGCACGCTACACAGCAAGATTGTGACCCTGCTTGAAAGTCAGGTTCCTCTTCCCGCATACCATACCACCTTACACGGGGACAAAGAGGAAGGTGCAGATGAAAGTGCAGGTTCCTTCATCAGGTGGGGGGAGGAATACTAGTTGGCGACGTCACTGGCACAGGGCCTCTCATAGTACGCAAAAGTGTTGCTGCCGGTGGGAGGCGCCCCCGCCGTGCAAACACACCGCTGTACTTTGAGGGGCCCTGTGCCCGTGCCAGTGCCAACGAGTGGGCCCCCCTGCTTGCTCAGGATCACAGCACTTGCAAAGTTGAAATACTTTCCTCTCCCTGCTCCACTGCCGTGACGCGTTCCAGATTTCCTGGGCCCACTAATTACTTGAACCAGCCCTACCCCCCACAACTTTAGCCAAATGACCCCCAATTTCAAATGCCTTCCAATTATTATAAGCTAAATTACGATTGACAAGCTTCAGTAAAAAGAATGGATGTTTTTGCCATTAAAATGGGCAGTGTAGGTGTTTTCCTGGCCTCCACTCACTGCCGACTATGCTCCCCCATTGACTTGCATTGGGTTTCGTGTGTCGGGCGATACCCGACTTTTCGCGATAATCGGCCGATTCCACTCGACTCGACTTCTAAGATAGTCGGGTTTCGCGAAACACGACTCGACTCTAAAAAGGTCAAGGTCGCTCAACCCTAGTAACCATCATTTTAATTATTATTTCAAAAGTCAATAGTTCATAAGAAAATAATCAACTTTCTAATATATCTTAGAAGAAAATGTGCTTCTTTCTCCTTCCGGGTTGATTATTCTCAATTTATGGGTGGTATCTGTAATCATTGAAGAGGGATTTTCAAAATACTGCGACAAGAGATGACAATTAGTGTTTTTAAAATTCTATGGAAAGGGGGATGGAGGGAGAAGTTAGAGGCAGACATTGACATTTTCTGCAAGTTCTATAGATCCTTATGAGCACCAACTGTTACTTAGCTCTATGATGGGAAAAGCTGTATTTACTGATTACAAACTTTACCTGAGAATTTTGAGAATGAATTATCAGTCCAGAAGTGATTTCTCTTAAAAGATTTATTAAACAGTTTCAAATTCTCTTGAGTACATTTAAAGGGAACCTGGCTGTCACCAGTTTTGTCATATATCAACTAAAACTATCACCTTATTCAGTGCCTGTACGGAATTCCATAAATGGTAATATAACTCCCTGACTCCCCATGTACACCCCCCCAAAATCTTTTGAAGCTCTCAGGCACTGTATGGTAATCCTGTCTGCTCATAAGCATCCTTTCTGTCTTTTCTATCCTTTCTCCCAGCTGCTGCTCATCTTCCTCCTGCCTTTATTGATGTGGATAACACTTTATGCATCATACACATTGCCAGGCGAAATCTCACTCCTGCAAATCGTGGCTCGTGCCGGCACACTATGTTTTGACCTACTACGGGAAGAGCCAAAAACGTAAGTGGCATACACCTGCAGTAGGGCAAAGCATAGAGCGCATGTGAGAGTTGTGATTTCTCTGCAGAGGTGTGAGATTTCGCCCAGCAATGTGGATGATGCAGGAGGCATTATGCACATCAGTCAAAGCAGGAGGACGGTGAACAGCAGCCAAGACGAGGGATACAAAGTACAGAGATGATGCCTATCAGACCAGACCAACATTATTAACATACAAAGAGGGAGAACTTCAAAAGATTTTTTAGGGGTATATAGGGGTAGTCAAGGGAATATATAACCATCTACTATATAATTGTCTAAGGGTCGCTTCCGTCTGTCTGTCTGTCTTTCTGTCTGTCTGTCTTTCTCTCACATATATTCATTGGTCACGACCTCTGTCTGTCATGGAATCCAAGTCGCTGATTGGTCGTGGCAAAACGCCCACGACCATTGCCACGACTAATCAGCGACGGGCGCAGTCCAGCGGCAACATGGCCACTCCTTCCTCCCTGCAGTCTGTGCCTGCTCCTTACTCCCCTCCAGTCGGCGCTCACACAGGGTTAATGGCACCGCTAATAGACCGCGGTGTAACACACTCCATTAATGCTGCTATTAACCCTGTGTGACCAACTTTTTTTACTATTGATGCTGCCTATGCAGCCTCAAAAGTAAAAAGGTCTAATGTTAATAATAATAAAAAAAATAAAAAATCATCATTTACTCACCCTCCGGCGCCTTTCCCGCTCCTCGCGATGCTCCGATGACCGCTCCATGCAAGCGGCAGGTTCCGGTGGCAAGGATGGTATGCGACAAGGACCTTCCATGACGTCGCGGTCATGTGACCGCGACGTCATCACAGGTCCTGCTCTCATCCAACCCTGGGACCGGAAGCTGCCGCCTGCACCACACACAGGCGACAGGACTACAAGGGCTCCCTCAGAAGGTGAGTATATGTTTATTTTTTTATTTTAAGTCTTTTTTAATCTGTTGCATACGTGTCTGGGCAATATACTACGTGACTGACCAATATACTACGTGACTGGGCAGTATACTACGTGGCTGTGCTGTATACTATGTGGCTCTGCTGTATACTACGTGGCTCTGTGCTGTATACTACGTCGCTGTGCAATATACAACGTGGCAGGGCATTATACTACGTGACTGGGCAATATACTACGTTGCTCTGTGCTGCATACTACGTCGCTGGGCAATATACTACGTGACTGGGCAATATACTACGTGGCTGGGCAATATACTACGTGGCTGGGCAATAACCTATGTGGCTGGGCAATATACTACATCGCTGGGCAATATACTACGTGACTGGGCAATATACTACGTGACTGGGCAATATACTATGTGGCTGGGCAATATACTACGTGGCTGGGCAATATACTATGTGGCTGGGCAATATACTACGTGACTGGGCAATATACTACGTGACTGGGCAATATACTATGTGGCTGGGCAATATACTACGTGACTGGGCAATATACTACGTGACTGGGCAATATACTATGTGGCTGGGCAATATACTACGTGGCTGGGCAATATACTATGTGGCTGGGCAATATACTACATCGCTGGGCAATATACTACGTGGCTGGGCAATATACTATCATGGGAACTATATTGCCCAGCTACGTAGTATATTGCCCAGCGACATAGTATATTGCCCAGCCACGTACTATATTGCCCAGCTACATAGTATATTGCCCAGCGACGTAGTATATTGCCCAGCCACGTAGTATATAGCCCAGCCACGTAGTATATTGGCCAGCCAATATACTACGTAGCTGGGCAATATAGTACGTGACTGGGCAATATACTACGTGGCTGGGCAATATACTATGTGGGCTTTGCAATATACTACGTGGACTTGCATATTGTAGAATACCTGATGCGTTAGAATCGGGCCACCATCTAGTTAAAAAATAAAATGTTACTCTGCTTAACTTCTCCCATCCTTTACGTTCCCATGATGAGCTCTTTGGTGAGTTTTTGATGTTGCAGATTTTCTGCAGCATTTCGGCACCCATTATATACTTGCAATATTTTTAAAAATATACGAAACTTCAAAATCTTACTTAAAGCTCATCATGGGAACAATGCCTTAGAGGGCAAAGCTGCTCACATTATTTGGGTGTTGGGTAACTATATTCATTGGGTTTATTATTTTTTTCCGTATGTTGATAAAGGTTCTGAAAACCATTTAGCTGCAAATATGTAAAAAAGAAAATGGGCAACTTTTTTTTTTCACAATATGCAAGAAATATTGATGTGATTACTATCTACAGTCTTACTCCGTTTTACTGTTTGTCCAGCAGATAGAGATCAATGTGTTGATTGACATTTTACCAATTACCCATGGTATAAATATTGTGAAGGCAGAAAGCAGCATGAGTAACTGATTTCCATCAAAATGTTAACTTTTTGACCACCAGTGAGTGTTTAGCAAAACGAAGAACAAAATAGAGTCTGAGAGATAACGGACATGGAGACTTGCTGATTGATACAGAGCAATGATTCTGAAGAATTCCTTATAGTAACTTGATGTAAAATGTTTCTGTTCTTTGAAAAGCAAATAAAGCAGCAGCCATTAATAACATGTCTGTGACACATAATTAAAGCCCTGCTAAAAGTTATCAATGACGTGGGCAAAAACATTTCTGTGTGATGCATCGGCAGCAGTGCGAACTCTAACCTTGAACTAGTTACACTACAAATACAGGTCACTGGAAGGGTTCCATAGACTGCATGCTGCATGTAAGATGTGGGTAATGGCTTCACAATGCTGCATGATATTGTTTACTGATACAATTTTAATGCATTTAGCTGCTGCCCACCAGTGGCTTGTTTTAGGGAATACAGAATGAAATCTAAAAATTGTATCATGCAAATCCCAGTAGGAGAAGCACATGTACAGTTTATTATGAAATAAATCTTTGCTATTTCTGTCTTTATTATGATACCATGGTATGATATTCAGTCTTTACCCTTTTTAATGTAGAAAACATAATGCATTATCTTTAAGTGCTTAAACATCTGAGAAATTACTTAGTAACGAGTTACAGATATTGCTGTAAGCTGATCAGATCATTCTTATTTTCTCTTGTTATGACATTTTGAATTTTATCTGCTTCTCATGAATCCTTAAGAACATATAATTGTTTTGTATATGGTATTCATTTGAAAGTTTATTGCATGAGCATTTTATGTCGGAATATGTTATTGAGGACTACTGTATTTGTTCTGACATGCTGAACACTTTCAAGGAGATAAAATAAAAAAAATCCAGAGGTTTTCCAGATAATTTACTTTATAAAATATATTGTTATTGCATTGGTACGAGGTAAAGACATGAATTAAAGGTTTTTTTTTAGTTGAGTTGCTTTTTAGTTAATGACTTTGTTGAAAAATAGGATTCACTTTTTCATATACAGTGCCTTGAAAATGTACTCATACCTTGAGGAATGTTTCATGTTTTTCTACTCACAAAATTAAATTTATAAACACAGTTTATTAAAGTGCATATAGACAGTGAAAAATATCCCTCTCAAATATTAGATATCAACACAATCCCAAATCTAGATTAATTTAGGGGGGAAAAAAAGGATCCATTCTGCAAAAAAAAAATTAAGAATTCACAAAATTTTATTTCAAATAATTTTAAAATAATATTAAAATTCAAGCAGGTAGTACAAGAAGTGAACGTGCAAATCTATATACTTATATTCATAATCAAATTTATCCTAATGGGCATTAGCTACTTGGCATATAGTATATTCTTAAATTGTCACTCATAACTTCTTAGAAAATGAGTGCATATAGGCAGAACAATAGCTTTTCTACATAAAGTGCATGTGCTTATAATGGAAAGCTCAGTGAAACCTATAAGCTGCAATATGCTGAGTTATCCAAGATGTCCATTGTGAAGCAAAGAGGACAAAGAGTTAAGTTCAGATAAATAGGAGTACTTACATAAGGTGCCCAGTGCGTCTATGAGGTAGATTGCTAAGTTTCACCACCCAGGGGTGACCTTAGCAATTTTGGTGACATTAGCAATCTACCTCATAGAAGCACTGGGCATCTTAGGTAAGTACTCCTATTTATCTGAACTTAACTCTTTGTCCTCTTTGCTTCACAATGGACATCTTGTGTACTACAGTTTTCTCTTTCCACACTGGCAGTTATACTCTCTTAAAGGTGTGTAAGTCTCTTTCTACTGGCATAGATTTTAATCAAGACTCATTGCTGGCAACTTCAGAACACTTCAGAGCTTTGCTTACAATTATTTCTGGGTGTTTCTTGAAGTATGTTTTGGGTCATTGTCACACTAGAAGACCCATGACCTAGGATGCTAACCCAGCTTTGTCTCATTGGGCACTGCATTGCAACCTAAAATCCTTTAGTAATCTTCAGATTTTATGATGCCTTGCACCATAAAAACAGGGGCTCATTTGGCTCAAGTTGTGGGGGGTAGGGCTGGCTCAAGATTTTCGTGGGCCCAGGAAACGCGGAATATGTCACGGCGGTGGAGCAGGGAGAGGTAAGTATTTCAACATTGCAAGTGCTGTGATCCTGAGCAAGCAGGGGGGCCCACTAGTTGGCACTGGCACAGGGCCCCTCATAGTACGGCAGTGTGCTTGACGGCAGGTGGCGCCTCCCACTGCCAGAGACACTTTTGCAAACTATGAGGGGCCCTGTGCCCATGCCAACGAGTATGCCCCCCCCACCTGATGAAGGACCCTGCACTTTCATCTTCACCTTCCTCTTTGTCCCCGTGTAAGGTGGTATAGTATGCGGGAAGGGGAACCTGACTTTCAGCAGGGTCAGATTCTAGCTGTGTAGAGTGCAAGGGGAATGTAGAGGTCTGGGTCAATGTACCAGCAGACTCATCTAGCAGTGGCTGGCCAATGGGCAGGATGAGGAGGAAACACAGATATAGGCCCAAATAAGGAAGTAGGCTATATCCAGTTCAAAATTAGTAACAGGACTAAACAGGCGGCATTGCTTTGTTCAGCGGAGGACAACTGCAATGAGAGGCTGACACAGTTACTAGGCCCCAAAAAGTAAGTAGGCTAAATGCAGTTCAAAATTGGTAACGGGACTAATCTGGTGGCATTGCTTTGTTCAGCGGAGGACACTGCCACCTGATGAAGACGGAGCTGTTCCGTCGAAATGCGTTGTGGATAGTGTTGAGCGATACCGTCCGATACTTGAAAGTATCGGTATCGGATAGTATCGGCCGATACCCGAAAAGTATCGGATATCGCCGATACCGATATCCAATACCAGTACAAGTCAATGGGACACCAAGTATCGGAAGGTATCCTGATGGTTCCCAGGGTCTGAAGGAGAGGAAACTCTCCTTCAGGCCCTGGGATCCATATTAATGTGTAAAATAAAGAATTAAAATAAAAAATATTGATATAATTACCTCTCCGGAGGCCCCTGGACATCACCGCTGGTAACCGGCAGTCTTCTTTGCTTAAAATGAGCGCGTTTAGGACCTGAGAATGACGTCGCTGCTTCTGATTGGTCACGTGCCGCTCATGTGACCGCCACGCGACCAATCAGAAGCCGCATTTCAAAAAACCTGATCTGCACATCCAAACATAGACTGAGTGTGAACAGGTGCTGAACCCAAAGTCGCCAACTCGTATATAGTTAAATAAATAGGGCAGCACACTGCAGCGCAAAAACATGCAAACTTGAAAACACGAAATTTAAACTGCATTACTGCACTAGAAATATGAAAAATGAGAGCTTTTAGCGCATAAAAATGGCCAATTTTATGTGTACCTCGTAGCCACTTTACGGCATCTCTCTTATACGAGGTCCTACTCTAAACCTACCTCGCTGAGAATAAACGTCTCCATCTGAATGGGTACATGTGAAACCTCTCCTTGGACTAAAATTCTCTCTCACTGTGGAGGGGTACTGGACCTACTGTAATTAAAACACCTGAAGCTAGGAGGCAGGGAGTGCACGATCAGAAGGCTAGAGAATGCATTTCAAAAAACCTGATCTGCACATCCAAACATAGACTGAGTGTGAACAGGTGCTGAACCCAAAGTCGCCAACTCGTATATAGTTAAATAAATAGGGCAGCACACTGCAGCGCAAAAACACGCAAGCTTGAAAACACGAAATTTAAACTGCATTACTGCACTAGAAATATGAAAAATGAGAGCTTTTAGCGCATAAAAATGGCCAATTTTATGTGTACCTCGTAGCCACTTTACGGCATCTCTCTTATACGAGGTCCTACTCTAAACCTACCTCGCTGAGAATAAACGTCTCCATCTGAATGGGTACATGTGAAACCTCTCCTTGGACTAAAATTCTCTCTCACTGTGGAGGGGTACTGGACCTACTATAATTAAAACACCTGAAGCTAGGAGGCAGGGAGTGCACGATCAGAAGGCTAGAGAATGCATTTCAAAAAACCTGATCTGCACATCCAAACATAGACTGAGTGTGAACAGGTGCTGAACCCAAAGTCGCCAACTCGTATATAGTTAAATAAATAGGGCAGCACACTGCAGCGCAAAAACATGCAAACTTGAAAACACGAAATTTAAACTGCATTACTGCACTAGAAATATGAAAAATGAGAGCTTTTAGCGCATAAAAATGGCCAATTTTATGTGTACCTCGTAGCCACTTTACGGCATCTCTCTTATACGAGGTCCTACTCTAAACCTACCTCGCTGAGAATAAACGTCTCCATCTGAATGGGTACAGGTGAAACCTCTCCTTGGACTAAAATTCTCTCTCACTGTGGAGGGGTACTGGACCTACTATAATTAAAACACCTGAAGCTAGGAGGCAGGGAATGCACGATCAGAAGGCTAGAGAATGCATTTCAAAAAACCTGATCTGCACATCCAAACATAGACTGAGTGTGAACAGGTGCTGAACCCAAAGTCGCCAACTCGTATATAGTTAAATAAATAGGGCAGCACACTGCAGCGCAAAAACATGCAAACTTGAAAACACGAAATTTAAACTGCATTACTGCACTAGAAATATGAAAAATGAGAGCTTTTAGCGCATAAAAATGGCCAATTTTATGTGTACCTCGTAGCCACTTTACGGCATCTCTCTTATACGAGGTCCTACTCTAAACCTACCTCGCTGAGAATAAAGGTCTCCATCTGAATGGGTACATGTGAAACCTCTCCTTGGACTAAAATTCTCTCTCACTGTGGAGAGAATTTTAGTCCAAGGAGAGGTTTCACATGTACCCATTCAGATGGAGACGTTTATTCTCAGCGAGGTAGGTTTAGAGTAGGACCTCGTATAAGAGAGATGCCGTAAAGTGGCTATGAGGTACACATAAAATTGGCCATTTTTATGCGCTAAAAGCTCTCATTTTTCATATTTCTAGTGCAGTAATGCAGTTTAAATTTCGTGTTTTCAAGTTTGCATGTTTTTGCGCTGCAGTGTGCTGCCCTATTTATTTAACTATATACGAGTTGGCGACTTTGGGTTCAGCACCTGTTCACACTCAGTCTATATTTGGATGTGCAGATCAGGTTTTTTGAAATGCATTCTCTAGCCTTCTGATCGTGCACTCCCTGCCTCCTAGCTTCAGGTGTTTTAATTATAGTAGGTCCAGTACCCCATCACAGTGAGAGAGAATTTTAGTCCAAGGAGAGGTTTCACATGTACCCATTCAGATGGAGACGTTTATTCTCAGCGAGGTAGGTTTAGAGTAGGACCTCGTATAAGAGAGATGCCGTAAAGTGGCTATGAGGTACACATAAAATTGGCCATTTTTATGCGCTAAAAGCTCTCATTTTTCATATTTCTAGTGCAGTAATGCAGTTTAAATTTCGTGTTTTCAAGTTTGCATGTTTTTGCGCTGCAGTGTGCTGCCCTATTTATTTAACTATATACAATCAGAAGCCGCGACGTCATTCTCAGGTCCTAAATTCCTAGAATGAGGAGTTTAAGGCCTGAGAATGACGTCGCGGCTTCTGATTGGTCACGTGGAGGTCACATGAGCGGCACGCGACCAATCAGAAGCCGTGACGTCATGGAAGTCCCTAAACGCACTCATTTTAAACAAAGAAGGCTGCCGGTTACCAGCGGTGATGTCCAGGGGCCTCCGGAGAGGTAAGTATATCAATATTTTTTATTTTAATTCTTTATTTTACACATTAATATGGATCCGATACCGATTCCCGATATCACAAAAATATAGGAACTCGGTATCGGAATTCCGATACCGCAAGTATCGGCCGATACCCGATACTTGCGGTATCGGAATGCTCAACACTAGTTGTGGATTTCAATAAACAAAGAAACTTTTAATCCTTTCATCTGTGTCCTGTGCGCTCCCATGTGACCGGAGTATTTTGCAACTCACTGTTTATTCCTCTCCTGAGGCACCCGGCAGGAGCTGCATCGGACCTCTCTCAATCAACAGCTCCCCTGACCGCCAGCCTGGCGCTCCGTTAGCCTGTCTTTTCTGTATCTATTTGCAAATAAGAAAGTAGGCTAAATGCAGTACAAAATTGGTAACAGGACTAAACTGGCGGCATTGCTTTGTTCAGCGGAGGACAACTGTAAGGAGTGGCTGACACAGTTAATAGGCCCAAATAAGTAAGTAGGCTAAATGCAGTTCAACATTGCTAACAGGACTAAACTGGTGGCATTGCTTGGTTCAGCGGAGGACAACTGTAAGGAGTGGCTGACACAGTTACTAGGCCCAAATAAGTAAAGTAGGCTAAATGCAGTTCAACATTGCTAACAGGACTAAACTGGCGGCATTGCTTTGTTCAGCGGAGGACAACTGTAAGGAGTGGCTGACACAGTTACTAGGCCCAAATAAGTAAGTAGGCTAAATGCAGTTCAAAATTGCTAACAGGACTAAACTGGCGGCATTGCTTTGTTCAGCAGAGGACAACTGTAGTGAGGGGCAGACACAGTTAGTAGACCCAAATAAGAAAGTAGGCTAAATGCAGTTCAAAATTGCTAACAGGAGTACACAGGTGGCATAGCTTTGTTCAGCGGAGGACAACTGTAATAAGTGGTTCAGACAGACTTAGTAGGCCTAAAATAAAAAAGTAGGCTAAATACAGTTCACAATTGGTAACAGGAGTACACATGTGGCATTGCTTTGTTCAGTGGAGGACAACTGTATTAAGTGACTGACACAGTTAGTAGGCCAAAATAATAAAGTGGGCTAAATGTCAGCCAAAAAAATGTTCATAAATAAACTGGTGGCATGGCTAGGTACAGGGGTGAGCTACTCTGCTGAGTAGCAGATAGTGGTAGTTGGCGCAAAGTATTAACTGGTCTAAATGGAAGCCAGGGCCCCTGTATATTTTTACTATCATCTATCATTTCAACAAATTTGTTTTGGCAATGGCATTGAAGGATTTAACAGCACAGACTACACAGTGGTGGAGCAGGGAGAGGTAAGTTTTGCAAGTGGTAGAACATTGTTCGAGCTGGGGGGAACACTCTCTTGTGGGCGGCGGTACTGGCACAGGGCCCCTCATATTACGATGGTGTGTCTGACGTTGGTTGTGCACCACCACCAGCAGAGACACTTCATTGTATTAGGAGGGACCCTGTGCCAGTGCCGTCACCCAAGAGTGGGCACACCCACCTGTCCAAGCAAACGGCACTCGCATTTAGGGAGGTATAAAAATGGCCTATGGTGGACATTCTGCAGCTGCAAATGGAGGAATTGGAGCAGTCAGTAAGAGGAGGCCAAAAGCAAGACATTTTTAAGGCAAGCTACGTGTCAGCAGGGGATGGTGGGGCAAAATAATTTGAAATCCATGATTGGTTCACTTTAATGAAGGTTGGAACATCAACATTTCGGGTAGCCAGATGTGTCCTTTTTTCGGTCAATATTGAACCAGCAGCACTGAAGACTCTTTCTGATAGCACACTAGCAGCTGGGCAAGCGAGATCTTGTAATGCATATTCTGCCAATTCAGGCCAGGTGTCTATTTTAGATGCCCAGTAATCAAAGGGGAATGACCTGTGAGGGAGAACATCGATAAGGGAGGAAAAATAGTTGGAAACCATACTGGACAAATGCTGTCTCCTGTCACTTTGAATTGATGCAGCAGTACCTGTCGTGTCTGCAGTCATTGCGAAATCACTCCACAACCTGGTCATAAAACCCCTCTGTCCAACGCCACTTCGGATTTGTGCACCTCTAACACCTCTGCCATGTTGCCCCCTACAGCTCATGTGAGAACCATCACCGCCTCCGTGTGCTGGGAATGCCTGAACCAAACGGTCTACAAGAGTTGCTTGTTTGGTAGCCAATAGTTGCTCCAGGTTCTCATGTGGCATGATATTTTGTAATTTTCCTTTGTATCGTGGATCCAGGAGGCAGGCCAACCAGTAATCGTCATCGGTCATCATTTTGATAATGCGGGGGTCCCTTTTTAGGATACGCAAGGCATACTCTGCCATGTGGGCCAATGTTCCAGGTGTCAATTCACTGCTTGTGCTGGGTTGAGGAACATTTTCTTGCAAATCAACATCACTTGTGGGCCACAAAAACCCTGTACCTGACCTTGGAACGCAACCAGTTTCTATTGCCCCTGAGAAGCATCCTCCTCCCATAAATATTCATCCCCATCCTCCTCCTCCTCCTCTTTGTCCGCCACCTCGTCCAGGAGAGTTCCCTGACCAGACAATGGCTGACTGTCATCAAGGCTTCCCTCCTCCTTGGCTGCAGATGCCTGCTCCTTGATGTGCATCAAACTTTGCATCAGCAGACGCATTAGTGGGATGCTCATGCTTATGATGGCATAATCTGCACTTACCAGCCGTGTGCATTCCTCAAACACTGAAGGACTTGACAGAGGTCTTGGAGCTTCAACCACTGCACACCAGACAACTCCATGTCTGCCATCCAACTGCCTGCCCGTGTATGTGTATCCTCCCACAAATAAATGACAGCACACCTCTGTTCACACAGCCTCTGAAGCATGTGCAGTGTGGAGTTCCACCTTGTTGCAACGTCGATTATTAGGCCGTGCTGGGGAAGATTCAGCGATCGCTGATGGTTCTGCATACGGCTGGAGTGTTCAGGCGACCGGCGGATGTGCGAGCAAAGTCTTCGCACCTTCAGGAGCAGGGCTGGTAACTCCAGATAATTTTTCAGGAAGCACTGCAAAACCAGGTTCAAGGTGTGAGACAGGCAAGGAATGTGTTTCAGTTCTGAAAGGGCTATGGCAGCATAAAATTCCTTCCGTTATCACTGACTACCTTGCCTGCCTCAAGATGTACACTGCCCAGCCATGACTGAGTTTCTTGCACAAGTACTCGGCCAGTACTTCCGCGGTGTATCTGTTGACGCCCAAACACTTCATTTGTAGCACAGCCTGCTGACGCTTACCACTAGCTGTTCCTTTATTGGGACACCTCGTGTGCAACACTGGCAGCTGCGGATGGAGTGGTCGTGCGACTGCACTCTGTGGATGAGCTTTCACTTCTGGAGGAGGAGGAGGAAGAGGAGGGGTGGCGAACGCCTACAGCCAACTGTTTCCTAGACCGTAGGCTAGGCAGAACTGTCCCACTATGGCTGTCCCCTGTGGACCCTGCATCAACCACATTAACCCAGTGCGCCGTGATGGACACATAACGTCCCTGGCCATGCCTACTGGTCCATGCATCTGTTGTGAGGTGCACCTTTCTACTGACTGATTGCCTCAGTGCATGGACAATGCGGTCTTTAACATGCTGGTGGAGGGCTGGGATGGCTTTTCTCGCAAAGAATTGTTGACTGGGTAGGTCATAGCATGGTACTGCGTAGGCCATCAGGGCTTTGAAAGCTCCGCTTTCAACCAACCGGTAGGGCATCATCTCTAATGATATTAGTCTAGCAATGTGGGTGTTCAAACCCTGTGTATGCGGATGACAGGATGAGTACTTTCTTTTCCTAACAAGAGTCTCTTGTAGGGTGAGATGGACTGAAGAGCTACACATGGTGGAACTAGCAGGGGTGGTGGTAAACATGGCAAATTAAGAGAGAGTTGGTGATGGTATTCTTGATGTTGGCCTACCTACAGTGTTTCCTACCAAGAACCTTGTGATTCCCTGACTGCTTTGGCCTTGCAACGATACCTCCACATTTGCTGCTAGTGGTGTCCTAACCGGAGGGCTTACTGTGAGGGAAGCAATGTATCATTGCTGACTACCTTCATTCTGAGCAGGTGCACTGTTATGACCTGGTGGTTAGGAGCACCCGGCACGACCTGATAGTTAAACTCACACCGGACAAGCTCTGGGATGTGGGAGCTCTGCTGACCGCAAGCCCTGATCCTATCACAACAACTAGAAATAGCCGTGGAGCGTTCCTGACTCTCCCTAGATGCCTCTTCACAGCCTAAGAGTTAGCTAGCCCTAGAGAAAGAAAATAAAGCCTACCTTGCCTCAGAGAAATTCCCCAAAGGAAAAGGCAGCCCCCCACATATATTGACTGTGAGTAAAGATGAAGTCACAAACGCAGAAATGAAACAGGTTTCAGCAAAGGGAGGCCAGACTTACTAAACAGACAGAGGATAGAAAAGGTATCATTGCGGTCAGCACAAAAACTACAAAAGACCACGCAGAGTGTGCAAAAAGACCTCCGCACCGACTCACGGTGCGGAGGTGCCACTCTGCATCCCAGAGCTTCCAGCTAGCAAGACAAAATCATGATAACCAGCTGGACAAGGAAACAATGAACAAATAATAACTATCAGGAACTTAGCTGCTGCTGGAGAATACAGGTCACCAGAAAGATCCAAGAGCGAACTGAACCAATGCAGGAACATTGACAGCTGGCATGGAGTAACGATCTGAGTGGAGTTAAATAGAGCAGCCAACCAAAGGATAAACCACATCACCTGTGCAAGGAATCTCAGAAGCAGCAGCTTCACTCACAGCCACCAGAGGGAGTCCAAGGACAGAACTCGTCGAAGTACCATTCACGACCACAGGAGGGAGTTCGACAACAGAATTAACAACAGTACCCCCCCCTTGAGGAGGGGTCACCGAACCCTCACCAGAGCCCCCAGGCCGATCAGGATGAGCCAAATGAAAGGCACGAACTAGATCGGCAGCATGAACATCAGTGGCAAAAACCCAGGAATTATCTTCCTGACCATAACCCTTCCACTTGACCAGGTACTGGAGTTTCCGCCTCGAAACACGAGAATCCAAAATCTTCTCCACCACATACTCCAATTCCCCCTCGACCAACACCGGGGAAGGAGGATCAACGGAGGGAACCATAGGCGCCACGTATCTCCGCAACAACGACCTATGGAACGCATTATGGATGGCAAAAGAAGCTGGAAGGTCCAAACGAAATGACACAGGATTAAGAACTTCTGAAATCTTATATGGCCCAATGAAACAAAGCTTAAACTTAGGAGAGGAAACCTTCATAGGAACATGACGAGATGACAACCAAACCAAATGCCCAACATGAAGTCGGGGACCAACACAGCGCCGGCGGTTAGCGAAACGTTGAGCCTTCTCCTGGGACAATGTCATATTGTCCACCACATGAGTCCAAATCTGCTGCAACCTGTCCACCACCGTATCCACACCAGGACAGTCCGAAGGCTCAACCTGCCCTGAAGAGAAACGAGCATGGAAACCAGAATTACAGAAAAAAGGAGAAACTAAAGTAGCCGAGCTGGCCCGATTATTAAGGGCAAACTCAGCCAAAGGCAAGAAGGACACCCAATCATCCTGATCAGCAGAAACAAAGCATCTCAGATATGTTTCCAAAGTCTGATTAGTTCGTTCAGTTTGGCCATTAGTCTGGTGATGGAAAGCCGAAGAAAAAGACAAATCAATGCCCATCTTAGCACAAAAGGACCGCCAAAACCTCGAAACAAACTGGGAACCTCCGTCCGAGACGATGTTCTCTGGAATGCCATGCAAGCGAACCAAATGATGGAAAAACAACGGCACCAAATCAGAGGAGGAAGGCAATTTAGACAAGGGTACCAAATGGACCATCTTAGAGAAGCGATCACAAACCACCCAAATGACCGACATCCTTTGAGAAACAGGGAGATCAGAAATAAAATCCATGGAAATATGCATCCAGGGCTGTTGTGGATTCTGTTTTTGGGCTCCCTCTGGTGGTTACTGATGGTACTGGGTGACTTGTGTTTTCTGCGGTCTCTGGTGTCCACCTGTTCTATCAGGATATGGGAGTTTCCTATTTAACCTGGCTTTCTTGTCATTTCCTCGCTGGCTATCAATGTAATCAGTGTGTCTTGTTACCTCTGCTTCCCGCTTCTGTAAATCTTCAGGACAAGCTAAGTTTTTGATTTTCCTGTTCCACGTTTTGCTTAATTTTTGTCTTAGTCCAGCTTGCAGATATGTGATTTCTTTTTGCTGGTTGCTCTAGTGGGCTGATATTACTCCTCATGTTCCATGAGTTGGCACATGAGTTCAAGTAATTTCAGGATGGTTTTTTGTAGGGTTTTTCGCTGACCGCGCAGTTCACTTTTGTATCCTCTACTATCTAGCTTTAGCGGGCCTCATTTTGCTGAATCTGTTTTCATAACTACGTATGTGCTTTCCTCTCATTTCACCGTCATTACATGTGGGGGGCTGCTATTTCTGTGGGGTGTTCTCTGGAGGCAAGAGAGGTCTGTGTTTCTTCTAATAGGGGAAGTTAGTCCTTCGGCTGGAGCGAGACGTCTAGGATCATCGTAGGCACGTTCCCCGGCTACAGCTAGTTGTGTGTTTAGGTTCAGGATCGCGGTCAGCTCAGTTTCCATCACCCTAGAGCTTGTTTTGTTTTTTGTGCTTGTCCTTTTGTGATCCCCTGCCATTGGGATCATGACAGTATAGCCGGCCAAAAAGTGTATCATATTGGCTGAAGTAGGAGGAAAAGTAGTCTGAGGAAGTTTTTTTTTTTTTTTTTCCCTCAGAGTTTGCTGCCTAGCATTAATTGCAGCCTGGCTGCGTCTTACCTCCTCTTAATCCTTGAATGGCTCTGACCTCAGCTGTTTATCATGGACGTCCAGAGTTTGGCTTCCAGCCTGAATAATCTTGCTGCTAAGGTTCAAAATATACAAGATTTTGTTGTACATGCTCCTATGTCTGAACCTAGAATTCCTATCCCAGAGTTTTTTCTGGAGATAGATCTAGTTTTCTGAATTTTAGGAACAATTGCAAGTTGTTTCTTTCTTTGAAATCTCGCTCCTCTGGAGACCCTGCTCAGCAAGTCAAAATTGTTATATCTTTCCTGCGGGATGACCCTCAGAATTGGTCATTTGCATTGGCACCAGGGGATCCTGCGTTGCTCAATGTGGATGCGTTTTTTCTGGCATTGGGTTTGCTCTATGAGGAACCTAACCTAGAGATTCAGGCTGAAAAAGCTTTATTGGCTCTCTCTCAGGGGCAAGATGAAGCAGAAATATATTGTCAGAAATTTCGGAAATGGTCGGTGCTTACTCAGTGGAATGAGTGCGCCCTGGCTGCAAGATTCAGAGATGGCCTTTCTGAGGCCATTAAAGATGTTATGGTGGGGTTCCCTGCGCCTACAGGTCTGAATGAGTCTATGACTATGGCTATTCAGATTGATCGGCGTTTACAGGAGCGCAAACCTGTGCACCATTTGGCGGTGTCTTCTGAACAGGCACCTGAGACAATGCAATGTGATAGAATTCAGTCCAGAAATGAACGGCAAAACTATAGGCGGAAAAATGGGTTGTGTTTTTATTGTGGTGATTCAGCTCATGTTATATCAGCATGCTCTAGACGCACAAAAAAGGTTGATAAGTCTGTTGCCATTAGTACTTTACAGTCTAAGTTCATTCTGTCTGTGACTCTGATTTGTTCATTATCAGCCATTTCCGTCGATGCCTATGTGGATTCAGGCGCTGCCCTGAGTCTTATGGATTGGTCATTTGCCAACCGCTGTGGGTTTAGTCTGGAGCCTCTGGAAGTCCCTATTCCTTTGAAAGGAATTGACTCTACACCTTTGGCTATGAACAAACCTCAGTACTGGACACAAGTGACCATGCGTATGACTCCCGTTCATCAGGAGGTGATTCGCTTCCTGGTACTGTATAATTTACATGATGTCTTAGTGCTTGGTCTGCCATGGTTACAAACTCATAACCCAGTCTTGGACTGGAAAACGATGTCTGTGTTAAGCTGGGGATGTCAGGGGGTTCATGATGATGCACCTCCGATTTCTATCGCTTCATCTACTCCTTCTGAGGTTCCTGTATTTTTGTCTGATTATCGGGATGTTTTTGAGGAGTCTAAGCTCAATTCGCTTCCTCCTCACAGGGATTGCGATTGTGCTATAGATTTGATTCCTGGCAGTAAATTTCCTAAAGGACGTTTGTTCAATCTGTCAGTGCCAGAGCATACTGCTATGCGGGATTATGTTAAGGAGTCCTTGGAAAAGGGACATATCCGTCCATCTTCGTCCCCTTTGGGAGCAGGTTTTTTTTTCGTGGCCAAAAAAGATGGTTCCTTGAGGCCTTGTATAGATTACCGTCTTTTGAATAAGATTACAGTCAAATATCAGTATCCTTTGCCATTGTTGACTGATTTGTTCGCTCGCATTAAGGGGGCTAAATGGTTCACTAAGATTGATCTTCGGGGTGCGTATAATCTTGTGCGGATAAAGCAGGGTGATGAGTGGAAAACCGCATTTAATACGCCTGAGGGCCATTTTGAGTATTTGGTGATGCCTTTTGGACTTTCTAATGCTCCTTCTGTCTTCCAGTCCTTTATGCACGATATTTTCCGTGAATATCTGGATAAATTTATGATTGTGTATTTGGATGATGTTTTGGTTTTTTCTGATGACTGGGAGTCCCATGTTCAGCAGGTCAGGAAGGTGTTTCAGGTCCTGCGGGCCAATTCTTTGTTTGTAAAAGGTTCAAAATGTCTCTTTGGAGTCCAGAAGATCTCTTTTTTGGGGTATATTTTTTCCCCTTCTACTATTGAGATGGATCCCGTCAAGGTTCAGGCTATTTGTGACTGGACGCAGCCTACATCTCTTAAGAGTCTACAGAAGTTCTTGGGCTTTGCTAATTTTTATCGTCGTTTCATAACTAATTTTTCTAGTGTTGTTAAGCCTTTGACGGATTTGACTAAGAAGGGTGCTGATGTTGCTGATTGGTCTCCTGCGGCTGTGGAGGCCTTTCAGGAACTTAAGCGCCGGTTTTCTTCTGCTCCTGTGTTGCATCAGCCAGATGTTTCGCTTCCTTTTCAGGTTGAGGTGGATGCTTCCGAGATTGGAGCGGGGACGGTTTTGTCGCAGAGAAGCTCCGATTGCTCAGTGATGAAGCCATGTGCGTTCTTTTCTAGAAAGTTTTCGCCCACTGAGCGGAATTATGATGTTGGTAATCGGGAGCTTTTGGCCATGAAGTGGGCATTTGAGGAGTGGCGTCATTGGCTTGAGGGTGCTAGACATCGTGTGGTGGTCTTGACTGATCACAAAAATCTGATTTACCTTGAGTCTGCCAAGCGTCTGAATCCTAGACAGGCTCGTTGGTCACTGTTTTTCTCCCGTTTCGATTTTGTGGTTTCATACCTGCCAGGTTCAAAGAATGTGAAGGCGGATGCTCTTTCTAGGAGTTTTGTGCCTGACTCCCCTGGAAATTCTGAGCCCACTGGTATCCTTAGGGATGGGGTGATTTTGTCGGCTGTCTCCCCAGACTTGCGACGTGCTTTGCAGGAGTTTCAGGCGGATAAACCTGATCGTTGTCCGCCTGAAAGACTGTTTGTTCCGGATAATTGGACCAGTAGAGTCATCTCCGAGGTCCATTCTTCTGCGTTGGCAGGTCATCCTGGAATATTTGGTACTAGAGACTTGGTGGCCAGGTCTTTTTGGTGGCCTTCCTTGTCGAGGGATGTGCGTTCTTTTGTGCAGTCTTGTGAAGTTTGTTCTCGGGCTAAGCCTTGCTGTTCTCGGGCCAGTGGATTGTTGTCACCTTTGCCTATCCCGAAGAGGCCTTGGACGCACATTTCCATGGACTTTATTTCGGATCTCCCTGTCTCTCAAAAAATGTCCGTCATCTGGGTTGTGTGTGACCGCTTTTCTAAGATGGTTCATCTGGTACCCTTGCCTAAGTTACCTTCCTCCTCTGAGTTGGTCCCTCTGTTTTTTCAGAACGTGGTTCGTTTGCATGGGATTCCGGAGAACATCGTTTCTGACAGGGGATCCCAGTTTGTGTCTAGATTTTGGCGTACGTTCTGTGCTAAGATGGGCATTGATTTGTCCTTTTCGTCTGCATTCCATCCTCAGACGAATGGCCAGACGGAACGAACTAATCAGACCTTGGAAACTTATTTAAGGTGTTTTGTTTCTGCTGATCAGGATGACTGGGTTACCTTTTTGCCGCTTGCCGAATTTGCCCTTAATAATCGGGCTAGTTCTGCTACCTTGGTTTCTCCTTTCTTTTGTAATTCGGGGTTTCATCCTCGTTTTTCCTCTGGTCAGGTGGAGCCTTCTGATTGTCCTGGAGTGGACATGGTGGTGGATAGGTTGCATCAGATTTGGAGTCATGTGGTGGACAATTTGAAGTTGTCCCAGGAGAGGGCTCAGCAGTTTGCTAATCGCCGTCGCCGCGTGGGTCCTCGACTTCGTGTTGGGGACTTGGTGTGGTTGTCTTCTCGTTTTGTTCCTATGAAGGTCTCTTCTCCTAAGTTCAAGCCTCGGTTCATCGGTCCCTATAGGATCTTGGAAATTCTTAACCCTGAATCGTTTCGTTTGGATCTCCCGGCATCGTTTGCTATTCATAATGTGTTCCATCGGTCGTTGTTGCGAAGGTATGAGGTACCTGTTGTTCCTTCGCTTGAACCTCCTGCTCCGGTGCTGGTGGAGGGAGAATTGGAGTATGTTGTGGAGAAGATCTTGGATTCTCGTGTTTCCAGACGGAAACTCCAATATTTGGTCAAGTGGAAGGGTTATGGTCAGGAGGATAATTCTTGGGTGGTTGCCTCTGATGTTCATTCTGCTGATTTGGTTCGTGCATTTCATAGGGCTCATCCTGGTCGCCCTGGTGGTTCTCGTGAGGGTTCGGTGACCCCTCCTCAAGGGGGGGGTACTGTTGTGGATTGTGTTTTTGGGCTCCCTCTGGTGGTTACTGATTGTACTGGGTGACTTGTGTTTTCTGCGGTCTCTGGTGTCCACCTGTTCTATCAGGATATGGGAGTTTCCTATTTAACCTGGCTTTCTTGTCATTTCCTCGCCGGCTATCAATGTAATCAGTGTGTCTTGTTACCTCTGCTTCCCACTTCTGTAAATCTTCAGGACAAGCTAAGTTTTTGATTTTCCTGTTCCACGTTTTGCTTAATTTTTGTCTTAGTCCAGCTTGCAGATATGTGATTCCTTTTTGCTGGTTGCTCTAGTGGGCTGATATTACTCCTCATGTTCCATGAGTTGGCACATGAGTTCAAGTAATTTCAGGATGGTTTTTTGTAGGGTTTTTCGCTGACCGCGCAGTTCACTTTTGTATCCTCTACTATCTAGCTTTAGCGGGCCTCATTTTGCTGAATCTGTTTTCATAACTACGTATGTGCATTCCTCTCATTTCACCGTCATTACATGTGGGGGGCTGCTATTTCTGTGGGGTGTTCTCTGGAGGCAAGAGAGGTCTGTGTTTCTTCTAATAGGGGAAGTTAGTCCTTCGGCTGGAGCGAGACGTCTAGGATCATCGTAGGCACGTTCCCCGGCTACAGCTAGTTGTGTGTTTAGGTTCAGGATCGCGGTCAGCTCAGTTTCCATCACCCTAGAGCTTGTTTTGTTTTTTGTGCTTGTCCTTTTGTGATCCCCTGCCATTGGGATCATGACACAGGGCCTCTTCGGGACCGGCAAGGGCAAAAGCAACCCACTGGCACGAGAACAGCAGGGCTTAGCCCGAGCACAAGTCCCACAGGACTGCACAAAAGAACGCACATCCCGTGACAAAGAAGGCCACCAAAAGGATCTAGCCACCAAATCTCTGGTACCAAAGATTCCAGGATGACCAGCCAACACCGAACAATGAACCTCAGAGATAACTCTACTAGTCCATCTATCAGGGACATACAGTTTCTCCGTAGGACATCGGTCAGGTCTATCAGCCTGAAACTTCTGCAGCACGCGCCGAAAATCAGGGGAGATGGCAGAAAAAATTACCCCCTCTTTAAGAATACCCGCCGGCTCCGGAACACCCGGAGAATCAGGCACAAAACTCCTTTACAGGGCATCAGCCTTCACATTCATAGAGCCCGGAAGGTATGAAACCACAAAATCAAAATGGGAGAAAAATAGTGACCATCGAGCCTGTCTAGGATTCAAACATTTGGCAGACTCGAGATAAGTCAAATTCTTGTGATCCGTCAAGACCACCACGCGATGTTTAGCTCCTTCAAGCCAATGTCGCCACTCCTCGAATGCCCACTTCATGGCCAACAACTCTCGATTGCCAACATCATATTTGCGCTCAGCAGGCGAGAATTTTCTAGAAAAGAAGGCACATGGTTTAATCACCGAGCCATCAGAACTTCTTTGCGACAAAACAGCCCCTGCTCCAATCTCAGAAGCATCAACCTCGACCTGAAACGGGAGCGAAACATCTGGCTGGCACAACACAGGGGCAGAAGAAAAACGACGCTTCAACTCCTGAAAAGCCTCTACAGCCGCAGAGGACCAATTGACCACATCAGCACCTTTCTTGGTCAAATCAGTCAACGGTTTACCAATACTAGAAAAATTAGCGATGAAGCGACGGTAAAAATTAGCAAAGCCCAGGAACTTCTGCAGGCTCTTCACAGATGTAGGCTGAGTCTAATCATAAATGGCCTGAACTTTAACAGGGTCCATCTCGATGGTACAAGGGGAAAAAATGAAACCCAAAAATGAAACCTTCTGAACTCCAATGAGACACTTCGACCCCTTCACAAACAAGGAATTTGCACAATGGACCTGGAACACCATTCTGACCTGCTTCACATGAGACTCCCAATCATCCGAAAAGATCAAAATGTCATCCAAATATACAATCATGAATCTATCCAAGTACTCTCGGAAGATGTCATGCATAAAGGACTGAAACACAGGTGGAGCATTAGAAAGCCCGAATGGCATAACCAGGTACTCAAAATGGCCCACGGGCGTATTAAATGCGGTTTTCCATTCATCACCCTGTTTAATTCGCACAAGATTATACGCCCCTCGAAGATCTATCTTGGTGAACCAACTAGCCCCCTTAATCAGAGCAAACAAATCAGACAGCAGCGGCAAAGGATACTGAAATTTGACCGTGATCTTATTAAGAAGGCGGTAATCAATACAAGGTCTCAAAGATCCATCCTTCTTGGCCACAAAAAAGAAGCCTGCTTCCAATGGTGACGACGACGGGCGAATATGACCCTTCTCGAAGGATTCCTTTACATATCTCCGCATAGCGGCGTGCTCTGGCACAGATAAATTAAACAGACGGCCCTTAGGAAACTTACTACCAGGAATCAAATTAATAGCACAATCACAATCCCTATGAGGAGGCAGGGCACCGGATTTGGGCTCTTCAAATACATCCCGGTAATCTGATAAAAACTCAGGGACTTCAGAAGGAGTGGAAGGCGAAATTGACAACAATGGAACGTCACCATTAGGGTTGAGCGAAACGGGTCGTTCATTTTCAAAAGTCGCCGACTTTTGGCAAAGTCGGGTTTCATGAAACCCGATCCGACCCCTGTGCGGGGTCGGCCATGCGGTACGCGACTTTCGCGCCAAAGTCGCGTTTCAATGACGTGAAAAGCGCCATTTCTCAGCCAATGAAGGTAAACGCAGAGTGTGGGCAGCGTGATGACATAGGTCCTGGTCCCCACCATCTTAGAGAAGGGCATTGCAGTGATTTGCTTGCTGTCTGCGGCGTCACAGGGGCTATAAAGGGGCGTTCCCGCCGACCGCCATGTTACTGCTGCTGATCTGAGCTTAGGGAGAGGTTGCTGCCGCTTCGTCAGAAGCAGGGATAGCGTTAGGCAGGGTCCATTAACCACCAAACCGCTTGTGCTGTAGCGATTTCCACTGCCCAACACCACCTTCGGTGTGCAGGGACAGTGGAAGCTACATTTTTTTTTTCCCCTCAGCGCTGTAGCTTATTGGGCTGCCCTAGAAGGCTCCCTGATAGCTGTATTGCTGTGTGTACGCCGCTGTGCAAACCAACTGCTTTTTTCAAAGCACAAATCCTCTTGTTCCTTCCTTTCTGCACAGTTATCTTTTTTGTTTGTACACACTTTTTATTTAATTTGTGCATCAGTCCACTCCTTATTGCTGCCTGCCATACCTGGCTGAGATTACTGCAGGGAGATAGTAATTGAAGGACACTCCCTGTTTTTTTTTTTTTTTTTTTTTTGTGGGAGATTAAGATTGACATTTCTGCTAGAGTGCCATCCCTGTGTGTGCCATCTCTCACTCAGTGGGCCATAGAAAGCCTATTTATTTTTTTGCTTGATTTGGGTTATAAAATCTACCTGAAAAAATCACTACATCAATCAGTGGGAGAAAAATATTGGCCTCAGGGCTTGTGTGCCACTCTTGACTCCTGTGTGTGCCATCTCTCAGTCAGTGGGCCATAGAAAGCCTATTCATTTTTTTGCTTGATTTTGGTTCTAAAATCTACCTGAAAAAATCACTACATCAATCAGTGGGAGAAAAATATTGGCCTCAGGGCTTGTGTGCCACTCCTGACTCCTGTGTGCATCATCACTCACTCAGTGGGCCATAGAAAGCCCATTTTTTTTTTTTTGCTTTATTTGGGTTCTAAATTCAACCTGAAAAAATCAATAAATCAATCAGTGGGAGATTAATATTGGCCTTTGGGCTTGTGTGCCAGTCCTAAGCGTGCCATCTCTCTCTCTCAGATAGTGGGCCATAGAAAGCCTATTTATTATTTTTTTATTGGGTTTATAAATTTTCCCTGGAACAAAAAAAAAAAAAGTGGGAGATTAATATTGGCCTTTGGGCTTGTGTGCCAGTCCTGAGCGTGCCATCTCTCTCACAAATAGTGGGCCATAGAAAGCCTATTTATTTTTTTGCTTGATTTGGGTTCTAAAATCTACCTGAAAAAATCACTACATCAATCAGTGGGAGAAAAATATTGGCCTCAGGGTTTGTGTGCCACTCCTGACTCCTGTGTGCATCATCACTCACTCAGTGGGCCATAGAAAGCCCTTTTTTTTTTTTTTCGAATTATTTGGGTTCTAAATTCTACCTGAAAAAATCAATAAATCAATCAGTGGGAGATTAATATTGGCATTTGGGCTTGTGTGCCAGTCCTAAGCGTGCCATCTCTCTCTCTCTCAGATAGTGGGCCATAGAAAGCCTATTTATTATTTTTTTTATTGGGTTTATAAATTTTCCCTGGAACAAAAAAAAAAAAGTGGGAGATTAATATTGGCCTCTGGGCTTGTGTGCCAGTCCTGAGCGTGCCATCTCTCTCACAAATAGTGGGCCATAGAAAGCCTATTTATTTATTTATTTTTTGGTTTTATAAATTCTCCCTGAAAAAAAAAGGAGATTAATATTGGCCTTTGGGCTTGTGTGCCAGTCCTAAGCGTGCCATCTCTCTCTCTCTCTCAGATAGTGGGCCATAGAAAGCCTATTTATTATTTTTTTTATTGGGTTTATAAATTTTCCCTGGAACAAAAAAAAAAAAAAAGTGGGAGATAAATATTGGCCCCTGGGCTTGTGTGCCACTCCTGACTCCTGTGTGCGTCATCTCTCACTCAGTGGGCCATAGAAAGCCTTTTTTTGTTTTATTTGTTTTCTAAATTCTCCCTGAAAAAATCATTTTATTTTATTTGGTTTCTAAATTCTTCCTGAAAAAATCATTTTATTCCATTAGTTTTTTTCCTAAAGTCTCCCTGAAAAAAAAAAAAATCAAATCAGTGGGAGATTAATATTGCCCTTTCTGCTTGTGTGCCAGTCTTGACTCCTGGGTGTGCCATCTCTCTCTCTCTCTCCAATTGTGGGCCATAGAAAGCCTATTATTTTTTTTGCTTGATTTGGGTTCCAAAATCTACCTGAAAAAATCACTACATCAATCAGTGGGAGATAAATATTGGCCTCTGGGCTTGTGTGCCACTCCTGACTCCTGTGTGCGTCATCTCTCACTCAGTGGGCCATAGAAAGCCTTTTTTTGTTTTATTTGTTTTCTAAATTCTCCCTGAAAAAATCATTTTATTTTATTTGGTTTCTAAATTCTTCCTGAAAAAATCATTTTATTCTATTATTTTTTTTTCCTAAAGTCTCCCTGAAAAAAAAAAAAAAAACAAATCAGTGGGAGATTAATATTGCCCTTTCTGCTTGTGTGCCAGTCTTGACTCCTGGGTGTGCCATCTCTCTCTCTCTCTCCAATTGTGGGCCATAGAAAGCCTATTAATTTTTTAGCTTGATTTGGGTTCCAAAATCTACCTGAAAAAATCACTACATCAATCAGTGGGAGATAAATATTGGCCTCTGGGCTTGTGTGCCACTCCTGACTCCTGTGTGCGTCATCTCTCACTCAGTGGGCCATAGAAAGCCTTTTTTTGTTTTATTTGTTTTCTAAATTCTCCCTGAAAAAATCATTTTATTTTATTTGGTTTCTAAATTCTTCCTGAAAAAATCATTTTTTTGGTATTTTTTTTTCTCTCAAGTCTCCCTGAAAAAAAAAAAAATCAAATCAGTGGGAGATTAATATTTACATTTGTGCTTCAGTGACAGTCCTGCGTGTGTGGCATCTCTCTCATTTGTTGCCACCAACAACAGAGTGTGTAACATTGTGCCTGATTTTCGTTGTGGTCTCACTCACCTGTAAAGGGGTAGCTAAATCATACTGAAGTTATAGCTCACCGTGTAATTTGTGTGACAGCAACAAATACCGTTCGTTTGTTTACGTTTTTAAAACAATGAGGAAGTCTGGTGGAAGAGGTCGTGGCCGGGGGCGTTCATTGTCAGCTGGTAATGAGGGTAGTGGTAGTGGTGGAGCATCAGCTGGTCGTGGGAAAAAAAATATTGCACCTAAGTCTGGAGCTGTGGAGCCAGGTTCGTCGTCTGGCTACACAAGGCCTCGAACGCTCCCTTTTCTGGGAGTAGGAAAACCGCTTTTAAAGCCGGAGCAGCAAGAGCAAGTTTTGGCTTATCTTGCTGACTCAGCCTCTAGCTCTTTTGCCTCCTCTCGTGAAACTGGTAAATGTCAAAGCAGCGCGTCGTTAGTGGATGTTCACGGTCAGGGACAAGTCGCTTCCTTGTCCTCTTCAGCAAAAACAACAACAGAGAAGAATGCAGCAGGCGACACAACGGGTTACTCCATGGAGCTCTTTACACATACCGTCCCTGGCTTAGAAAGTGAAGCAGTTAACAGTCCATGCCCATTACAAGTTGAATCTGACATGGAGTGCACTGATGCACAGCCACAGCCAGACTACTATGCTGATCCTTTGACTCAGACCACAACATTGCCCTCGCAGGGTAATGATCAAGAATCAGACCCTGATGAGACTATGTTGCCCCATCACGAACGCTATACCACCAACCGACACGGTGACACAGACGAAGTTGCACACGAGCTACAAGAAGAGGTAATAGATGACCCAGTTCTTGACCCCGATTGGCAGCCATTGGGGGAACAGGGTGCAGGCGGCAGCAGTTCTGAAGCGGAGGAGGAGGGGCCGCAGCAGGCATCAACATCGCAACAGGTTCCATCTGCCGGGCCCGTATCTTGCCCAAAACGCGTGGCAAAGCCAAAACCTGTTGGAGGACAGCGTGGCCATCCGGTTAAAGCTCAGTCTGCAATGCCTGAAAAGGTATCCGATGCTAGAAAGAGTGCAGTCTGGCATTTTTTTAAACAACATCCAATTGATCAGCGCAAAGTCATCTGTCAAAAATGTTCAACTACCTTAAGCAGAGGAAAGAATCTGAAAAGTCTCAATACAAGTTGCATGCATAGACATTTAACCACCATGCATTTGCAAGCCTGGACTAACTACCAAACGTCCCTTAAGGTTGTAGCACCCTCGGCCAATGAAGCTAGTCAGCAACGCAACATCCCTTCCGGCAGTGTAGGGCCACCATTTTCCGCACCACCTGCAGTATCTGTGCAGGTTTCTTTGCCAGGCCAAAGCCGTCAGGGTCAGGGAATCACCAGTTTCGTAGTAGGAAACACTGCATCTAGGACACCGGCGGCAACAATACCATCTCCCACCGTCTCTCAGTCTGCCATGTCCACCGGCACCCCCGCTAGTTCCACGATCTCCAGCTCTCCAGTCCAGCTCACCCTACATGAGACTATGGTTAGAAAAAGGAAGTACTTAGCCTTGCATCCGCGTACACAGGGTTTGAACGCCCACATAGCTAGACTAATCTCGTTAGAGATGATGCCCTACCGGTTAGTTGAAAGCGAAGCTTTCAAAGCCCTGATGGACTACGTTGTACCACGCTATGAGCTACCCAGTCGACACTTTTTTTCCAGAAAAGCCATCCCAGCCCTCCACCAGCATGTTAAAGAGCGCATCGTCCATGCACTCAGGCAATCTGTGAGCACAAAGGTGCACCTGACAACAGATGCATGGACCAGTAGGCATGGCCAGGGACGTTACGTGTCCATCACGGCACACTGGGTAAATGTGGTGGATGCAGGGTCCATCCACAGGGGACAGCAAGTTTGGGACAGTTCTGCCTAGCCCACGGTCTAGGAAACAGTTGGCTGTAGCCGTTCGCACCCCCTCCTCCTCCTCTTCATCCTCCTGCAGAAGCGAGAGCTCGTCCACAGACCGCAGTCGCACAACCACTCCATCCGCAGCTGCCACTGTTGCACACCAGGTCTCCCATTATGGGGCAGCTACTGGCAAACGTCAGCAGGCTGTATTGGCTATGAAGTGTTTGGGCGACAGCAGACACACCGCGGAAGTTCTGTCCGAGTTCTTGCAGAAAGAAACGCAGTCGTGGCTGGGCACTGTAGATCTTGAGGCAGGCAAGGTAGTGAGTGATAACGGAAGGAATTTCATGGCTGCCATCTCCCTTTCCCAACTGAAACACATTCCTTGCCTGGCTCACACCTTAAACCTGGTGGTGCAGTGCTTCCTGAAAAGTTATCCGGGGTTATCCGACCTGCTCCTCAAAGTGCGTGGACTTTGCTCACATATCCGCCGTTCGCCCGTACACTCCAGCCGTATGCAGACCTATCAGCGTTCTTTGAACCTTCCCCAGCATCGCCTAATCATAGACGTTGCAACAAGGTGGAACTCAACACTGCACATGCTTCAGAGACTGTGCGAACAGAGGCGGGCTGTTATGTTTTTGTGGGAGGATACACATACACGGGCAGGCAGTAGGATGGCAGACATGGAGTTGTCAGGTGTGCAGTGGTCGAAGATTCAAGACATGTGTCAAGTCCTTCAGTGTTTTGAGGAATGCACACGGCTGGTTAGTGCAGACAACGCCATAATAAGCATGAGCATCCCCCTAATGCGTCTGCTGATGCAAAGTTTGGCGCACATAAAGGATCAGGCGTCTGCAGCTGAGGAAGAGGAAAGCCTTGATGACAGTCAGCCATTGTCTGGCCAGGGCAGTGTACAGGACGAGGTAGCGGGCAAAGAGGAGGAGGAGGACGAGGAGGATGATGGAGATGATTATATTTTTAATGAGGAAGCTTTTCCGGGGCCACTGGAAATTGTTGGCGCGGCAAGGCCGGGTTCTGGTTTTTGGAGGGACACAAGTGACGTGTAGGGTGGAGCGAAACGGGTCGAACATTTTCAAAAGTCGCCGACTTTTGGCGAAGTCGAGTTTCATGAAACCCGATCCGACCCCTGTGCGTGGTCGGCCATGCGGTACGCGACTTTCGCGCCAAAGTCGCGTTTCAATGACGCGAAAAGCGCCATTTCTCAGCCAATGAAGGTAAACGCAGAGTGTGGGCAGCGTGATGACATAGATCCTGGTCCCCACCATCTTAGAGAAGGGCATTGCAGTGATTGGCTTGCTGTCTGCGGCGTCACTGGGGCTATAAAGGGGAGTTCCCGCCGACCGCCATGTTACTGCTGCTGATCTGAGCTTAGGGAGAGGTTGCTGCCGCTTCGTCAGAAGCAGGGATAGCGTTAGGCAGGGTCCATTAACCACAAAACCGCTTGTGCTGTAGCGATTTCCACTGCCCAACACCACCTTCGGTGTGCAGGGACAGTGGAAGCTCCTTTTTTTTTTTTTTTCCTCAGCGCTGTAGCTCATTGGGCTGCCCTAGAAGGCTCCCTGATAGCTGCATTGCTGTGTGTACGCCGCTGTGCAAACCAACTGCTTTTATCAAAGCACAAATCCTCTTGTTCCTTCCTTTCTGCACAGCTATCTTGTTTGTTTGTCCACACTTTTTATTTAATTTGTGCATCAGTCCACTCCTTATTGCTGCCTGCCATACCTGGCTGAGATTACTGCAGGGAGATAGTAATTGAAGGACAGTCACTTTTTTTTTTTTTTTTTTTTTTTTTGTGGGAGATTAAGATTGACATTTCTGCTAGAGTGCCATCTCTGTCTGTGTCATCTCTCACTCAGTGGGCCATAGAAAGCCTATTTATTTTTTTGCTTGATTTGGGTTCCAAAATCTACCAGAAAAAATCACAACATCAATCAGTGGGAGAAAAATATTGGCCTCAGGGCTTGTGTGCCACTCCTTACTCCTGTGTGTGCCATCTCTCACTCAGTGGGCCATAGAAAGCCTATTAATTTTTTTGCTTGATTTGGGTTCTAAATTCTACCTGAAAAAATCAATAAATCAATCAGTGGGAGATTAATATTGGCCTTTGGGCTTGTGTGCCAGTCCTAAGCGTGCCATCTCTCTCTCTCTCAGATAGTGGGCCATAGAAAGCCTATTTTTTTATTATTTTATTGGGTTTATAAATTTTCCCTGGAAAAAAAAAAAAAGTGGGAGATTAATATTGGCCTCTGGGCTTGCGTGCCAGTCCTGAGCGTGCCATCTCTCTCACAAATAGTGGGCCATAGAAAGCCTATTTATTTTTTTGGTTGATTTGGGTTCATAATTCTACCTGAAAAAATCAATCAATCAATCAGTGGGAGATTAATATTGGCCTTTGGGCTTGTGTGCCAGTCCTAAGCGTGCCATCTCTCTCTCTCAGATAGTGGGCCATAGAAAGCCTATTTATTATTATTTTTTTATTGGGTTTATAAATTTTCCCTGGAAAAAAAAAAAAAGTGGGAGATTAATATTGGCCTCTGGGCTTGTGTGCCAGTCCTGAGCGTGCCATCTCTCTCACAAATAGTGGGCCATAGAAAGCCTATTTATTTTTTGGGTTGATTTGGGTTCCTAATTCTACCTGAAAAAATCAATCAATCAATCAGTGGGAGAAAAATATTGGCCTCAGGGCTTGTGTGCCACTCCATACTCCTGTGTGTGCCATCTCTCACTCAGTGGGCCATAGAAAGCCTATTAATTTTTTTGCTTGATTTGGGTTCTAAATTCTACCTGAAAAAATCATTAAATCAATCAGTGGGAGATTAATATTGGGCTTTGGGCTTGTGTGCCAGTCCTAAGCGTGCCATCTCTCTCTCTCAGATAGTGGGCCATAGAAAGCCTATTTATTATTATTTTTTTTATTGGGTTTATAAATTTTCCCTGGAAAAAAAAAAATGGGAGATTAATATTGGCCTCTGGCCTTGTGTGCCAGTCCTGAGCGTGCCATCTCTCTCACAAATAGTGGGCCATAGAAAGCCTATTAATTTTTTTGCTTGATTTGGGTTCCAAAATCTACCTGAAAAAAATCACTAAATCAATCAGTGGGAGATTAATATTGGCCTCTGGGCTTGTGTGCCACTCCTGACTCCTGTGTGCGTCATCTGTCACTCAGTGGGCCCTAGAAAGCCTATTTTTTGTTTTATTTGTTTTCTAAATTCTCCCTGAAACAATCATTTTATTTTCTTTGGTTTCTAAATTATTCCTGAAAAGAATCATTTTTTTTGTATTTTTTTTTCTCTCAAGTCTCCCTGAAAAAAAAAAAAAAAAAAAATCTGTGGGAGATTCATATTGCCCCTTCTGCTTGTGTGCCAGTCTTGACTCCTGGGTGTGCCATCTCTCTCTCTCTCCCCAATTGTGGGCCATAGAAAGCCTATTAATTTTTTTGCTTGATTTGGGTTCCAAAATCTACCAAAAAAAATCACTAAATCAATCAGTGGGAGATTACTATTGGCCTCTGGGCTTGTGTGCCACTCCTGACTCCTGTGTGCGTCATCTGTCACTCAGTGGGCCCTAGAAAGCCTATTTTTTGTTTTATTTGTTTTCTAAATTCTCCCTGAAACAATCATTTTATTTTCTTTGGTTTCTAAATTATTCCTGAAAAAAATCATTTTTTTTGTATTTTTTTTTCTCTCAAGTCTCCCTGAAAAAAAAAAAAAAAAAAAAATCTGTGGGAGATTCATATTGCCCCTTCTGCTTGTGTGCCAGTCTTGACTCCTGGGTGTGCCATCTCTCTCTCTCTCCCCAATTGTGGGCCATAGAAAGCCTATTCATTTTTTTGCTTGATTTGGGTTCCAAAATCTACCAAAAAAAATCACTAAATCAATCAGTGGGAGATTAATATTGGCCTCTGGGCTTGTGTGCCACTCCTGACTCCTGTGTGCGTCATCTGTCACTCAGTGGGCCCTAGAAAGCCTATTTTTTGTTTTATTTGTTTTCTAAATTCTCCCTGAAACAATCATTTTATTTTCTTTGGTTTCTAAATTATTCCTGAAAAAAATCATTTTTTTGGTATTTTTTTTTCTCTCAAGTCTCCCTGAAAAAAAAAAAAAAAAAAAAAATCTGTGGGAGATTCATATTGCCCCTTTTGCTTGTGTGCCAGTCTTGACTCCTGGGTGTGCCATCTCTCTCTCTCTCCCCAATTGTGGGCCATAGAAAGCCTATTAATTTTTTTGCTTGATTTGGGTTCCAAAATCTACCAAAAAAAATAACTAAATCAATCGGTGGGAGATTAATATTGGCCTCTGGGCTTGTGTGCCACTCCTGACTCCTGTGTGCGTCCTCTCTCACTCAGTGGGCCCTACAAAGCCTTTTTTTTTTTTTTTTTCCTAAATTCTCCCTGAAACAATCATTTCATTTTATTTGTTTTATAAATTCTTCCTGAAAAAATAATTTTTTTTTAATTTTTTTTTTCTGAAGTCTCCCTTTTAAAAAAAACAAACACAAATCAGTGGGAGATAAATATTTACATTTGCGCTTCAGTGACAGTCCTGCGTGTGTGCCATCTCATTTGTTGCCAACAACAACAGAGTGTGTAACATTGTGGCTGATTTTCGTTGTGGTCTCACCCACCTGTAAAGGGGTAGCTAAATCATACTGAAGTTATAGCTCACCGTGTAAGTTGTGTGACAGCAACAAATACCGTTCGTTTGTTAACGTTTTTAAAACAATGAGGAAGTCTGGTGGAAGAGGTCGTGGCCGGGGGCGTTCATTGTCAGCTGGTAATGAGGGTAGTGGTGGAGCATCAGCTGGTCGTGGGAAAAAAAATATTGCACCTAAGTCTGGAGCTGTGGAGCCAGGTTCGTCGTCTGGCCACACAAGGCCTCGAACGCTCCCTTTTCTGGGAGTAGGAAAACCACTTTTAAAGCCGGAGCAGCAAGAGCAAGTTTTGGCTTACCTTGCTGACTCAGCCTCTAGCTCTTTTGCCTCCTCTCGTGAAACTGGTAAATGTCAAAGCAGCGCGTCGTTAGTGGATGTTCACGGACAGGGACAAGTCGCTTCCTTGTCCTCTTCAGCAAAAACAACAACAGAGAAGAATGCAGCAGGCGACACAACGGGTTACTCCATGGAGCTCTTTACACATACCGTCCCTGGCTTAGAAAGTGAAGCAGTTAACAGTCCATGCCCATTACAAGTTGAATCTGACATGGAGTGCACTGATGCACAGCCACAGCCAGACTACTATCCTGGTCCTTTGACTCAGACCAAAACATTGCCATCGCAGGGTGCTGATCAAGAATCAGACCCTGATGAGACTATGTTGCCCCATCACGAACGCTATACCACCGACCGCCACGGTGACACAGACGAAGTTGCACACGAGCTACAAGAAGAGGTAATAGATGACCCAGTTCTTGACCCCGATTGGCAGCCATTGGGGGAACAGGGTGCAGGCGGCAGCAGTTCTGAAGCGGAGGAGGAGGGGCCGCAGCAAGCATCAACATCGCAACAGGTTCCATCTGCCGGGCCCGTATCTTGCCCAAAACGCGTGGCAAAGCTAAAACCTGTTGGAGGACAGCGTGGCCATCCGGTTAAAGCTCAGTCTGCAATGCCTGAAAAGGTATCCGATGCTAGAAAGAGTGCAGTCTGGCATTTTTTTAAACAACATCCAATTGATCAGCGCAAAGTCATCTGTCAAAAATGGGGACAGAATCTGAAAAGTCTCAATACAAGTTGCATGCATGGACATTTAACCACCATGCATTTGCAAGCCTGGACTAACTACCAAACGTCCCTTAAGGTTGTAGCACCCTCGGCCAATGAAGCTAGTCAGCAACGCAACATCCCTTCCGGCAGTGTAGGGCCACCATTTTCCGCACCACCTGCAGTATCTGTGCAGGTTTCTTTGCCAGGCCAAAGCCGTCAGGGTCAGGGAATCACCAGTTTCGTAGTAGGAAACACTGCATCTAGGGCACCGGTGGCAACAATACCATCTCCCACCGTCTCTCAGTCTGCCATGTCCACCGGCACCCCCGCTAGTTCCACGATCTCCAGCTCTCCAGTCCAGCTCACCCTACATGAGACTATGGTTAGAAAAAGGAAGTACTTAGCCTCGCATCCGCGTACACAGGGTTTGAACGCACACATAGCTAGACTAATCTCGTTAGAGATGATGCCCTACCGGTTAGTTGAAAGCGAAGCTTTCAAAGCCCTGATGGACTACGCTGTACCACGCTACGAGCTACCCAGTCGACACTTTTTTTCCAGAAAAGCCATCCCAGCCCTCCACCAGCATGTTAAAGAGCGCATCATCCATGCACTCAGGCAATCTGTGAGCACAAAGGTGCACCTGACAACAGATGCATGGACCAGTAGGCATGGCCAGGGACGTTACGTGTCCATCACGGCACACTGGTTAAATGTGGTGGATGCAGGGTCCACAGGGGACAGCAAGTTTGGGACAGTTCTGCCTAGCCCACGGTCTAGGAAACAATTGGCTGTAGCCGTTCGCACCCCCTCCTCCTCCTCTTCGTCCTCCTGCAGAAGCGAGAGCTCGTCCACAGACCGCAGTCGCACAACCACTCCATCCGCAGCTGCCACTGTTGCACACCAGGTCTCCCATTATGGGGCAGCTACTGGCAAACGTCAGCAGGCTGTATTGGCTATGAAGTGTTTGGGCGACAACAGACACACCGCGGAAGTTCTGTCCGAGTTCTTGCAGAAAGAAACGCAGTCGTGGCTGGGCACTGTAGATCTTGAGGCAGGCAAGGTAGTGAATGATAACGGAAGGAATTTCATGGCTGCCATCTCCCTTTCCCAACTGAAACACATTCCTTGCCTGGCTCACACCTTAAGCCTGGTGGTGCAGTGCTTCCTGAAAAGTTATCCGGGGTTATCCGACCTGCTCCTCAAAGTGCGTGGACTTTGCTCACATATCCGCCGTTCGCCCGTACACTCCAGCCGTATGCAGACCTATCAGCGTTCTTTGAACCTTCCCCAGCATCGCCTAATCATAGACGTTGCAACAAGGTGGAACTCAACACTGCACATGCTTCAGAGACTGTGTGAACAGAGGCGGGCTGTTATGTTTTTGTGGGAGGATACACATACACGGGCAGGCAGTAGGATGGCAGACATGGAGTTGTCAGGTGTGCAGTGGTCGAAGATTCAAGACATGTGTCAAGTCCTTCAGTGTTTTGAGGAATGCACACTGCTGGTTAGTGCAGACAACGCCATAATAAGCATGAGCATCCCCCTAATGCGTCTGCTGATGCAAAGTTTGACGCACATAAAGGATCAGGCGTCTGCAGCTGAGGAAGAGGAAAGCCTTGATGACAGTCAGCCATTGTCTGGCCAGGGCAGTGTACAGGACGAGGTAGCGGGCGAAGAGGAGGAGGAGGACGAGGAGGATGATGGGGATGATTATATTTTTAATGAGGAAGCTTTTCCGGGGCCACTGGAAATTGGTGGCGCGGCAAGGCCGGGTTCTGGTTTTTTGAGGGACACAAGTAACATAGTAACATAGTAACATAGTTAGTAAGGCCGAAAAAAGACATTTGTCCATCCAGTTCAGCCTATATTCCATCATAATAAATACCCAGATCTACGTCCTTCTACAGAACCTAATAATTGTATGATACAATATTGTTCTGCTCCAGGAAGACATCCAGGCCTCTCTTGAACCCCTCGACTGAGTTCGCCATCACCACCTCCTCAGGCAAGCAATTCCAGATTCTCACTGCCCTAACAGTAAAGAATCCTCTTCTATGTTGGTGGAAAAACCTTCTTTCCTCCAGACGCAAAGAATGCCCCCTTGTGCCCGTCACCTTCCTTGGTATAAACAGATCCTCAGCGAGATATTTGTATTGTCCCCTTATATACTTATACATGGTTATTAGATCGCCCCTCAGTCGTCTTTTTTCTAGACTAAATAATCCTAATTTCGCTAATCTATCTGGGTATTGTAGTTCTCCCATCCCCTTTATTAATTTTGTTGCCCTCCTTTGTACTCTCTCTAGTTCCATTATATCCTTCCTGAGCACCGGTGCCCAAAACTGGACACAGTACTCCATGTGCGGTCTAACTAGGGATTTGTACAGAGGCAGTATAATGCTCTCATCATGTGTATACAGACCTCTTTTAATGCACCCCATGATCCTGTTTGCCTTGGCAGCTGCTGCCTGGCACTGGCTGCTCCAGGTAAGTTTATCATTAACTAGGATCCCCAAGTCCTTCTCCCTGTCAGATTTACCCAGTGGTTTCCCGTTCAGTGTGTAATGGTGATATTGATTCCCTCTTCCCATGTGTATAACCTTACATTTATCATTGTTAAACCTCATCTGCCACCTTTCAGCCCAAGTTTCCAACTTATCCAGATCCATCTGTAGCAGAATACTATCTTCTCTTGTATTAACTGCTTTACATAGTTTTGTATCATCTGCAAATATCGATATTTTACTGTGTAAACCTTCTACCAGATCATTAATGAATATGTTGAAGAGAACAGGTCCCAATACTGACCCCTGCGGTACCCCACTGGTCACAGCGACCCAGTTAGAGACTATACCATTTATAACCACCCTCTGCTTTCTATCACTAAGCCAGTTACTAACCCATTTACACACATTTTCCCCCAGACCAAGCATTCTCATTTTGTGTACCAACCTCTTGTGCGGCACGGTATCAAACGCTTTGGAAAAATCGAGATATACCACGTCCAATGACTCACCGTGGTCCAGCCTATAGCTTACCTCTTCATAAAAACTGATTAGATTGGTTTGACAGGAGCGATTTCTCATAAACCCATGCTGATATGGAGTTAAACAGTTATTCTCATTGAGATAATCCAGAATAACATCCCTCAGAAACCCTTCAAATATTTTACCAACAATAGAGGTTAGACTTACTGGCCTATAATTTCCAGGTTCACTTTTAGAGCCCTTTTTGAATATTGGCACCACATTTGCTATGCGCCAGTCCTGCGGAACAGACCCTGTCGCTATAGAGTCACTAAAAATAAGAAATAATGGTTTATCTATTACATTACTTAGTTCTCTTAGTACTCGTGGGTGTATGCCATCCGGACCCGGAGATTTATCTATTTTAATCTTATTTAGCCGGTTTCGCACCTCTTCTTGGGTTAGATTGGTGACCCTTAATATAGGGTTTTCATTGTTTCTTGGGATTTCACCTAGCATTTCATTTTCCACCGTGAATACCGTGGAGAAGAAGGTGTTTAATATGTTAGCTTTTTCCTCGTCATCTACAACCATTCTTTCCTCACTATTTTTTAAGGGGCCTACATTTTCAGTTTTTATTCTTTTACTATTGATATAGTTGAAGAACAGTTTGGGATTAGTTTTACTCTCCTTAGCAATGTGCTTCTCTGTTTCCTTTTTGGCAGCTTTAATTAGTTTTTTAGATAAAGTATTTTTCTCCCTATAGTTTTTTAGAGCTTCAATGGTGCCATCCTGCTTTAGTAGTGCAAATGCTTTCTTTTTACTGTTAATTGCCTGTCTTACTTCTTTGTTTAGCCACATTGGGTTTTTCCTATTTCTAGTCCTTTTATTCCCACAAGGTATAAACCGCTTACACTGCCTATTTAGGATGTTCTTAAACATTTCCCATTTATTATCTGTATTCTTATTTCTGAGGATATTGTCCCAGTCTACCAGATTAAGGGCATCTCTAAGCTGTTCAAACTTTGCCTTCCTAAAGTTCAATGTTTTTGTGACTCCCTGACAAGTCCCCCTAGTGAAAGACAGGTGAAACTGCACAATATTGTGGTCGCTATTTCCTAAATGCCCGACCACCTGCAGATTTGTTATTCTGTCAGGTCTATTAGATAGTATTAGGTCTAAAAGTGCTGCTCCTCTGGTTGGATTCTGCACCAATTGTGAAAGATAATTTTTCTTGGTTATTAGCAGAAACCTGTTGCCTTTATGGGTTTCACAGGTTTCTGTTTCCCAGTTAATATCCGGGTAGTTAAAGTCCCCCATAACCAGGACCTCATTATGGGTTGCAGCTTCATCTATCTGCTTTAGAAGTAGACTTTCCATGCTTTCTGTTATATTTGGGGGTTTGTAACAGACCCCAATGAGAATTTTGTTACCATTTTTCCCTCCATGAATTTCAACCCATATGGACTCGACATCCTCATTCCCTTCGCTAATATCCTCCCTTAAAGTGGACTTTAGACAAGACTTTACATAGAGACAAACCCCTCCTCCTCTCCGATTTTTACGATCCTTTCTAAACAGACTGTAACCCTGTAAGTTAACTGCCCAGTCATAGCTTTCATCTAACCATGTCTCGGTTATTCCCACTATGTCAAAGTTACCTGTAGATATTTCTGCTTCTAGTTCTTCCATCTTGTTTGTCAGGCTTCTGGCGTTTGCGAGCATGCAGTTTAGAGGATTTTGTTTTGTTCCAATCTCCTCACTGTGGATTGTTTTAGAAATGTTCTTACCTCCCTTCAGAGTATGTTTTCCTGGGTCGTCTTTGTTCGAGTCTAATGTTTTTCTTCCCGTCCCCTCTTCTTCTAGTTTAACGCCCTCCTGATGAGTGTAGCGAGTCTTCTGGCGAATGTGTGTTTCCCAGGTTTGTTGAGGTGTAGTTCGTCTCTGGCGAGGAGTCCATCATACCAATAATTCACACCGTGGTCCAGGAATCCAAATCCTTGTTGTCTGCACCATCGTCTTAGCCAGTTGTTTGCATCAAGGATCCTGTTCCATCTCCTGGTGCCATGCCCGTCTACTGGAAGGATAGAAGAAAAAACTACCTGTGCATCCAGTTCCTTTACTTTCTTCCCCAACTCTTCAAAGTCCTTGCAGATTGTCGGTAGGTCCTTCCTTGCCGTGTCATTGGTGCCAACATGTATCAGAAGAAATGGGTGGACGTCCTTGGAGCTGAAGAGCTTTGGTATCCTATCGGTCACATCCTTGATCATCGCACCTGGAAGGCAGCATACTTCTCTTGCAGTTACGTCCGGTCTGCAGATGGCTGCTTCTGTGCCTCTCAGTAGTGAGTCTCCCACCACCACCACTCTTCGTTGCTTCTTGGCTGTACTTTTTGCTGTCACTTGTTGCTGTGTGCCCTTTTCTTTTTTGCTTGCTGGTATTGCTTCATTCTTAGGTGTGCCATCTTCATCCTCTACAAAGATTTGATATCGGTTCTTCAGTTGTGTGGTTGGTGATTTCTCCATGGTCTTCTTGCTTCTTTTGGTCACATGCTTCCACTCATCTGCTTTTGGAGGTTCTCTGACACTTTTTTCACCTTCTGTGACCAGTAGAGATGCTTCTGTTCTGTCTAGAAAGTCTTCATTCTCTTTGATGAGTTTCAAAGTTGCTATTCTTTCTTCCAGACCCCGCACCTTTTCTTCTAAAAGGGCCACTAGTCTACACTTCTGACAGGTGAAATTGGATTCTTCTTCTGGTCGATCTGTGAACATGTAGCACATGCTGCAGCTCACCATGTAGGTTGTCACATCTGCCATGTTGCTCCTAGATCCTGCTGACTTGCTGTGTGTTTTCCTTCTTGTGTAATCAACTCAGCCAAGCTCTCTTGCAATAATGTCCTACAGGCAAAAATTTGCGTGCCGTAAGGCGTGCAGTTTGGTGATGCTTTCCAAGCAGCTGGTCCCGGCTGTACCCAACGATCTTCTAGCTTAGGGAGACTTCGCTTCTCCCAGAAGGCACCTGGAATATGCAAATTAGCCTCCTGAAGCTTGAATCCCTGGTTTGGTGATGCTTTCGAAGCAGCTGGTCCCGGCTGTACCCAACGATCTTCTAGCTTAGGGAGACTTCGCTTCTCCCAGAAGGCACCTGGAATATGCAAATTAGCCTCCTGAAGCTTGAATCCCTGGTTTGGTGATGCTTTCGAAGCAGCTGGTCCCGGCTGTACCCAACGATCTTCTAGCTTAGGGAGACTTCGCTTCTCCCAGAAGGCACCTGGAATATGCAAATTAGCCTCCTGAAGCTTGAATCCCTGGTTTGGTGATGCTTTCGAAGCAGCTGGTCCCGGCTGTACCCAACGATCTTCTAGCTTAGGGAGACTTCGCTTCTCCCAGAAGGCACCTGGAATATGCAAATTAGCCTCCTGAAGCTTGAATCCCTGGTTTGGTGATGCTTTCGAAGCAGCTGGTCCCGGCTGTACCCAACGATCTTCTAGCTTAGGGAGACTTCGCTTCTCCCAGAAGGCACCTGGAATATGCAAATTAGCCTCCTGAAGCTTGAATCCCTGGTTTGGTGATGCTTTCGAAGCAGCTGGTCCCGGCTGTACCCAACGATCTTCTAGCTTAGGGAGACTTCGCTTCTCCCAGAAGGCACCTGGAATATGCAAATTAGCCTCCTGAAGCTTGAATCCCTGGTTTGGTGATGCTTTCGAAGCAGCTGGTCCCGGCTGTACCCAACGATCTTCTAGCTTAGGGAGACTTCGCTTCTCCCAGAAGGCACCTGGAATATGCAAATTAGCCTCCTGAAGCTTGAATCCCTGGTTTGGTGATGCTTTCGAAGCAGCTGGTCCCGGCTGTACCCAACGATCTTCTAGCTTAGGGAGACTTCGCTTCTCCCAGAAGGCACCTGGAATATGCAAATTAGCCTCCTGAAGCTTGAATCCCTGGTTTGGTGATGCTTTCGAAGCAGCTGGTCCCGGCTGTACCCAACGATCTTCTAGCTTAGGGAGACTTCGCTTCTCCCAGAAGGCACCTGGAATATGCAAATTAGCCTCCTGAAGCTTGAATCCCTGGTTTGGTGATGCTTTAGAAGCAGCTGGTCCCGGCTGTACCCAACGATCTTCTAGCTTAGGGAGACTTCGCTTCTCCCAGAAGGCACCTGGAATATGCAAATTAGCCTCCTGAAGCTTGAATCCCTGGTTTGGTGATGCTTTCGAAGCAGCTGGTCCCGGCTGTACCCAACGATCTTCTAGCTTAGGGAGACTTCGCTTCTCCCAGAAGGCACCTGGAATATGCAAATTAGCCTCCTGAAGCTTGAATCCCTGGTTTGGTGATGCTTTCGAAGCAGCTGGTCCCGGCTGTACCCAACGATCTTCTAGCTTAGGGAGACTTCGCTTCTCCCAGAAGGCACCTGGAATATGCAAATTAGCCTCCTGAAGCTTGAATCCCTGGTTTGGTGATGCTTTCGAAGCAGCTGGTCCCGGATGTACCCAACGATCTTCTAGCTTAGGGAGACTTCGCTTCTCCCAGAAGGCACCTGGAATATGCAAATTAGCCTCCTGAAGCTTGAATCCCTGGTTTGGTGATGCTTTCGAAGCAGCTGGTCCCGGCTGTACCCAACGATCTTCTAGCTTAGGGAGACTTCGCTTCTCCCAGAAGGCACCTGGAATATGCAAATTAGCCTCCTGAAGCTTGAATCCCTGGTTTGGTGATGCTTTCGAAGCAGCTGGTCCCGGCTGTACCCAACGATCTTCTAGCTTAGGGAGACTTCGCTTCTCCCAGAAGGCACCTGGAATATGCAAATTAGCCTCCTGAAGCTTGAATCCCTGGTTTGGTGATGCTTTCGAAGCAGCTGGTCCCGGCTGTACCCAACGATCTTCTAGCTTAGGGAGACTTCGCTTCTCCCAGAAGGCACCTGGAATATGCAAATTAGCCTCCTGAAGCTTGAATCCCTGGTTTGGTGATGCTTTCGAAGCAGCTGGTCCCGGCTGTACCCAACGATCTTCTAGCTTAGGGAGACTTCGCTTCTCCCAGAAGGCACCTGGAATATGCAAATTAGCCTCCTGAAGCTTGAATCCCTGGTTTGGTGATGCTTTCGAAGCAGCTGGTCCCGGCTGTACCCAACGATCTTCTAGCTTAGGGAGACTTCGCTTCTCCCAGAAGGCACCTGGAATATGCAAATTAGCCTCCTGAAGCTTGAATCCCTGGTTTGGTGATGCTTTCGAAGCAGCTGGTCCCGGCTGTACCCAACGATCTTCTAGCTTAGGGAGACTTCGCTTCTCCCAGAAGGCACCTGGAATATGCAAATTAGCCTCCTGAAGCTTGAATCCCTGGTTTGGTGATGCTTTCGAAGCAGCTGGTCCCGGCTGTACCCAACGATCTTCTAGCTTAGGGAGACTTCGCTTCTCCCAGAAGGCACCTGGAATATGCAAATTAGCCTCCTGAAGCTTGAATCCCTGGTTTGGTGATGCTTTCGAAGCAGCTGGTCCCGGCTGTACCCAACGATCTTCTAGCTTAGGGAGACTTCGCTTCTCCCAGAAGGCACCTGGAATATGCAAATTAGCCTCCTGAAGCTTGAATCCCTGGTTTGGTGATGCTTTCGAAGCAGCTGGTCCCGGCTGTACCCAACGATCTTCTAGCTTAGGGAGACTTCGCTTCTCCCAGAAGGCACCTGGAATATGCAAATTAGCCTCCTGAAGCTTGAATCCCTGGTTAATCCCTGGTTAAGTGACGTGGATTTGCCTGAAACTGCCCCTCAACCAAGCACAACCGCAGATTTGAGAACTGGAACTTTGGCCCACATGGCGGATTATGCCTTACGTATCCTCAAAAGGGACACACGCATAACTAAAATGATGAATGATGACGATTACTGGTTGGCCTGCCTCCTTGATCCTCACTATAAAGGCAAATTGCAAAATATAATGCCACATGAGAACTTGGAACTAATATTAGCAACCAAACAATCAACTCTTGTTGACCGTTTACTTCTGGCATTCCCTGCACACAGCGCCCGTGATCGTTCTCACACGAGCTGCAGGGGCCAGCAGACCAGAGGAGTTAGAGGGGCAGAAATCAGAAGTGGCGTTGGCCAGAGGGGTTTTCTGACCAGGTTGTGGAGTGATTTTGCTATGACCGCAGACAGGACAGGTACTGCAGCATCAATTCAAAGTGACAGGAGACAACATTTGTCCAGTATGGTTACAAACTATTTTTCATCCCTTATCGATGTTCTCCCTCAACCGTCATTCCCATTTGATTACTGGGCATCAAAATTAGACACCTGGCCAGAATTGGCAGAATATGCATTGCAGGAGCTTGCTTGCCCGGCAGCTAGTGTCCTATCAGAAAGAGTATTCAGTGCTGCAGGTTCAATACTAACAGAAAAAAGGACTCGTCTGGCTACCCAAAATGTAGATGATCTAACCTTCATTAAAATGAACCACAACTGGATTTCGAAATCTTTTGCCCCACCTTGCCCGGCTGACACCTAGCTTTCCTATGAAAAGGTCTTGCCTGTGGACTATTCTGAATGCCTTTTCCAATCTCGTAATTTTCAGCACCTGATTGTCCAGCATACGACATGTTTACACCTCACTAAATGGCCAAACTCCCCACACGGGGCCGTGGTATCGACACTTGGCGACAGCACCCGTGAGAGTGCAGTTTGTCTGAAGAGGTGGGTGAGCCCGCTTTTGGTCGACGGCACTGCCACTGGGTCCCTCCTAGTACAATAAAGTGTCTCTGGCGGTGGTGGTGCGCACCCAACGTCAGACACACCGTTGTAATATGAGGGGCCCTGGGCCTGTACCGCCGGCCACAAGACAGTTTCCCCCCACCCCAGCTCAAACAGTGCTCTACCACTTGCAAAATTATCTCACAGCTCCACCAATGTTTAGTCTATGCGCTGACATCCTTCAATGCCTGCCAATGACAATACCATTGTATTGACATTTTTGTTATGTTAGGCCTTCGATGCCTGTCTGTGGTCACTCCTTCCACTAGGCCTCCACTGACCACACCACTGCTGCCCGTGTACCCCTGGAACCAATTTAAAATTGCCTACAGCCATGTGTTATTATTTTAGGCCTTCGATGCCTGTCTGCGGTCACTCCTTCCACTAGGCCTCCACTGACCACACCACTGCTGCCCGTGTACCCCTGGAACCAATTTAAAATTGCCTACAGCCAGCCCAATTTTTTTATTTTAGGCCTTCGATGCCTGTCTGCGGTCCATTCTTTCAACTACTACTACACTGACCAGGTCACTGCTGCCCGTGTACCCCTGGAACCAATTTAAAATTGCCTACAGCCATGTGTTATTATTTTAGGCCTTCGATGCCTGTCTGCGGTCACTCCTTCCACTAGGCCTCCACTGACCACACCACTGCTGCCCGTGTACCCCTGGAACCAATTTAAAATTGCCTACAGCCATGTGTTATTATTTTAGGCCTTCGATGCCTGTCTGCGGTCACTCCTTCCACTAGGCCTCCACTGACCACACCACTGCTGCCCGTGTACCCCTGGAACCAATTTAAAATTGCCTACAGCCAGCCCAATTTTTTTATTTTAGGCCTTCGATGCCTGTCTGCAGTCCATTCTTTCAACTACTACTACACTGACCAGGGCACTGCTGCCCGTGTACCCCTGGAACCAATTTAAAATTGCCTACAGCCATGTGTTATTATTTTAGGCCTTCGATGCCTGTCTGCGGTCACTCCTTCCACTAGGCCTCCACTGACCACACCACTGCTGCCCGTGTACCCCTGGAACCAATTTAAAATTGCCTACAGCCATGTGTTATTATTTTAGGCCTTCGATGCCTGTCTGCGGTCACTCCTTCCACTAGGCCTCCACTGACCACACCACTGCTGTCCGTGTACCCCTGGAACCAATTTAAAATTGCCTAGAGCCATGTGTTATTATTTTAGGCCTTCGATGCCTGTCTGCGGTCCATTCTTTCAACTACTACTACACTGACCAGGGCACTGCTGCCCGTGTACCCCTGGAACCAATTTAAAATTGCCTACAGCCATGTGTTATTATTTTAGGCCTTCGATGCCTGTCTGCGGTCACTCCTTCCACTAGGCCTCCACTGACCACACCACTGCTGTCCGTGTACCTCTGGAACCAATTTAAAATTGCCTACAGCCATGTGTTATTATTTTAGGCCTTCGATGCCTGTCTGCGGTCCATTCTTTCAACTACTACTACACTGACCAGGGCACTGCTGCCCGTGTACCCCTGGAACCAATTTAAAATTGCCTACAGCCATGTGTTATTATTTTAGGCCTTCGATGCCTGTCTGCGGTCACTCCTTCCACTAGGCCTCCACTGACCACACCACTGCTGCCCATGTACCCCTGGAACCAATTTAAAATTGCCTACAGCCAGCCCAATTTTTTTATTTTAGGCCTTCGATGCCTGTCTGCGGTCCATTCTTTCAACTACTACTACACTGACCAGGTCACTGCTGCCCGTGTACCCCTGGAACCAATTTAAAATTGCCTACAGCCATGTGTTATTATTTTAGGCCTTCGATGCCTGTCTGCGGTCACTCCTTCCACTAGGCCTCCACTGACCACACCACTGCTGCCCGTGTACCCCTGGAACCAATTTAAAATTGCCTACAGCCAGCCCAATTTTTTTATTTTAGGCCTTCGATGCCTGTCTGCGGTCCATTCTTTCAACTACTACTACACTGACCAGGTCACTGCTGCCCGTGTACCCCTGGAACCAATTTAAAATTGCCTACAGCCATGTGTTATTATTTTAGGCCTTCGATGCCTGTCTGCGGTCACTCCTTCCACTAGGCCTCCACTGACCACACCACTGCTGCCCATGTACCCCTGGAACCAATTTAAAATTGCCTACAGCCAGCCCAATTTTTTTATTTTAGGCCTTCGATGCCTGTCTGCGGTCCATTCTTTCAACTACTACTACACTGACCAGGTCACTGCTGCCCGTGTACCCCTGGAACCAATTTAAAATTGCCTACAGCCATGTGTTATTATTTTAGGCCTTCGATGCCTGTCTGCAGTCACTCCTTCCACTAGGCCTCCACTGACCACACCACTGCTGCCCGTGTACCCCTGGAACCAATTTAAAATTGCCTACAGCCATGTGTTATTATTTTAGGCCTTCGATGCCTGTCTGCGGTCACTCCTTCCACTAGGCCTCCACTGACCACACCACTGCTGCCCGTGTACCCCTGGAACCAATTTAAAATTGCCTACAGCCAGCCCAATTTTTTTATTTTAGGCCTTCGATGCCTGTCTGCGGTCCATTCTTTCAACTACTACTACACTGACCAGGGCACTGCTGCCCGTGTACCCCTGGAACCAACATCAGAAAATATAAAAATAAGTATTTTGCTTACAAAAAAGAAAATACTGGAGAGATATCAAATGCAGACATTTTAACATTAAAAACAAACACACAACTAAAATCTGGTACAGTACTAAAAATGGCCACCAGCTACAATTACTTTCTCCTGCAAGTAGTTAACTGAAAGGTTTTTTAAATTGAAAACACACATATGGCATCCACCGAGTGTTGTCCTGTCGCGTCTTCTTTATATTATTGCCGAGAAGATGCAAAACAATGAAAATAATAAAATCATTAATTACCAAAATAATAGAGAAAGTCAACACCACATTGCAAATAAACATTCATTCCAAATAAAGAAGCAGGGCGCGTCCGAGGGTGAGTATATACCTAATAAGAATATAATCACCCTCGGACGCACAATGCTTATTTCCAACAGCCTTCCTTCCTAAGAATCAGCCCTTCCGTGGTGTAGAGAGAGGTTGTGTTACACTCCAAGGTGTTCCCCAGGTTGCCTTTCCTGAGCTTAGATCTTCCGGCTCTCGTTTAGTAGTTGTTGGAAACTACGCTGCATTAGGCCTTCAAATTGGGTATGGGGTGTAGAGAGATGGTGTGTTCCACTCCAAGGTGTTCCCCAGGTTGCCTTTCCTGAGCTTCGATCTTCCGGCTCTTGTTTAGTAGTTCTTGGAAACTACACTGCATTAGGCCTTCAAATTGGGTATGGGGTGTAGAGAGAGGGTGTGTTACACTCCAAGGTGTTCCCCAGGTTGCCTTTCCTGAGCTTCGATCTTCATGCTCTCGTTTAGTAGTTGTCGGAAACTACGCTGCATTAGGCCTACAAATTGGGTATGGGGTGTAGAGAGAGGGTTTGTTACACTCCAAGGTGTTCCCCAGGTTGCCTTTCCTGAGCTTCGATCTTCCGGCTCTCGTTTAGTAGTTGTTGGAAACTACGCTGCATTAGGCCTTCAAATTGGGTATGGGGTGTAGAGAGAGGGTGTGTTACACTCCAAGGTGTTCCCCAGGTTGCCTTTCCTGAGCTTCGATCTTCCGGCTCTCGTTTAGTAGTTCTTGGAAACTACACTGCATTAGGCCTTCAAATTGGGTATGGGGTGCAGAGAGAGGGTGTGTTACACTCCAAGGTGTTCCCCAGGTTGCCTTTCCTGAGCTTCGATATTCCGGCTCTCGTTTAGTAGTTGTTGGAAACTACACTGCATTAGGCCTACAAATTTGGTATGGGGGAAACATTGGCGCATCTGCGGTCCCTCCTTCCTCTAGGCCTCCACTGACCTGTCTACTGCTGCCCGTGTTCCCCTGGAACCAATTTTAAATTGCCTACAGGCAGCCCAATTTATTATGTTAGGGCTTCGAAGCCTGTCTGCGGTCCCTCCTTCCACTAGGCCTCCACTGACCTGTCTACTGCTGCCCGTGTACCCCTTGAACCAACATCATAAAATAAAAAAAAAAGTATTTTGCTTATAAAAAAGAAAATACTGGTGAGATATCAAATGCAGACATTTTAACATTAAAAACAAACACACAACTAAAATCTGGTACAGTACTAAAAATGGCCACCAGCTACAATTACTTTCTCCTGCAAGTAGTTAACTGAAAGGTTTTTTAAATTGAAAACACACATATGGCATCCACCGAGTGTTGTCCTGTCGCGTCTTCTTTATATTATTGCCGAGAAGATGCAAAACAATGAAAATAATAAAATCATTAATTACCAAAATAATAGAGAAAGTCAACACCACATTGCAAATAAACATTCATTCCAAATAAAGAAGCAGGGCGCGTCCGAGGGTGAGTATATACCTAATAAGAATATAATCACCCTCGGACACGCAATGCTTATTTCCAACAGCCTTCCTTCCTAAGAATCAGCCCTTCCGTGGTGTAGAGAGACGTTGTGTTACACTCCAAGTTGTTCCCCAGGTTGCCTTTCCTGAGCTTCGATCTTCCGGCTCTCGTTTAGTAGTTGTTGGAAACTACGCTGCATTAGGCCTTCAAATTGGGTATGGGGTGTAGAGAGATGGTGTGTTCCACTCCAAGGTGTTCCCCAGGTTGCCTTTCCTGAGCTTCGATCTTCCGGCTCTCGTTTAGTAGTTCTTGGAAACTACACTGCATTAGGCCTTCAAATTGGGTATGGGGTGTAGAGAGAGGGTGTGTTACACTCCAAGGTGTTCCCCAGGTTGCCTTTCCTGAGCTTCGATCTTCATGCTCTCGTTTAGTAGTTGTCGGAAACTACGCTGCATTAGGCCTACAAATTGGGTATGGGGTGTAGAGAGAGGGTTTGTTACACTCCAAGGTGTTCCCCAGGTTGCCTTTCCTGAGCTTCGATCTTCCGGCTCTCGTTTAGTAGTTGTTGGAATCTACGCTGCATTAGGCCTTCAAATTGGGTATGGGGTGTAGAGAGAGGGTGTGTTACACTCCAAGGTGTTCCCCAGGTTGCCTTTCCTGAGCTTCGATCTTCCGGCTCTCGTTTAGTAGTTCTTGGAAACTACACTGCATTAGGCCTTCAAATTGGGTATGGGGTGCAGAGAGAGGGTGTGTTACACTCCAAGGTGTTCCCCAGGTTGCCTTTCCTGAGCTTCGATATTCCGGCTCTCGTTTAGTAGTTGTTGGAAACTACACTGCATTAGGCCTACAAATTTGGTATGGGGGAAACATTGGCGCATCTGCGGTCCCTCCTTCCTCTAGGCCTCCACTGACCTGTCTACTGCTGCCCGTGTTCCCCTGGAACCAATTTTAAATTGCCTACAGGCAGCCCAATTTATTATGTTAGGGCTTCGAAGCCTGTCTGCGGTCCCTCCTTCCACTAGGCCTCCACTGACCTGTCTACTGCTGCCCGTGTACCCCTTGAACCAACATCATAAAATAAAAAAAAAAGTATTTTGCTTATAAAAAAGAAAATACTGGTGAGATATCAAATGCAGACATTTTAACATTAAAAACAAACACACAACTAAAATCTGGTACAGTACTAAAAATGGCCACCAGCTACAATTACTTTCTCCTGCAAGTAGTTAACTGAAAGGTTTTTTAAATTGAAAACGCACATATGGCATCCACCGAGTGTTGTCCTGTCGCGTCTTCTTTATATTATTGCCGAGAAGATGCAAAACAATGAAAATAATAAAATCATTAATTACCAAAATAATAGAGAAAGTCAACACCACATTGCAAATAAACATTCATTCCAAATAAAGAAGCAGGGCGCGTCCGAGGGTGAGTATATACCTAATAAGAATATAATCACCCTCGGACACGCAATGCTTATTTCCAACAGCCTTCCTTCCTAAGAATCAGCCCTTCCGTGGTGTAGAGAGACGTTGTGTTACACTCCAAGGTGTTCCCCAGGTTGCCTTTCCTGAGCTTCGATCTTCCGGCTCTCGTTTAGTAGTTGTTGGAAACTACGCTGCATTAGGCCTTCAAATTGGGTATGGGCTGTAGAGAGATGGTGTGTTCCACTCCAAGGTGTTCCCCAGGTTGCCTTTCCTGAGCTTCGATCTTCCGGCTCTCGTTTAGTAGTTCTTGGAAACTACACTGCATTAGGCCTTCAAATTGGGTATGGGGTGTAGAGAGAGGGTGTGTTACACTCCAAGGTGTTCCCCAGGTTGCCTTTCCTGAGCTTCAATCTTCATGCTCTCGTTTAGTAGTTGTCGGAAACTACGCTGCATTAGGCCTACAAATTGGGTATGGGGTGTAGAGAGAGGGTTTGTTACACTCCAAGGTGTTCCCCAGGTTGCCTTTCCTGAGCTTCGATCTTCCGGCTCTCGTTTAGTAGTTGTTGGAAACTACGCTGCATTAGGCCTTCAAATTGGGTATGGGGTGTAGCGAGAGGGTGTGTTACACTCCAAGGTGTTCCCCAGGTTGCCTTTCCTGAGCTTCGATCTTCCGGCTCTCGTTTAGTAGTTCTTGGAAACTACACTGCATTAGGCCTTCAAATTGGGTATGGGGTGTAGAGAGAGGGTGTGTTACACTCCAAGGTGTTCCCCAGGTTGCCTTTCCTGAGCTTCGATCTTCCGGCTCTCGTTTAGTAGTTCTTGGAAACTACACTGCATTAGGCCTACAAATTGGGTATGGGGTGGAGAGAGATGGTGTGTTACACTCCAAGGTGTTCCCCAGGTTTCCTTGCCATTGCTTCGGTCTTCCGACTCTCGTTTAGTAGTTGTAGAAAAGTACACTGCATTAGGCCTACAAAATGGGTATGGGGTGGAGAGAGATGGTGTGTTACACTCCAAGGTGTTCCCCAGGTTGCCTTTCCTGAGCTTCTATCTTCAGGCTCTCATTAAATTGTGGTTAAATGGAACAACTGCATTTGGCGTACTAGTTGGTTTGGGGCCTACTATCGGTGTCTGCCACTCCTTGCTGTTCTCCTGGTTTCCTGTCCTGAAATTCCATTTTCAGGCTCTCGTTAAGTAGTTGTTAATGTTAGACTGCATTTTGCCTACTAGTTGGGTTGGGGCCTACTATCGGTGTCTGCCACTCCTTGCTGTTCTCCTACACTGAACAAAGCTGTGCGGCCTGTTTACTACGGTTGCCAATTTTGAACTGCATTTCGACTACTTACTGATTTGGCCCTACTCTCTGTGTCAGCCTCTCATTCCAGTTGTCCTCCACTGCAATGCCCCCTGGTTATTCCTGTGTTACCAATTTTGAACTGCATTTAGCCCACTTTATTCTTTGGGCCTATATCTGTGTTTCCACTTCATCGTGCCCATTGCCCAGCCAGTGATAGATGAGTCTGCTGGTACATTGACCCATAACGCAACATTCCCCGTGCATGCTACACAACAACATTGTGACCCTGCTGAAAGTCAGGTTGCTCTTCCCGCATACCATACCACCTTACACGGGGACAAAGAGGAAGGTGCAGATGAAAGTGCAGGTTCCTTCATCAGGTGGGGGGAGGAATACTAGTTGGCGACGTCACTGGCACAGGGCCTCTCATAGTACGCAAAAGTGTTGCTGCCGGTGGGAGGCGCCCCCGCCGTGCAAACACACCGCTGTACTTTGAGGGGCCCGGTGCCAGTGCCAATTCCAACAAGTGGGCCCCCCCTGCTTGCTCAGGATCACAGCACTTGCAAAGTTGAAATACTTACCTCTCCCTGCTCCACTGCCGTGACGTGGTCCAGATTTCCTGGGCCCACTAATTACTTGAACCAGCCCTACCCCACACAACTTTAGCCAAATGACCCCCAATTTCAAATGCCTTCCAATTATTATAAGGTAAATTACGCTTGACAAGCTTCATTAAGAAGAATGGATGGTTTTGACATTAAAATGGGCACTCTAGGTGTTTTCCTGGCCCCCACTCACTGCCGACTATGCTGCCCCATTGACTTGCATTGGGTTTCGTGTTTCGGTCGATCCCGACTTTACGTCATAATCGGCCGATTTCACTCGACCCGACTTTTGAGATAGTCGGGTTTCGCGAAACCCGGCTCGACTCTAAAAAGGTCAAGGTCGCTCAACTCTAGTGACGTGGATTTGCCTGAAACTGCCCCTCAAACAAGCACAACCGGAGATTTGAGAACTGGAACTTTGGCCCACATGGCGGATTATGCCTTACGTATCCTCAAAAGGGACACACGCATAACTAAAATGATGAACGATGACGATTACTGGTTGGCCTGCCTCCTTGATCCTCGCTATAAAGGCAAATTGCAAAATATAATGCCACATGAGAACTTGGAACTAATATTAGCAACCAAACAATCAACTCTTGTTGACCGTTTGCTTCTGGCATTCCCTGCACACAGCGCCCGTGATCGTTCTCACACGAGCTGCAGGGGCCAGCAGACCAGAGGAGTTAGAGGGGCAGAAATCAGAAGTGGCGGTGGCCAGAGGGGTTTTCTGACCAGGTTGTGGAGTGATTTTGCTATGACCGCAGACAGGACAGGTACTGCAGCATCAATTCAAAGTGACAGGAGACAACATTTGTCCAGTATGGTTACAAACTATTTTTCATCCCTTATCGATGTTCTCCCTCAACCGTCATTCCCATTTGATTACTGGGCATCAAAATTAGACACCTGGCCAGAATTGGCAGAATATGCATTGCAGGAGCTTGCTTGCCCGGCAGCTAGTGTCCTATCAGAAAGAGTATTCAGTGCTGCAGGTTCAATACTAACAGAAAAAAGGACTCGTCTGGCTACCCAAAATGTAGATGATCTAACCTTCATTAAAATGAACCACAACTGGATTTCGAAATCTTTTGCCCCACCTTGCCCGGCTGACACCTAGCTTTCCTATGTAAAGGTCTTGCCTGTGGACTATTCTGAACGACTTTTCCAATCTCGTAATTTGCAGCACCTGATTGTCCAGCATCCGACATGTTAACACCTCCCTAAATGGCCAAAGTCCCCACACGGGGCCGTGGTATCGCCACTTGGCGCCAGCACCCGTGAGAGTACTGTTTGTCTGAAGAGGTGGGTGTGCCCGCTTTTGGTCGATGGCACTGCCACTAGGTCCCTCATAGTACAATAAAGTGTCTGGCGGTTGTGGTGCGCACCCAACGTCAGACACACCGTTGTAATATGAGGGGCCCTGGGCCTGTACCGCCGGCCACAAGACAGTCCCCCCCCAGGTCAAACAGTGCTCTATGACTTGCAAAATTTTCTCTCACAGCTCCACCAATGTTTAGTCTATGCGCTGACATCCTTCAATGCCTGGCACTGTCAATACCATTGTATTGACATTTTTCTTATGTTAGGCCTTCGAAGCCTGTCTGCGGTCCCTCCTTCCACTAGGCCTCCACTGACCTGTCTACTGCTGCCCGTGTTCCCCTGGAACCAATTTTAAATTGCCTACAGCCAGCCCAATTTATTATGTTAGGGCTTCGAAGCCTGTCTGCGGTCCCTCCTTCCACTAGGCCTCCACTGACCTGTCTACTGCTGCCCGTGTTCCCCTGGAACCAATTTTAAATTGCCTACAGCCAGCCCAATTTATAATGTTAGGGCTTCCAAACCTGTCTGCGGTCCCTCCTTCCACTAGGCCTCCACTGACCTGTCTACTGCTGCCCGTGTTCCCCTGGAACCAATTCTAAATTGCCTACAGCCAGCCCAATTTATTATGTTAGGGCTTCGAAGCCTGTCTGCGGTCCCTCCTTCCACTAGGCCTCCACTGACCTGTCTACTGCTGCCCGTGTACCCCTTGAACCAACATCAGAAAATATAAAAATAAGTATTTTGCTTATAAAAAAGAAAATACTGGAGAGATATCAAATGCAGACATTTTAACATTAAAAACAAACACATGCAACAAAAATCTGGTACAGTACTAAAAATGGCCACCAGCTACAATAACTTTCTCCTGCAAGTAGTTAACTGAAAGTTTTTTTCAATTTAAAACACAGATATGGCATCCACCGAGTGTTGTCCTGTCGCGTCTTCTTTATATTATTGCCAAGAAGATGCAAAACAATGAAAATAATAAAATCATTATTTACCAAAAAAATAGAGTAAGTCAAAACCACATTGCAAATAAACATTCATTACAAATAAAGAAGCAGGGCACGTCCGAGGGTGAGTTTATACCTAATTAGACTATAATCACCCTCGGACGCGCCCTGCTTCTTTCCGACAGCCTTCCTTCCTAAGAATCAGCCCTTCCGTGGTGTAGAGAGAGGGTTTGTTACACTCCAAGGTGTTCCCCAGGTTGCCTTTCCTGAGCTTCGATCTTCATGCTCTCGTTTAGTAGTTGTCGGAAAGTAGGCTGCATTAGGCCTACAAATTGGGTATGGGGTGGAGAGAGATGGTGTGTTACACTCCAAGGTGTTCCCCAGGTTTCCTTGCCATTGCTTCGGTCTTCCGACTCTCGTTTAGTAGTTGCAGAGGGGTTTTCTGACCAGGTTGTGGAGTGATTTTGCTATGACCGCAGACAGGACAGGTACTGCAGCATCAATTCAAAGTGACAGGAGACAACATTTGTCCAGTATGGTTACAAACTATTTTTCATCCCTTATCGATGTTCTCCCTCAACCGTCATTCCCATTTGATTACTGGGCATCAAAATTAGACACCTGGCCAGAATTGGCAGAATATGCATTGCAGGAGCTTGCTTGCCCGGCAGCTAGTGTCCTATCAGAAAGAGTATTCAGTACTGCAGGTTCAATACTAACAGAAAAAAGGACTCGTCTGGCTACCCAAAATGTAGATGATCTAACCTTCATTAAAATGAACCACAACTGGATTTCGAAATCTTTTGCCCCACCTTGCCCGGCTGACACCTAGCTTTCCTATGTAAAGGTCTTGCCTGTGGACTATTCTGAACGACTTTTCCAATCTCGTAATTTGCAGCACCTGATTGTCCAGCATCCGACATGTTAACACCTCCCTAAATGGCCAAAGTCCCCACATGGGGCCGTGGTATCGCCACTTGGCGCCAGCACCCGTGAGAGTACTGTTTGTCTGAAGAGGTGGGTGTGCCCGCTTTTGGTCGACGGCACTGCCACTAGGTCCCTCATAGTACAATAAAGTGTCTGGCGGTTGTGGTGCGCACCCAACGTCAGACACACCGTTGTAATATGAGGGGCCCTGGGCCTGTACCGCCGGCCACAAGACAGTCCCCCCCCAGGTCAAACAGTGCTCTACGACTTGCAAAATTTTCTCTCACAGCTCCACCAATGTTTAGTCTATGCGCTGACATCCTTCAATGCCTGGCACTGTCAATACCATTGTATTGACATTTTTCTTATGTTAAGCCTTCGAAGCCTGTCTGCGGTCCCTCCTTCCACTAGGCCTCCACTGACCTGTCTACTGCTGCCCGTGTTCCCCTGGAACCAATTTTAAATTGCCTACAGCCAGCCCAATTTATTATGTTAGGGCTTCGAAGCCTGTCTGCGGTCCCTCCTTCCACTAGGCCTCCACTGACCTGTCTACTGCTGCCCGTGTTCCCCTGGAACCAATTTTAAATTGCCTACAGCCAGCCCAATTTATAATGTTAGGGCTTCCAAACCTGTCTGCGGTCCCTCCTTCCACTAGGCCTCCACTGACCTGTCTACTGCTGCCCGTGTTCCCCTGGAACCAATTCTAAATTGCCTACAGCCAGCCCAATTTATTATGTTAGGGCTTCGAAGCCTGTCTGCGGTCCCTCCTTCCACTAGGCCTCCACTGACCTGTCTACTGCTGCCCGTGTACCCCTTGAACCAACATCAGAAAATATAAAAATAAGTATTTTGCTTATAAAAAAGAAAATACTGGAGAGATATCAAATGCAGACATTTTAACATTAAAAACAAACACATGCAACAAAAATCTGGTACAGTACTAAAAATGGCCACCAGCTACAATAACTTTCTCCTGCAAGTAGTTAACTGAAAGTTTTTTTTAATTTAAAACACAGATATGGCATCCACCGAGTGTTGTCCTGTCGCGTCTTCTTTATATTATTGCCAAGAAGATGCAAAACAATGAAAATAATAAAATCATTATTTACCAAAAAAATAGAGTAAGTCAAAACCACATTGCAAATAAACATTCATTACAAATAAAGAAGCAGGGCACGTCCGAGGGTGAGTATATACCTAATAAGACTATAATCACCCTCGGACGCGCCCTGCTTCTTTCCGACAGCCTTCCTTCCTAAGAATCAGCCCTTCCGTGGTGTAGAGAGAGGGTTTGTTACACTCCAAGGTGTTCCCCACGTTGCCTTTCCTGAGCTTCGATCTTCATGCTCTCGTTTAGTAGTTGTCGGAAAGTAGGCTGCATTAGGCCTACAAATTGGGTATGGGGTGGAGAGAGATGGTGTGTTACACTCCAAGGTGTTCCCCAGGTTTCCTTGCCATTGCTTCGGTCTTCCGACTCTCGTTTAGTAGTTGTAGAAAACTACACTGCATTAGGCCTACAAAATGGGTATCAGGTGGAGAGAGATGGTGTGTTACACTCCAAGGTGTTCCCCAGGTTGCCTTTCCTGAGCTTCGATCTTCCGGCTCTCGTTTAGTAGTTGTTGGAAACTACGCTGCATTAGGCCTACAAATTGGGTATGGGGTGTAGAGAGATGGTGTGTTCCACTCCAAGGTGTTCTCCAGGTTGCATTTCCTGAGCTTCGATCTTCCGGCTCTCGTTTAGTAGTTGTTGGAAACTACACTGCATTAGGCCTACAAATTGGGTATGGGGTGTAGAGAGATGGTGTGTTCCACTCCAAGGTGTTCTCCAGGTTGCCTTTCCTGAGCTTCGATCTTCCGGCTCTCGTTTAGTAGTTCTTGGAAACTACACTGCATTAGGCCTACAAATTGGGTATGGGGTGTAGAGAGATGGTGTGTTCCACTCCAAGGTGTTCTCCAGGTTGCCTTTCCTGAGCTTCGATCTTCCGGCTCTCGTTTAGTAGTTGTTGGAAACTACACTGCATTAGGCCTACAAATTGGGTATGGGGTGTAGAGAGATGGTGTGTTCCACTCCAAGGTGTTCTCCAGGTTGCCTTTCCTGAGCTTCGATCTTCCGGCTCTCGTTTAGTAGTTGTTGGAAACTACACTGCATTAGGCCTACAAATTGGGTATGGGGTGTAGAGAGATGGTGTGTTCCACTCCAAGGTGTTCTCCAGGTTGCCTTTCCTGAGCTTCGATCTTCCGGCTCTCGTTTAGTAGTTGTTGGAAACTACACTGCATTAGGCCTACAAATTGGGTATGGGGTGTAGAGAGATGGTGTGTTCCACTCCAAGGTGTTCTCCAGGTTGCCTTTCCTGAGCTTCGATCTTCCGGCTCTCGTTTAGTAGTTGTTGGAAACTACGTTGCATTAGGCCTACAAATTGGGTATGGGGTGTAGAGAGATGGTGTGTTCCACTCCAGGGTGTTCCCCAGGTTTCCTCGCCAATGCTTCGATCTTCATGCTCTCGTTTAGTAGTTGTTGGAAACTACGCTGCATTAGGCCTACAAATTGGGTATGGGGTGTAGAGAGATGGTGTGTTCCACTCCAAGGTGTTCTCCAGGTTGCCTTTCCTGAGCTTCGATCTTCCGGCTCTCGTTTAGTAGTTCTTGGAAACTACACTGCATTAGGCCTACAAATTGGGTATGGGGTGTAGAGAGATGGTGTGTTCCACTCCAAGGTGTTCTCCAGGTTGCCTTTCCTGAGCTTCGATCTTCCGGCTCTCGTTTAGTAGTTGTTGGAAACTACGCTGCATTAGGCCTACAAATTGGGTATGGGGTGTAGAGAGATGGTGTGTTCCACTCCAAGGTGTTCTCCAGGTTGCCTTTCCTGAGCTTCGATCTTCCGGCTCTCGTTTAGTAGTTGTTGGAAACTACACTGCATTAGGCCTACAAATTGGGTATGGGGTGTAGAGAGATGGTGTGTTCCACTCCAAGGTGTTCTCCAGGTTGCCTTTCCTGAGCTTCGATCTTCCGGCTCTCGTTTAGTAGTTCTTGGAAACTACACTGCATTAGGCCTACAAATTGGGTACGGGGTGTAGAGAGATGGTTTGTTCCACTCCAAGGTGTTCTCCAGGTTGCCTTTCCTGAGCTTCGATCTTCCGGCTCTCGCTTAGTAGTTGTTGGAAACTACACTGCATTAGGCCTACAAATTGGGTATGGGGTGTAGAGAGATGGTGTGTTCCACTCCAAGGTGTTCTCCAGGTTGCCTTTCCTGAGCTTCGATCTTCCGGCTCTCGTTTAGTAGTTGTTGGAAACTACACTGCATTAGGCCTACAAATTGGGTATGGGGTGTAGAGAGATGGTGTGTTCCACTCCAAGGTGTTCTCCAGGTTGCCTTTCCTGAGCTTCGATCTTCCGGCTCTCGTTTAGTAGTTGTTGGAAACTACACTGCATTAGGCCTACAAATTGGGTATGGGGTGTAGAGAGATTGTGTGTTCCACTCCAAGGTGTTCTCCAGGTTGCCTTTCCTGAGCTTCGATCTTCCGGCTCTCGTTTAGTAGTTGTTGGAAACTACGCTGCATTAGGTCTACAAATTGGGTATGGGGTGTAGAGAGATGGTGTGTTGCACTCCAGGGTGTTCCCCAGGTTTCCTCGCCAATGCTTCGATCTTCATGCTCTCGTTTAGTAGTTGTTGGAAACTACGCTGCATTAGGCCTACAAATTGGGTATGGGGTGTAGAGAGATGGTGTGTTCCACTCCAAGGTGTTCTCCAGGTTGCCTTTCCTGAGCTTCGATCTTCCGGCTCTCGTTTAGTAGTTCTTGGAAACTACACTGCATTAGGCCTACAAATTGGGTATGGGGTGTAGAGAGATGGTGTGTTCCACTCCAAGGTGTTCTCCAGGTTGCCTTTCCTGAGCTTCGATCTTCCGGCTCTCGTTTAGTAGTTGTTGGAAACTACGCTGCATTAGGCCTACAAATTGGGTATGGGGTGTAGAGAGATGGTGTGTTCCACTCCAAGGTGTTCTCCAGGTTGCCTTTCCTGAGCTTCGATCTTCCGGCTCTCGTTTAGTAGTTCTTGGAAACTACACTGCATTAGGCCTACAAATTGGGTATGGGGTGTAGAGAGATGGTGTGTTCCACTCCAAGGTGTTCTCCAGGTTGCTTTTCCTGAGCTTCGATCTTCCGGCTCTCGTTTAGTAGTTGTTGGAAACTACGCTGCATTAGGCCTACAAATTGGGTATGGGGTGTAGAGAGATGGTGTGTTCCACTCCAAGGTGTTCTCCAGGTTGCCTTTCCTGAACTTCTATCTTCAGGCTCTCATTAAATTGTGGTTAAACGGAACAACTGCATTTGGCGTACTAGTTGGTTTGGGGCCTACTATCGGTGTCTGCCACTCCTTGCTGTTCTCCTGGTTTCCTGTCCTGAAATTCCGTTTTCAGGCGCTCGTTAAGTAGTTGTTAATGTTAGACTGCATTTGGCCTACTAGTTGGGTTGGGGCCTACTATCGGTGTCTGCCACTCCTTGCTGTTCTCCTCCACTGAACAAAGCTGTGCCGCCTGTTTACTACGGTTGCCAATTTTGAACTGCATTTCGACTACTTACTGATTTGGGCCTACTCTCTGTGTCAGCCTCTCATTCCAGTTGTTCTCCACTGCAATGCCCCCTGGTTATTCCTGTGTTACCAATTTTGAACTGCATTTAGCCAACTTTATTCTTTGGGCCAATATCTGTGTTTCCTCCTCATCCTGCCCATTGCCCAGCCAGTGATAGATGAGTCTGCTGGTACATTGACCCATAACGCAACATTCCCCGTGCACGCTACACAACAACATTGTGACCCTGCTGAAAGTCAGGTTGCTCTTCCCGCATACCATACCACCTTACACGGGGACAAAGAGGAAGGTGCAGATGAAAGTGCAGGTTCCTTCATCAGGTGGGGGGAGGAATACTAGTTGGCGACGTCACTGGCACAGGGCCTCTCATAGTACGCAAAAGTGTTGCTGCCGGTGGGAGGCGCCCCCGCCGTGCAAACACACCGCTGTACTTTGAGGGTCCCTGTGCTAGTGCCAATGCCAACGAGTGGGCCCCCCCTGCTTGCTCAGGTTCACAGCACTTGCAAAGTTGAAATACTTACCTCTCCCTGCTCCACTGCCGTGACGTGGTCCAGATTTCCTGGGCCCACTAATTACTTGAACCAGCCCTACCCACCACAACTTTAGCCAAATGACCCCCAATTTCAAATGCCTTACAATTATTATAAGGTAAATTACGCTTGACAAGCTTCATTATGAAGAATGGATGGTTTTGACATTAAAATGGGCACTCTAGGTGTTTTCCTGGCCCCCACTCACTGCCGACTATGCTGCCCCATTGAATTGCATTGGGTTTCGTGTTTCGGTCGATCCCGACTTTACGTCATAATCGGCCGATTTCACTCGACCCGACTTTTGAGATAGTCGGGTTTCGCGAAACCCGGCTCGACTCTAAAAAGGTCAAGGTCGCTCAACTCTATTCACCATGTACCCTCTGACAACCCCAGCCAGACACAGACATAGATTTCCAATCCAACACTGGATTATGGACCTGTAGCCATGGCAACCCCAAAACGACCACATCATGCAGATTATGCAACACCAAAAAGCGAATATCCTCCTGATGTGCCGGAGTCATGCACATGGTCAATTGAGTCCAGTACTGAGGCTTATTCTTGGCCAAAGGCGTAGCATCAATTCCTCTCAATGGAATAGGACACTGCAAGGGCTCCAAGAAAAAAACACAGCGCCGGGCAAACTCCAAGTCCATCAAATTCAGGGCAGCGCCTGAATCCACAAATGCCATAACAGAATAGGATGACAGAGAGCAAATCAGAGTAACGGACAAAAGAAATTTAGACTGTACCGTACCAATGGTGGCAGACCTAGCGAAACGCTTAGTGCGCTTAGGACAATCGGAGATAGCATGAGTGGATTCACCACAGTAAAAACACAGCCCATTCCGACGTCTGTGTTCTTGCCGTTCAGCTCTGGTCAAAGTCCTATCACACTGCATAGGCTCAGGCCTATGCTCAGAGAATACCGCCAGATGGTGCACAGCTTTGCGCTCACGCAAGCGCCGATCGATCGGAATAGCCAAGGACATAGACTCATTCAGACCAGCAGGCATGGGAAATCCCACCATGACATCCTTAAGGGCTTCAGAAAGACCCTTTCTGAAAATTGCCGCCAGGGCACACTCATTCCACTGTGTAAGCACAGACCACTTTCTAAACTTCTGACAGTACACCTCCGCTTCATCCTGATCCTGACACAAAGCCAGCAAGATTTTCTCTGCCTGATCCACTGAATTTGGTTCATCATAAAGCAATCCAAGCGCCAGAAAAAACGCATCAACATCACGCAATGCAGGATCCCCTGGCGCAAGGGAACATTCCCAGTCTTGAGGGTCACCACGCAACAAACAAATAATGATTTTTACTTGTTGAACGGGATCACCAGAGGAGCGGGGTTTCAAAGCTAGAAACAGTTTACAATTATTTTTGAAATTCAAGAACTTAGATCTATCCCCAGAAAATAAATCAGGAATAGGAATTCTAGGCTCTAACATAGGATTCTGAACCACAAAATCTTGAATGTTTTGTACCCTTGCAGTGACATGATCCACACAAGAGGACAGACCTTGAATGTCCATATCTACACCTGTGTCCTGAACCACCCAAAGGTTTAGGGGAAAAGAAAGACAAAACACAGTGCAAAGAAAAAAAATGGTCTCAGAATGTCTCTTATCCCTCTATTGAGATGCATTAATACTTTGGGCCAGCTGTACAGTTATGACCTGGTGGTTAGGAGCACCCGGCACGACCTGATAGTTAAACTCACACCGGACAAGCTCTGGGATGTGGGAGCTCTGCTGACCGCAAGCCCTGATCCTATCACAACAACTAGAAATAGCTGTGGAGCGTTCCTGACTCTCCCTAGACGCCTCTTCACAGCCTAAGAGTTAGCTAACCCTAGAGAAAGAAAATAAAGCCTACCTTGCCTCAGAGAAATTCCCCAAAGGAAAAGGCAGCCCCCCACATATATTGACTGTGAGTAAAGATGAAGTCACAAACGCAGAAATGAAACAGGTTTCAGCAAAGGGAGACCAGACTTACTAAACAGACAGAGGATAGGAAAGGTATCTTTGCGGTCAGCACAAAATCTACAAAAGACCACGCAGAGTGTGCAAAAAGACCTCCGCACCGACTCACGGTGCGGAGGTGCCACTCTGCATCCCAGAGCTTCCAGCTAGCAAGACAAAATCATGATAACCAGCTGGACAAGGAAACAATGAACAAATAATAACTATCAGGAACTTAGCTGCTGCTGGAGAAGACAGGTCACCAGAAAGATCCAAGAGCGAACTGAACCAATGCAGGTACATTGACAGCTGGCATGGAGTAACGATCTGAGTGGAGTTAAATAGAGCAGCCAACCAAAGGATAAACCACGTCACCTGTGTAAGGAACCTCAGAAGCAGCAGCTTCGCTCACAGCCACCAGAGGGAGTCCATGGACAGAACTCGCCGAAGTACCATTCACGACCACAGGAGGGAGTTCGACAACAGAATTCACAACAGTGCACCAATGGTACTGGACGTTTGGTAGTTAGTCCAGGCTTGCAAGTGCATGCTGGTTAATGTCTACGCATGCACGTTGTATTTAAATTTAGGAGATTCTTCCCTCTGCTAATGGTCTTTGAGCACTTCTTACAGATAACTTTGCACTGATCATTCGGATCTTGGTTAAAAAATGCCCACACTGCACTCTTTGTACTATGGATTACCTTTTCAGGTATTGCACGCTGTGCTACTTTCTCCGGATGACCATGGTGTCCTAAAACTGTTTTTGGATTTGACAAACATTTTTGGCCAGAAATGGGCCTGCCAGATGAAAGCTGTTGCGATGTAGATGGCTGCTGCGGATCATCCTCCTCCACTTCTGAGCTACTGGCAGCGGCACCTTCTTCCCCCAATGGCTGCCATCTGGGTCAACAACTGGGTCATCTATTACCTCCTCTTCAATTTCATGTGCACCTTCTTCTGTGTCACCGTGTAAGGTGCTATAGCGTTCGTGACGGGGCACCATAGTCTCATCAGGGTCAGATTCTGGCTCAGTACACTGCGAGGGCTATGTAGTGATCTGAGTCAATGGAACAGCATAATAATCTAGCTGTGGCTATGCATCTGTGCACTCCATGTCCGATTCATCTTGTAATTGGCTTTTAACTATTTCCCTCTCTAACCCAGGCACGGTATGTGTACAGAGCTCCATGGAGTAAACTGTAGTTTTGCCTGCCGCATCCTTCACTTTTGGTTTGGGTGAAGGACACAAGGAAGCGACTTCTTCCTGACCGGGAGCATCCACTGACGACTCGCTGCTTTTAGATTTCGAACCTTCTGAAGAGGAGGTGAAAGAGCTAGAGGCTGAGTCAGCAAGGAAAGCCAAAAGTTTTTCCTGCTACTCCGGCTTTAAAACCTGTTTTCATACTCCCAGATAAGGGAGCCTTCGAGGCCTTGTGTAGCCACATGAAGACGCTGGCTCAACACCTCGAGCCTTTGGTGCTATTTTGCTTTTCCCACTACCACCAGATGCTCCACCACCATCATTACCAGCTGGCAATGCCCGCCCACGGCCTCTTCCACCAGACTTCCTTATTTTTGGAAAAATCTAACCAAAATAACAACCGTTATATGGTACTGTGAAACAAGGTAGAAGGTGTATATAAACTTGTGGAGAATTTAAATCTCCCTTTTTTGGGGGGGAAACTGCAACAAAACTCAGGCGCAGTGTATTACACTACACAATGTAAGTGGCAGAATGTGGCTGGAAGATGTACGACAAACTAACAGAACTGTGACGTAGATCCACTTAGTGCCAATTTAAATCTCCCTTTTATTTGGGGAGACTGCAACAAAACTCAGGCCCAGTGTATCACACTACACAATGTAAGTGGCAGAACATGGCTGGAAGATGTACGATCTACATAACAGAACTGTGATGTAGATCCACTTAGTGCCAATTTAATTCTCCCTTTTATTTGGGGGAGATTTCAACAAAATTCAGGCCCAGTGTATTACACTACACAATGTAAGTGGCAGAACATGGCTGGAAGATGTACGACAAACTAACAGAACTGTGACGTAGATCCACTTAGTGCCAATTTAAATCTCCCTTTTTTGGGGGGAGACTGCAACAAAACTCAGGCCCAGTGTATTACATTACACAATGTAAGTGGCAGAACATGGCTGAAAGATATATATAAAAAAAGGGCTGTAGTACAAGTTCAATCTTCTTACAATGATCTCAGGACAAGTATGGCAGCAATAAAAAGAACTGCTGCACACAAAAGTGTGGACAAAGAAACAAGAGAACTGTGCAGAAAGGAGCGACAGGATTTTGTGCTTTAAAAAAGCAGTTGGTTTGCACAGCGGCGTACAAACAGCAATGCAGCTATCAGGGAGCCTTATAGGGTAGCCTAATAAGCTACAGAGCTGATGCACAAAAAAATAAACTCCACTGTCCCTGCAAAGAAAAGGTGGTGTTGGACAGTGGAAATCGCTACAGCACAAGCAGTTTCGGGGTTAATCTTCCCTCCTTAACTATATCCCTTCTTCTGGTGAAGCTGCAGCAACCTCTCCCTATGCTAAGATCGGCAGAAGTAAGATGGCGGTCGGCATGCACGCACCTTTATAGCCCCTGTGACACCGCAGAAAGCAAGCCAATCACTGTAATGCCCTTCTCTAAGATGGTGGGGACCGAGACCTATGTCATCACGCTGCCCACACTCTGCGTCGTCCTTCATTGGATGAGAAATGGTGCTGAAAGCATCATATGAAACGCGACTTTGGCGAGAAGATCGCCGACCTCATGGCCAATCCCACTCTAGGATCGGGTCGGGTTTCACTTTTGAAAATGTCCGATCCGTTTTGCTCAACCCTACTAGGCAGATTAGCTACAGTGCCATGGGTTGTAAAATTATTATTTATCTTGCACATTGTAGACAAAGGAATATGAAGATCTCTGGAGATGAAAGATTATAATCTTAAGATTGTTGATATTTTTCAACAATTTTAGTTCTCAAATCCTCAAACAGTTCTCTTCTCCTCTTGCTGTTCTCCATTCTTAGTGTGGAACTTACAGACACACAATGGAAAGATTGCCTCAACTTCTTCCCATTTTATCTGATTTCAGGTGTGATTCTCATATAGCCCACACCTCTTACTTGCCACAAATGAGCTTGAGCAAGCATCACATGCCTGAAACAAAGTTGTTTACCCACAATTTTGAAAGGTGGCAACCATTTTGTCCAGCCCAGTTTGGGGTTTTTCTGTGCTGTTTTCTGTTGTTCCAGTACACACAAAGAAAATAAAAGTGTATAACAAAACATGTGTAATTGCTATATTTTTCTGGGAGAAACACTTCATTTTATCAAATAATGTCAACACTTTCAGCCACTAATGTATAGCATGTGCTACTTTGCTCTACTTTCAGCTAGCTATGAAGTGGACACTTTCTAATGGGCTACACTGCTTTTTTATCATTCTGCCAGGCTATCTGGTCCCCAGTGGCAGGAAAAAGGACTTTTTTAATGAACTTTGTTAAATTATCAGTAGTGAGGACAGCCATTCTAATGTAGTCTACATGCTCCCCTCTTCCACAGCCCTGACACAAGCAACTAAATGCATTATTTTTTACAACGATGCAGAGCAACCCTTGCCCCAACTGTGCAACACTCAAACCTCTAAACCGCTATCAGATGAATCCTGTCAGACATAATTAGGCTGAGGCATTTATCCCACAAATTGTCATTCACTTGCATTACTCATGACATCTGTGCCATTTTGGCTAATAGGAGAGCAAACCCGTCCCAATTTTATGTTTCATATAAATGACAGATCTGTAATGTGTGCTGTTTGTACTGTGGATATTACCAGCAAAGTGTACTTTTACATTAAGTACAATAAACTTTAAATGTAAAATACATTTAGTACTTTCCTTTTTCATGAAGTTTCTGACTTTGTAATTGTGCAACAAAAACCCTTTTGCAAGTAATTTCAATAATTTATTTTGTTCATTACACTAAGATTTTAAAAAGTCTCAAAATATCATCTTGTCATGTTTTTTATGAAATGCAAACACTTCTGATTATCACTCTAAAAATTGTGGTCTATAATGAAACTAACACAATTGCATGTCCACCTATAAAACACTGTTTTGCTTGGGGCAATACATCTTGAAGCATGTGTATAGCAAATCTCAGAGCATTTTAATATTAAAAATTAAAACCATGTGAATAAGCAGATTCTTCTGAGTCCCTTATTCAAGGCCTAGGGGAATAGCTAAGTTTTATGTGTACAAATAAAGCTTCAAATTAAAGACACGGCTGTAATATTCCCAATGACTATATTATTATTTTATTATTATTAGGAATATTTAAGACTGTAAGCTATAATAGGTGACTAAAGACTATTTTTAAAACAATGCAATATATTTCTATTATTCTAGGCATTTCTTAAATACTTAATCTTATTTTGATACCTTATGCAGAATTAACATATCAACAAATATCCCATCCCCCACAAATTATGTGCCCCGGCGGTGGGTAAAATTGTGAAATACGAGCATTAGATACTTAGAGGAACAATAAGCACTGAAAATGTGCAAGTTTAAAAAAAATCTAAATATTTCACCTTTTATTCTTGTCTTTCTCTTATGGTATTTCTTTTTTCACATTTTTCTCATGCCGCAGTTAAAAATGAAAAATATATATAAAATAATATTCTAAATGAGACACAAGTAGTTAAATATCTCTCCTTTTTCTTCAATTATTCGTGGAGCAGCAATCTGGCAATTCCCCGTTTGAAGTCCCTAACAACTGACAGGGATCAGGGGCGAAGAACTCATATCCTATTGGCCCTATTGCAGATTATTTTGGACTTGGGCCGTGATTTGTTCAACATTGAGTGAATGTCTAAATTTTGCCTCTACATAATCTGGAAGTGTTATTATAAACAAAATGTAACTTTCGTTTGGTTGCGGTACGTTCCATGAAGCCAGAATGTTTTAAATTTAATGAATTTACTATAATTATTGTTTTGTGTCAAACAGTATCTATGATCTGTGTGTTTTGCTGTGATCCCAATTTTTCTAATGGGAGTTGTTTAAATTAATTGACACACTTGTGTTAGACAGGTTTTAAAATGAACGGTGCACAATACAGACAGAAAGAATTATGTCCTCTTTGTAAACAGTCTCAGGTAAATGGAGTACCCCATGCAAATTATTTATAACTTAGTGACCAGCTCATTTGGTTTCAACCTTAGAAGCCATCGCTGTCTAAATGACAGAGCAATAATGGCCAATGAACTTTTGATCCAATTACTTGTTAATGAGTGGTTTGAGCACCAACTAAAGAACTTATTAGGTTGGGTGATAGTCTTTCTTTGATACTAAAGGTTAACATGCTCTGGCTGACAGAGAGCTACAATATGTCCGATTTTAATAAGGATTCAGCCTATTCTTAGCTGATGACTGATGCAATTTATTGCAATTTATAATATACAGTATATACATAGGTATGTGTGTATATATATACAGTATATATGTATATATATATATATATATATATATATATAAAAATCTTTTCAAGTTCAATGAAACCACAAAATCTTAATATTTCCACGTGGACTCAAGTGTTTTATTGTGGATATTTTATTACAATTAGTATTTTGTCATGTCACCCTTACATTTTATCACCATCTGCAGTTGTTTAGGCATGGATTCAGCACCCCATACCATCACACTGTCAGGATGTTTAACAGTCTTAACTGTATATTTTGGGTCATACCGTGACACGGTACTTGGACGACGCACAACCTTTGAGCCTCCCCTGACCAGCCTGAAAGTGCTCTCATCACTAAACATCACTTTCTTCCACTCTTCAGATGTCCAATCTTGATATTTCTTACAAGAGGCAAGCCTTTTCTTCTTCATTGCTGCTGTGAGCAGGGGCTTCTTTGTGGCACGGCAACTTGGTAGACCCAGGTCCTTCTGCAGGCAGTTATGAATTGTCCTAGTTGCGATGTTCTGGAGGAGCATAGGGTACTTGTTTTTTCAGTTCAATGGCAGTTATAGAAGGATGTGACATCACTTCACGCTTCAGAAGCTTATCAGTCCTTGGTGAAGTCTTCTTAGGTGCACCAGAGCTTGACTTCCTCTGTGGTACCATCCCAGGAGGCAATGATGCCGCCGACCGCTTCAGTTGATAAATTGCTTCTCTTGACACTCCCAGATCTCTAGCTACAGCAATCACCGAATCCCCCTTCTCGAGCAGAGTCAAGGCACGGGATTTCTCTTCCATTTTAAGCTTCTTTCGACCCATTGTGGGAGATAATAAAAAACTGAGGGAGATAATAAAAGACTGCCTAATAGCAAAACTGGCTGGGCTGCACATAACAACCAATCAGAGTGCAGCTTTCGCTTAGCCAGAGAAGTGAAAACTGAGCGTTGATTGGTTGATATTTGCAACAAAGCCAGCTTTAATATTAGACAGTTTTCAATTATCCCCCCCATTGTGTACACTTTTAAAAAGTGAATTTATGATGTGGATTTTACATGTAAAGCTTTTTTTTGCTGCGCAAGTGTAAAGATTTTTTTTGCCGGTACTGTATATATATATATATATATATATATATATATATATATACAGGTCCTTCTAAAAAAATTAGCATATAGTGTTAAATTTCATTATTTACCATAATGTAATGATTACAATTAAACTTTCATATATTATAGATTCATTATCCACCAACTGAAATTTGTCAGGTCTTTTATTGTTTTAATACTGATGATTTTGGCATACAACTCCTGATAACCCAAAAAACCTGTCTCAATAAATTAGCATATTTCACCCATCCAATCAAATAAAAGTGTTTTTTAATAACAAACAAAAAAACCATCAAATAATAATGTTCAGTTATGCACTCAATACTTGGTCGGGAATCCTTTGGCAGAAATGACTGCTTCAATGTGGCGTGGCATGGAGGCAATCAGCCTGTGACACTGCTGAGATGTTATGGAGGCCCAGGATGCTTCAATAGCGGCCTTAAGCTCATCCAGAGTGTTGGGTCTTGCGTCTCTCAACTTTCTCTTCACAATATCCCACAGATTCTCTATGGGGTTCAGGTCAGGAGAGTTGGCAGGCCAATTGAGCACAGTAATACCATGGTCAGTAAACCATTTACCAGTGGTTTTGGCACTGTGAGCAGGTGCCAGGTCGTGCTGAAAAATGAAATCTTCATCTCCATAAAGCATTTCAGCCGATGGAAGCATGAAGTGCTCCAAAATCTCCTGATAGCTAGCTGCATTGACCCTGCCCTTGATGAAACAGAGTGGACCAACACCAGCAGCTGACATGGCACCCCACACCATCACTGACTGTGGGTACTTGACACTGGACTTCAGGCATTTTGGCATTTCCTTCTCCCCAGTCTTCCTCCAGACTCTGGCACCTTGATTTCCGAATGACATGCAAAATTTGCTTTCATCAGAAAAAAGTACTTGGGACCACTTAGCAACAGTCCAGTGCTGCTTCTCTGTAGCCCAGGTCAGGCGCCTCTGCCGCTGTTTATGGTTCAAAAGTGGCTTTACCTGGGGAATGCGGCACCTGTAGCCCATTTCCTGCACACACCTGTGCACGGTGGCTCTGGATGTTTCCACACCAGACTCAGTCCACTGCTTCCTCAGGTTCCCCAAGGTCTGGAATCGGTCCTTCTCCACAATCTTCCTCAGGGTCCGGTCTCCTCTTCTCGTTGTACAGCGTTTTCTGCCACATTGTTTCCTTCCAACAGACTTACCATTGAGGTGCCTTGATACAGCACTCTGGGAACAGCCTATTTGTTGAGAAATTTCTTTCTGGGTCTTACCCTCTTGCTTGAGGGTGTCAATGATGGCCTTCTTGACATCTGTCAGGTCGCTAGTCTTACCCATGATGGGGGTTTTGAGTAATGAACCAGGCAGGGAGTTTATAAAAGCCCCAGGTATCTTTTGCATGTGTTTAGAGTTAATTAGTTGATTCAGAAGATTAGGGTAATAGGTCGTTTAGAGAACCTTTTCTTGATATGCTAATTTATTGAGACAGGTTTTTTGGGTTATCAGGAGTTGTATGCCAAAATCATCAGTATTAAAACAATAAAAGACCTGACAAATTTCAGTTGGTGGATAATGAATCTATAATATATGAAAGTTTAATTGTAATCATTACATTATGGTAAATAATGAAATTTAACACTATATGCTAATTTTTTGAGAAGGACCTGTATATACAGTACAGACCAAAAGTTTGGGCACATCTTCTCATTTAAAGATTTTTCTGTATTTTCATGACTATGAAAATTGTACATTCACACTGAAGGCATTAAAACTATGAATTAACACATGGGGAATTATATACTTAACAAAAACAAGTGAAACAACTGAAAATATGTTTTATATTCTAGGTTCTTCAAAGTATCCACCTTTTGCTGTGATGACTGCTTTGCACACTCTTGGCATTCTCTTGATGAGCTTCAAGAGGTAGTCACCGGAAATGGTTTTCCAACAATCTTGAAGGAGTTCCCAGAGATGCTTAGCCCTTGTTGGCCCTTTTGTCTTCACTCTGCAGTCCAGCTCACCCCAAACCATCTCGATTGGGTTCAGGTCTGGTGACTGTGGAGGTCAGCTGGCGCAGCACTCCATCACTCTTCTTCTTTGTCAAATAGCCCTTACACAGCCTGGAGGTGTGTTTGGGGCCATTGTCCTGTTGAAAAATAAATGATGGTCCAACTAAACGCAAACCAGATGGAATAGCAAGCCAATGCAAGATGCTGTGGTAGCCATGCTGGTTCAGTATGCCTTCAATTTTGAATAAATCCCAAAAAGTGTCATCAGCAAAGCACCCCCACACCATCATACCTCCTACTCCATGCTTTACGACGGGAACCAGGCATGTAGAGTCCATCCGTTCACCTTTTCTGCGTCGCACAAAGACACGGTGGTTGGAAACAAAGATTTCAAATTTGGACTCATCATACCAAAGCACAGATTTCCACTGGTCTAATGTCCATTCCTTGTGTTCTTTAGCCCAAACAAGTCTCTTCTGCTTGTTGCCTGTCCTTAGCAGTGGTTTCCTAGCAGCTATTTTACCATGAAGGCCTGATGCACAAAATCTCCTCTTAAAAGTTGTTGTAGAGATGTGTCTGCTGCTAGAACTCTGTGTGGCATTGACCTGGTCTCTAATCTGAGCTGCTGTTAACCTGCAATTTCTGAGGCTGGTGACTTGGATAAACTTATCCTCAGAAGCAGAGGTGACTCTTGGTCTTCCTTTCCTGGGGCAGTCCTCGTGTGAGCCAGTTTCTTTGTAGCGCTTGATGGTTTTGCAACTGCACTTGGGGACACTTTCAAAGTTTTCCCAATTTTTCAGACTGACTGACCTTCATTTCTTAAAGTAATGATGGCCACTCGTTTTTCTTTACTTAGCTGCCTATTTCTTGCCATAATACAAATTCTAACAGTCTATTCAGTAGGACTATCAGCTGTGTATCCACCAGACTTCTGCACAACACAACTGATGGTTCCAACCCCATTTATAAGGCAAGAAATCCCACTTATTAAACCTGACATGGCACACCTGTGAAGTGAAAACCATTTCTGGTGACTACCTCTTGAAGCTCATCAAGAGAATGCCAAGAGTGTGCAAAGCAGTCATCAAAGCAAAAGGTGGCTACTTCGAAGAACCTAGAATATAAGACATATTTTCAGTTGTTTCACACTTTTTTATTAAGTATATAATTCCACATGTGTTAATTCATAGTTTTGATGCCTTCAGTGTGAATTTATAATTTTCATAGTCATGAAAATACAGAAAAATCTTTAAATGAGGTGTGTCCAAACTTTTGGTCTGTACTGTATGTATATATATATATATATACATATATATATATATATATATATATATATATATATATATATATATACAATGACAAAAACGGATTTAGAAAAAATCTGTAATGTAAAAAAAAATTATTGAATAAATCAGTTATGTTTATACTGTCTGTAGTGGGTAATGCAAAAGCAAAGAAATGAAGCTAAATCTTCTAGTGTTTTAAACACATTACGATACCCCTCATAGTAGTATGGATTTTTGAAGAGCATTCTCAGGTACCATCTCCAGAATAATCAAAATAGAAAATCACAATGACCCAGTGAGAGGAATGACCCAGTGAGAGGAATGTCTGCCTCGTTGGATGGCACACTGCTTTGGCATCCTGTTATATTAACTACTAGCTGAAGAGCCTGGCGTTGCCTGGGCATAGTAAATATCTGTGGTTAGTTGTAGCACCTCACTTCTCTTATTTTCCCATCACGCCTCTCATTTTCCCAATCACATCTTTCATTTTCCCCCTCACATCTTTCATTTTCTCCCTCACATCTCTTATTTTCTCCCTCACTCCTCTCATTCCCCCCTAACACTTGTCATTTCGACCTCACATCTGTCATTTTCAGATCACTCCACTATTTTCCCTCACTCCTCTCATTTTGCACTCACACCTTTTCATTTTCAAACTCACACCCCTCATTTTCACCTCAGTATATACATGTTTGTCATCTCCCTTATATATAGTATACACCTGTATGTCATCTCCCCTGTATATAGTATATACCTGTATGTCATCTCCTCCTATATATAGTATATACCTGTGTCATCTCCTTCTATATATGGTATATACCTGTATGTCATCTCCTCCTGTATATAGTGTATACCTGTGTGTCATCTCCCCTGTATATAGTATATATCTGTGTGTCATCTCCTCCTGTATATAGTATATACCTGTATGTCATCTTCTATATATAGCATATACCTGTATGTCATCTCCTCCTGTATATAGTATATACCTGTAGGTCATCTGCTCCTGTATATAGTATATACCTGTGTGTCATCTCCTCCTGTATATAGTATATACCTGTATGTCATCTCCTCCTGTATATAGTATGTACCTGTATGTCATCTCCTCCTCTATATATTATAAACCTGTGTGTCATCTCTCTTGTATATAGTATATATCTGTGTGTCATCTCCCCTGTATATAGTATATACCTGTGTGTCATCTCCTCCTGTATTAGACCTCGTTCACATGTTATTTGCTCAGTATTTTTACCTCAGTATTTGTAAGCTAAATTGGCAGCCTGATAAATCCCCAGCCAACAGGAAGCCCTCCCCCTGGCAGTATATATTAGTTCCCACATACACATAATTGACAGGTCATGTGACTGACAGCTGCCGTATTTCCTATATGGTACATTTGTTGCTCTTGTAGTTTGTCTGTTTATTAATCAGATTTTTATTTTTGAAGGATAATACCAGACTTGTGTGTGTTTTAGGGCGAGTTTCATTTGTCTAGTGGTGTGTGTTGAGTTGCGTGTGGCGACATGCATGTAGCGACTTTTGTGAGATGAGTTTTGTGTGGCAACATGCGTGTAGCAACTTTTTGTGTGTCGAGTTGCATGTGACAGGTTAATGTAGCAAGTTGTGTGCAGCAAGTTTTGCGCATGGCGAGTTTTGCGCGTGGCGAGTTTTGTGTGTGGTGCCTTTTGAGTATGTGCAAGTTTTGTGTGAGGCAACTTTTACATGTGTTGCAACTTTTGTGCATGTGGCAATTTTTCCGCGTGTGCAAGTTTTGCGTGTGGCGAGTTTTCCTTGAGGTGAGTTTTGCACTTGTGGCGAGTTTTGCGTGAGCCTAGTTTTTGCATGTGGCGAGTTTTGCACGTGGCGAGTTTTGAGCGGCGACTTTTGAGTTTCGACTTTTATGTGGCGAGGTTGGTGTATGTGTGGTGAAATGTGCGCTGAGGGTGGTATATGTGTTCAAGCACGTGGTAGTGTGTGGCGCATTTTGTGTGTGTGTTCATATCCCCGTGTGTGGTGAGTATCCCATGTCGGGGCCCCACCTTAGCAACTGTACGGTATATGCTCTTTGGTGCCATCGCTCTCATTCTTTAAATCCCCCTTGTTCACATCTGGCAGCTGTCAATTTGCCTCCAACACTTTTCTTTTCACTTTTCCCCATTATGTAGATAGGGGCAAAATTGTTTGGTGAATTGGAAAGCACGGGGTTAAAATTTCACCTCACAACATAGCCTATGACGCTCTTGGTGTCCAGACATGTGACTGTGCAAAATTTTGTGGCTGTAGCTGCAACGCCTCCAACACTTTTCTTTTCACTTTTTCCCTGTTATGTAGATAGGGGCAAAATTGTTTGGTGAATTGGAAAGCGCGGGGTTAAAATTTCACCTCACAACATAGCCTATGATGCTCTCAGGGTCCAGACGTGTGACTGTGCAAAATTTTGTGGCTGTAGCTGCGACGCCGCCCAACACTCTTCCTTTCACTTTTTTCCCCATTATGTAGATAGGGGCAAAATTGTTTGGTGAATTTGAACGCGCGGGGTTAAAATTTCGCCTCACAACATAGCCTATGATGCTCTCAGGGTCCAGACGTGTGACTGTGCAAAATTTTGTGGCTGTAGCTGCGACGGTGCAGATGCCAATTCCAGACATACATACATATATATATACATACATACACACACACACACATTCAGCTTTATATATTAGATTACATTTACTAATAGTACTAGCTGCACACATCAGTCAGTATATTCTTTATGGCATTTTTACAAAACTAAAAGAGATACTTCCACGATGTTATATTTAAAAAGAAATACTCAAAACTATAATTTTATTTATTTGACTTCAATATTTATAGTTTTATGGGGTTTTTTTTGCAATGAATGAGTAAATAATTCCTTGGTCTTATGTTTTTGGGACATGATTTTTGCTATTTGTCCCCACATTTTGATTAATGCTGACCCAGATTTCCAAACTTGAAAATTTCATGTATGTGCATAAAAATTTTGTCATCTGAGAATAGCAAAACTTAGAAAATTTAATTTTAATTTAATCATAATGCAATACAGTGTAATATGAGGCTAAAAGTCCTTTTGCTGTGTTCAATAATCCCATGTTCTGCAAAGCTAATGGGCATTGTAGGAATAAAATCTTTTGAGACTAAGCAAAACGTTTGTTATTATTTATGAGTTAAAACAGTTGTGATAGTGTCACTCTGCTCGATTTCCTTTGAATAAATGACGTCTTGAGACTTATACAGAGATTTCATCTAGCTACTATTTCCCTATTCACATAAATGGTTTGCTTCTCAGCTGGAAGTAGACATGAGCCAGGAAAATATTTAACAGAAGATGAATAAAAGCATATGGGGAGGAAAAACCTACAAAGTTTGGACAGCCAATATTGTGGAAGGCATTCTGGTGAACCGCCACCTGCACCCCCTGAACACAGGGATCTAAAGATGACATTGATCGATTTAACAGTAGGAAGGTGTTAATGATATGCAGCTCTGATGGCTGAGCCACTTCACACTCATTTGCATTTCCATTCATCATCTCAGCATTTATCATTATGAGGAGAATGCCAGATCTAATTAAAGTCTGGGCTAACAGGGTGACATGGGAGCTCAGTCACTACTTACACTGAAGAAAACATGGGAAACTTTCCAGCAGGAAGTACACCAACCTCATACCAAACCCAATTAACTTAATTTCTAACTAAGCCATTGGAGGCTCCTTCATTTGAATTAACTGCAAGCTAAAAATCAAGTTGCAGAACATTTTTATTCCTTGCTGGCATTTGGGCCGTTCAGGAAGATGAACCAATTACAGGACATTGTTAGCAATCATGTTCACTGTAACATTTATTATCTGGGACACATTTCTTTTGTTCTTTTTGCTCATATTTATCTTATTTTATTTGAAAACTTTGTGCATTGATAACTATTTTGTTCATTTATTTGTTCATTTATTTTTGCCATAAAAAGTTGATGCTGAGAGATGAACTTCCATAGCATTAAATAAACTTATGTTGGCAAGTGTAAAAGTTATATCTTGGATCATAGGCGCCACTAAAGTCATATCTATTGGGTTAAAATCTGAAACATTTATATTTTATTTTATGTAGATCGTAGTTTCTAGCAGTGACACTGGAATATGTTTACTTATAAAAGTCTATTGGCAGGTTAGATGTAGATCACATGGACAAATTCCCAATAAATGTAGAGCCTAACGTCAAAAACATAAACCAAAAAACAACATGTTATCTCAGCCTAAGGCTTTGATCTCATCTGCATTTTTAGAGGCGTTGTAAGCTTTTATTGCAAATTATACCATTTTTAATAGGAAAAATAATTCTGCATGAAACAATATTGCTCCTGTAAAAATAACAAAAATTCTCAGCGGAAACTGATGGACATCAATTTAAGCCATTGGGAATTAATTTTATTCTCCATGCTGTATTAAAAATATTGCAGATGTGAAAGAACTAATAGCATTACACATAGGTCCCAATCAGAATAATTGACACATATTTTTATTTTTTGTAGAATTTTTATATATTTTACAAATTTATTCCTGCTAAATATATAATGTTGACATATAGGTTTATACCATATACAATATGATCTCTAAAATACGCAGAACAAGACTGTATTTGAGTTAGCTATACATTTTCATTTTTTCTAAGAAAATCTTTTATATAAAACATAATACCAGATGACCCATTTTAATCTGTATCAAATACCACCTACAGAAAAATTCTCACTGTTAATGCTGTTGTCTTCAGTTCTTAAATAGTTAAAATTGCGGAGTGTTTGTAAAAACAAAAAATCTTGCAATCATCACTTTTTTAAGAAAGTAAAAATTGTACATTTAATAGTATACAACCTATTGCCCAGGTTACCGGCCACCCTGCATTCTCAAAATGGGCAGTTACTTAACTAACGACCACGTGCCGCTAGCAGGCTCCATGCTTTAGGGTAGGGGTGGGGAATCTTTTTTCCACCAAACGAAATTTGGATATTTATAACAATAGCCAGGGGCTGTGCAAATTATAAACTTGAAAATATTCCTGCTCTATTTGATCAAACAATTAATTCACTCACCCTTAATGTGATGGCTGGAACTGCATCTCCTTCGTGAGGCATGTGATATTAGTTGGTATTGATGATGTTGCTACTAGCAACTGCTTTTCAAGATTTGATTTGGTCTGGAGCACAGTCAACTCTTTGAGATAAATATTGTAAAGAACTTTCAGCAGTAAGTTGCTATACTGCAGGTCTCATGAAATGGGGAAATTAATTACTGCTTACATTACCTTTATAGAACTAAAACATTCTGACATCTGCATTATACATCACACAGGAGACACTGAGATAGCTGTATACATCACATAGAAGTAATCACGACTGCTGTATACTTCGCATAGGAGACACCGAGACTGCTGAATATACATCCCATAGAAGACCCCCAGACTGCTGTATACATCATAGAATCATAAAAGTTGAGGTTGAATGGGGCATCCAGCATCATCATGTCCAACCTCCCCTGCTCAATGCAGGATTTACTAAACCATTTCAGACAGATATCTGTATATAAGGCTGTATACCTCACCTTAGTGGATACTAAGACTGCTGTGTATTCATCACATAGGAGAATCCAAGACTGTTTTATATACATCACATAGGAGACACAGAGACTGCTGCATATCCATGACATCGGAGACACTGAAACTACTGTTTACATCAAATAGAAGATACAAATACAGTTCTATATACATCACATAGGAGAAACTGAGATTGCTGTTTTTAGGGCTAGCGGAATGCACCAAATAATTAGAGAAAAGGAATTAGGTGCATTCGCAGCCCGGGCTCCACCGTGCAGAGATGGTACCTGCTGCTAAGCAATGACAGACTATATGACGGTACACTGAGGATACACACGGGTTAACTTCATCCTGTGTGAAAGAAGCGAACCCTGTTGCGTCACAGGGCCGCAGTACCGCACGTAACAAAACTAATAATTAAATAGCACAAGAGTGCGAGCTGTGCCATACTGGTGGATGCCACTAACCACCCAGACTTGGGCTAAAGAAGCGCTCTAATGGCAGGTGGCACCATACTGGCGGTCACAGCAGTAGACCCTGTTTCGTGTGTTAACGCTCTGAGTTCAGCCGGGTGCTAGATAGCAGCCATACACCTTACGCGAACAGTCATACACAAGGGATGGGTTATTTAAGGAACGGCTTGCACTCATCAACACACACACAATTACAAATGTATACTAGTGCATGGCCATGCGGCCATGCAAACCTTTTATAGCTGCAGCATGTACAGGACCTTCCCAGTAGGGCCAATGGGAGGCTGCCACAGAAGTTGAGCACCTTCAGGACCTTCCTGGAGGACCAATGGGATCTGCTGCAGTACTTGAGCATGTGACCCTCGATCTCCAATGGGAGATCTTGACCTGGGCATGATTAGAAGGGGAAAAGCAGGACTTAGTCCCAAAAGCGTCTGCTCGCCACTGCCCAGCACTGGCTTCAATGGCAGAAGCAGGAAAAGCAGCAGTAACCCTTTGCACAGAGTGAGACTGAGCAAGATGCTGGGACCGACGTCTCCCCTGAGCAGGCTCCACTGTGGCTGATGCAGAATGAGAGACCGCAGCAGACATGGTTCGAGATTTCCCCTTTGCAGTGGTGGGAACTCAACTCCTAACATTATCCCCCTCCTAGGGCCCCCTTGGGCCTCGCTACGCTCAAAGGCTGCAATGAGCAGGTTCCCAGGTTCTGTCCTCAGGGCCGTGGCCCTTCCAGTCCACCAGATAGTATTTTTTGCCACGTACTACCTTAAACCCCATGATAGCATTCACCTTGTACTCATCCGTGGATGAACCTGATGTCCCGACACATGACTCAGAAAACCTGGACATATAGACAGGCTTTAAGAGGGAAACATGGAAGGTGTTGGTGATACCAAGGCACGGAGGAATAGCCAAACGGTAGTCCACAGGGTTAACTTGTTCCAGAACCTTGAAAGGACCAATGTAGTGAGGCGTAAACTTAGTGGACTCAACTTGCAGCTTGATGTTACGGGCGGAGAACCACACTAAGTCGCCAGGAGTGAAGGTCGGAGCGGGCCGCCGGTGAGCATCGGCAGAAACCCTCATTCTCTCCTTGGAAGCCCGAAAGGCATCCTGTGTGCGGTCCCAAATGTCACATGCCTTCACTGCCCAGTCTGCCACCCTGGAATCAGTGGATGACACAGGCATGGCCACAGGGACACACGGATGCTGGCCATAATTAAGGAGAAAAGGAGTCTGCCCAGTGGAATCGGCTACGGCATTTTTCAGAGCAAATACTGTCCAAGGTAGCAAAGATGCCCAGTCATCCTGCCTAGCAGACACAAAATGTCACAAATATGTCACCAGAGTCTGGTTGGCTCTCTCTACCAACCCATTCATCTCGGGATGATATGCAGAGGAGAGATTTAGTTCTATGCTGAGTAAACGACAGAGCTCTCTCCAAAACCGAGATGCGAACTGGGGACCCCGGTCACTGATAATTTTATCAGGCATGTGATGTAAATGGAAAATATGTTTAATGAACAATGCCACCAAGGCCAGTGCAGAAGGTAACCGTGGAAGCGGCACCAAGTGCACCATCTTAGAGAAATGATCGGTAACAACCCAGATAACGGTGCAGTTACTAGACTTGGGTAAGCCCACCACGAAGTCCATCCTGACCATATCCCAGGGCCTGTCTGCCACTGGCAGGGGGTAAAGTTGCCCAGCAGGCCATTGCCGAGGAGACCGATTCTTGGCACAGGAGACACACGCCCGAATATAGTCCCCGACATCACGGGCTATATGTGGCCACCAGTACGTCCTTGCCAAAAGCTCAGATGTCCTCTTGGTCCCAAAATGTCCACCCACCCTGGACGAGTGAGCCCAAGAGAGAACCTCCGGTCGCAAATTAGATGGAATTAAAGTCTTGCCTGGGTGCACAGACACCAGCGAAACCAGAGCTTCAGTTCTCAGGCTCTCAGAAGGGACAATAAGCCTAGGCTCCTCCTCCTCTGAGGACACTACAGAGCGAGAGAGAGCGTTGGGATGAATGTTCTTCTCCCCATAGAGAAATGGAGAGTAAAATGGAACCGGGAGAAGAACAGGGACCATCTAGTCTGGTGATAATTCAGCCGCTGGGCCGTCTGTAAGTACACCAAGTTTTTGTGGTCTGTGAACACTTGGAAGGGAAAGCGAGCTCCCCCCAACAGGTGTCTCCACTCTGAGAAAGCCAACTTCATGGCTAGCAACTCCCTGTCCCCGATGGAATAATTCCTCTTTGCTGGTGAAAAGGTCTTGGAGAAGACGAAGCAAGGATACTTCTGACCTTGAGCATCCTTTTGGAAAAGGACTGCTTCAGCACCAATGGATGCATCCACCTCCATAATATATGGCTTATTTACATCGGGGCGATGTAGGATGGGAGCACTAGCGAAGTGTGACTTAATCAAAAGAAAGGCCTTGGAGACCTCCTCCGACCACAACTTGGGATTTGCTCCCTTCTTGGTGAGGGCAACCAAGGGAGCTACCAAAGTTGAGAAGTGTGGGATGAACTGGCGATAGTAACTAATGAACTCCATAAAGCACTGTACCACTTTAAGAGAATGGGGTTCTTGCCAGTCCATCACAGCCTGTAGCTTGGCAATATCCATAGCCAATCCCTGGGCGGAGATGATATAGCCAAGGAAAGGCAAGGACTCCTGCTCAAACACACAATTCTCCAACTTGGTGAAGAAGGGAGTTTGCCCGTAAGAGGTCAAAAACTTTGCGAACATCTCTCCAATGGGAGTCAATATCTGGAGAGTAGATGAGAATATCATCCAGATAGACTACGACCAAGGTGGTGAGCATCTCCTGGAAGATGTCGTTCACAAAATCTTGGAAAACGGCTGGGGCATTACAGAGCCCAAAGGGCATCAACAGATATTCATAGTGCCCATCCCTGGTGTTAAAAGCCGTCTTCCATTCGTCCCCCTCATGGACGCGAATCAGGTTGTAAGCACCCCGCAGATCTAACTTAGTAAATACCCTTGCCTATCAGAAAGCTCAGATGTCAGTGGTAGTGGGTATTTATTCTTAGCGGTGATGGCATTGAGACCCCTGTAGTCTATGCATGGACGTAGTTATCCATTCTTCTTCTGCACAAAGAAGAAGCCAGCCCCTGCAGGTGACACTGACTTCCTAATGAATCCTCTTGCCAGATTCTCTTGAATGTACTGGGACATTGCCTCCGTCTCTGGGAGAGATAATTGATAGACTAGACCCCAGGGAGGCTCTGCACCAGGCAAGAGGTCAATAGGACAGTCATAGGGGTGGTGAGGAGGAAGGGTCTCCCCAGCCCTTTTGGAGAACACGTCCGCATAGGACGAATAGTGCTTTGGGAGAGAGGAAAGATCTGTGTGTACCTCTCTAGAAGTAACCTGAACGCACTTCCTCTGACATCTACCCTCACATGATTTACTCCATCCCAAAATTTTCCCCGAGGACCACTCTATATGAGGAGAATGATAGCGAAGCCATGGTATCCCCAACAGGACCTCATCAATTCCCTCAGGAATGACTAATAGGGAGATAATCTCCTGATGTGATGGAGACATAGATAGAGTGAATGGAATGGTCTGATGTGTAATCTGTGAGGGTAGTGTTGACCCATTTACCACTCGTACGGTCACAGGTTTGGCGAGCATCACCAGGGGTATTGCGTGACGCTGTGCGAAAGCAGATGACATAATATTGCCTTCCGCCCCGGAGTACAGGCAAAGCTCTACCATAAGAGTGGATGGGCCTATTATTATTGTCCCCTTGAAGGACAATTTAGAGGAAAACGTCTCCGTGTCTAGTGTACCTCCTCCAACTATCACTAGACGCCGACGTGCTGCTGACCACTGAGAACACTTGGGGGCAAGATGTCCTGACTGCCGGCAAACATGACAGAACATAAGTGCACGAGCGGACCGGGACTTAGATCCCGCACGCAACGCCTCTATGGCCTCATGTGACTCGGACGCCTGGAACGGAGATTCCTGAGGTTTGGCGAAGGTGGGAGCCAGCCAAAACCTCTGCCTACACTGTGCTCGCACCAACCTTCGCTCGTGAAAATGAAGGTCAATGCGGATTGATATAGCTATGAGCTCCTCCAGTGTGGCAGGGAATCTCCCTAGTGGCCAAAGCGTCCTTCACATGGTCAGCCAGCCATCTCCAAAATACCGGGATAAGGGCTTTATCTGACCATTCCGGCTCAGATGCTAATGTCCGGAAGTGGATGGCAAATTGGCTGACCATGGATGAACGCTGAGTCAATGCCAGCAGTTGGAGCGCCGTATCATGGGTGACTTGGGGTCCTAAAAACACCTGTTTCAGAGCGCTCAAAAACCGAGGCGCACTCTGCACCACATAATCATCGCACTCCCACAGCGGCGTAGCCCACTCCCATGCCCTGTCCGACAGCAGAGAAATTATGAATCCCACCTTTGCCCGCTCTGTGGGAAAACGTGCAGCCAGGAGCTCGAGGTGTATACCGCACTGGCTCACGAAACTCCTACAGGATTTACTGTCACCAGAGTATTTCTCTGGCAGCGGGAGGTGAGATAAAGTCGGAACAGAGATGGCAGTGGGTAAAGCTGCCGCAGCCACACTAGTAGCCTGAACGGCTATTGCGGTAACATCCACCGCTGAGGTTGCACGCTCGAGAGCGGCCAACCTGCCCTCCAGCAGCTGGATGTACCCCTGCAATCGCTGTTCGTCCGTCATTACTTAGCCAGACCCAGGCGCTAGTATAATGTTAGGGCTAGCGGAATGCACCAAATAATTAGAGAAAAGGAATAAGGTGCGTTCACAGCCCGGGGTCCATCGAGCAGAGATGGTACCTGCTGCTAAGCAATGATGGACTATATGGCAGTATAATGAGGATACACACGGTTAGCTTCACCCTGTGTGAAAGAAGCAAACCATGTTGCGTCACAGGGCCGCAGTACCGCACGTAACAAAACTAATAATTAAATAGTACAAGAGTGCGAGCTGTGCCGTACTGGTGGACACCACTAACCACCCAGACTTGGGCTAAAGAAGCGCTCTAATGGCACGTGGCGCCGTACTGGCGGTCACAGCAGTAGACGTTGTTTCGTGTGTTAACGCTGTGAGTTCAGCCGGGTGCTAGATAGCAGCCATACACCTTACGCGAACAGTCATACACAAGGGATGGGTTATTTAAGGAACGAATTGCACTCATCAACACACACATGATTACAAATGTATACTAGTGCATGGCCGTGCGGCCATGCAAACCTTTTATAGCTGCAGCATGTACAGGACCTTCCCAGAAGGATCAATGGGAGGATGCCACAGAAGTTGAGCACCTTCAGGACCTTCCTGGAGGACCAATGGGATCTGCTGCAGTATCTGAGCATGTGACCCTCAATCTCCAATGGGAGATCTTGCCCTTGGCATGCTCAGAAGGGGAAAAGCAGGATTTAGTCCCAAAAGCGTCTGCTCGCCGCTGCCCAGCACTGGCTTCAATGGCAGAAGCAGGAAAAGCAGCAGTAACCCTTTGCACAGTGTGAGACTGAGCAAGACGCTGGGACCAACGTCTCCGCTGAGCAGGCTCCACTGCGGCTGATGCAGAACGAGAGACCGCAGCAGACATGGTTCGAGATTCCCTCTGTGCAGTGGCGGGAACTCGACTCCTAACAGCTGTAATCATGACAAAGGATAAACTGAGAATGATGTGGATACACTGACAAGCAAAGGCATAACAATGTTTTGAACTTTTGATTTTCAGGCTCCATATCTCACCATCCACTACTGCTTCGAACATGAGACTACCATCATTTTATAGGCAATCATCATATTTTTAACTTGAAACTATTCTGCATACGATTTGTTATGCATATTCTTGTCATGTCACTGCATTGTTACTGTTTTGCTTCTAAAAATCAAAATTTTAATGTTTTGTTGGTATTTTGTAAATCACCCATTGGCTTTCAACACTGCCTGAATCCTTCTTGGCAATCTATTGATCATATTCAAGCATGTTTCGACCAAAATCTGATACAATGTCTTTTCTGCAAGTTTGCAAACTTGGTGCAAACTGCTTGACCCACTTGGGTATGTATACAGATTATTCTTCAACTCAACCTACATGTGTTCGATGGGTGGAGGTCAGGAGACTGTGGAGACCACTCAAGCACCTCTACTTCATTGTCATTGAACCATTTCTTCGCCATTCTCAATGTATGCTTCAGGACGTTTTCCTGCTGGATCAATATGTCATCGTTTTCATACCAATAGTACATGAGTGTATAATGTAACTCATCTTTTAGCATGCCCCCTGAGGAAGCTGTGATACACGAACGCGAAACGCGCATTGGGGTACTAATCCAGGATCCAGATGGGCCATTTTGGACACTTATGGGTAAATAACCCCTTTACCTTCTTACTAATATTTTACATGTTGTGGGCTGTTTGTGTATGATGCGTGACATGGTCAGTGTTATTGTGCCATTTTAACACCTACTCTAGCTGCCATGCATCAGACCTAATTGCACATATGCTGAGCAGTAGCGTAGCTACCAGGGGGGCAGAGTGTGTGTAACTATATAAATGGAGGGCACCACCTTACACATGAATCACAAATCAAGAAGTCCTGAATCCCCCTCAACAAGTGGATAAGCACAAAGAGATACATAGAAAAGAGACATGTTGTTCAGGAGATCAACAGGACAGATATAGAAAATTATCAAAATGTATTTATTAATGAACAGTCTAGTAAGCACACAATACAATTAAAAGCAATTAAAAACACAGAGGTGCCCGTAATACCGGGAACCACAGAAAACCCCAGCCCACAGACAAAAAATACTAAATATAGTGGCACCTGAGAGAGCTGAAATATATAATAGAGCGTTTCCAGAAAAAAGAATAATCATAAGGGTAATGATAGCATATTCCAATGAAATGAGTAGATTATAAAAAGTCGTGACCCTGGAAAACATCTCACTCCTAAAGAGCAGACTGACCATGTACACACCTTACTAAAGACCTATATTGGTCCAAATAGCGTAATAACCGCACGATAGATATGGTAGCCCAAACTAGAAAATAATCTAAAGGTGAGGTATATTAGGTGGACATACCAGTAAAGTAACCAAAATATAAGACCCATGCGGGGCAATAGCAGGTGGATGACAAATCAAAGTTGCCAGTCCAGTCCGTCCTATCAGTCAGGATGCCAGTCAGAATGTCCTAAGAATGTCCATGGGGTCCATGGGGCTAGGTTGCCCTACGCGTGTCGCCGCATACAAGCAGCTTCATCAGGGGGGCAGAGGGTGCGGCCGCCCCGGCCCACCGCTCACAGGGGCCCACCTGGAGCTACACTACACTTAATTATATCAGCGTGCACAGCCCGCTGATATAGTTAATCTCCATGTTCCATTGTAGACACGATCTCCCTGCACTACTGCGGGCAGTGACCGGGGAGAGCCAGAGGAACTCATGCACGAGGGAGGATAGGTGCCGGCACTGTACCTGTCTGCTGGCTGACTCCAGCATACAGCAGAGTCACGTCCACATTGCACGCTGTGTGAGCGTGTCTGCTCTGCTGCAGAGAAGTCAGGAGGAGGACCAGGGCACTGCTTCTGTGAGTGTCCAGAGAAGAACAAGACAGACAGTCACAGGACAGTGGTGCTGTAAGTAACAGTACAGATTTCTGCAGGTAGTGGCCGGAGATGTCCGCACCGTGCAGGGAGGATGTGGCAGGACACGGCTCCCCTCCTGATAAGACCCTGCCTTGTGCTGTATATCTGCAGTCTATATCTGAGGCAATGTAGAGTGTATGTGTGTGTGTGTGTATATGTGGGTGTGTGTGTGTGTGTGTCACATCCTTCTCTGTGGGGGTCCTGCAGCCGGGGTCAAATCTATAAGTGCACATTGCTGACCTGTCTTGTCAGTATATATATATATACACACTGCATTTACTGATATGAGATCACACAAACACTGGTCTGATAGGACCCTGACCCCGGCTATAGGATATCTATCCATCCATCCTATAGCCAAGGTCAGGATCCTATCAGTACAGTGTCTGCATGATCTCATATCAGTAAACCCAAGGTAGTAAACATGAAAACCCCATTATGACACCTTGTATTAAAAATAAAAAAGTTGAGGCTCAATATCTATATACATGATTGTCTAAGGGTCACTTCCGTCTGTCTGTCTGTCCTTCTGTCACGGTTATTCATTCGCTGCGGTGTAACGCACTCTGTTACCGCTGCTATTAACCCTGTGTGTCCCCAACTATTTACTATTGATGCTGCCTATGCAGCATCAATAGTAAAAATATGTCATGTTAAAAATAATAAAAAAAACCTGCTATACTCACCCTCCGCCGCCTTTCTTGCTCCTCGCCACGTTCCCGGAACCGCTCCATTGCAAGCGGCAGCTTCCGGTCCTGTCCCAGCGCTGGAGTGCGACAAGGACCTGCCATGACGTCACGGTCATGTGACCACGACGTCATCATAGGTCCTGCTGACACCAGCCCTGGGACCTCAAGCTGCCGCTTGCAATGGAGCGATCCCAGGAGCGTGGCGAGGAGTGGGAAAGGCGGCGGAGGGTAAGTATAGCAGGACTTCAACGGGCTATAGGTGAGTATATGTTTATTTTTTTTTTTAAGTCTCTATACTACGTGGCTCTGTGCTGGCCAATATACTACGTGACTGGGCAATATACTACGCTGCTCTGCTATATACTATGTGGCTGGGCAATATACTACGTGACTGGGCAACATACCATACTGCGTGGGCTGTGCTGTATACTATGTGGCTGGACAATACGTGACTGGGAAATATACTACGTGGCTGGGCAATATACTACGTGGCTGGGCAATATACTACGTGGCTGGGCAATATACTACGTGGGCTGTGCAATATACTACGTGACTGGGCAATATACTACGAGACTGGGCAATATACTATGTGACTGGGCAATATACTACGTGGCTGGGCAATATACTTCGTGGCTGGGCAATATACTATGTGGCTGGGCAATATACTACGTGACTGGGCAATATACTACGTGGCTGGGCAATATACTACGTGACTGGGCAATATACTACGTGGCTGGGCAATATACTACGTGACTGGGCAATATACTACGTGGCTGGGCAATATACTACGTGGCTGGGCAATATACTACGTGGCTGGGCAATATACTACATGGCTGGGCAATATACTACGTGGCTGGGCAATATACTATGTGATTGGGCGATATACTAGGTAGCTGGGCAATATACTACGTGGACATGCATATTCTAGAATACTAGAATACCCGATGCGTTAGAATTGGGCCACTATCTAGTATATGATAAATAGCAAGACAGAAGAAAATAGAAACAAACAGGTGCATATAGGAGATCATATATCGGTGCAGGACCCTGAAAAAATACTATGTATAGACAGCAAAAACCCCAAAGGGGGAGAAGGGGAAAAGGAACAGACGAACCAGGGGGTGTACTTCTTTAGATTGGTAATATTCTACCTCCCTCTCTTTCTTCTGGTTGCCTTCCTTTCTATTTCCCTCTGTTGGTTCTTCTCCAGATAAGAGTATTCCTTTAAGGTTACCTGGATACATTCAGGGAGCTATGCCCATATGCTGGACTCTATATGCACCTACTAGCTCTTTCTATTTTCTTCTATTTAGCTCTTTGTCATATCTATCAGAGCTGTGCAAGTATCATCCCACAGAATCCAAGGAGTGGGAGCTATTGCGGGTACAATTATACAGCGTGAGAGCTAATACAGAGTCATTACACAGCGTGAATGATAATGCAGGGGCCATTATACAGTGTGGGAGCTACTGTGGGGGCCTGTAAAGAGTTTGGGGCTACTGTGACGGCACAAAGAAGACATTTTACTATGTAAGGGCACAGTGGTGGTATTACTATGTGAATCAGTATGAAGAGCATTGCTGTTGAACCACACAGCAGGTGCAGTAATAGGGACACATACGGCAGCGGCTCAGTATTGGGGTGACACAAGGATGAGGAGTTTGTGCAGGTTGAGAATAGTCCCATTGGGGACAGTGCTGAAAATGTGAAAAGTGAACTGTGTCTTTGTTGTAATCTCTGCAGCAGTCCTGGGTGGAAGAAGTCATGTTGGTCTGGTCCAGATGGAAAAGACGGGAAAAATGAACGATTCAATCAAAAAGAACATCAGCTATAGGTCACCATCTACAAGTGTACTGTAATCACTTGTATGCTTTGTACGACTGGTATCCACCACTATATGGTCACTGTATGGGTAATATCAGTGTTGGTCTTTTTGGAGATCTTTTTTACCTACAGCAGGATCATCTGCTGACGTTCTACTATACCCACGATTAGAGTGCACCATCATAGTTGTAATCAGGGATTAGGGGCCCACTGAGAAGTTTTGCCCCCCTGAGCTGAACCCCTAGCTACGCCTCTGAATTGCTGAGGTTATAAGTACTTGCTGACGCAACATTCAGTTTACTATTGTCCCATTCTGTGAACCTGTAGCACTGGTTGCACTTACGGATACAGTCACAACTTACTGTTTATAACATGGTTTTCTACTATATATGATGTGTTTTTAGGTGAAAATTGTATTTTCAATAAATATGTTTCAATGTTACATTTTTGGCCATTTTTGGACTCTTGTTTCTCCGATATCAGTTATTCGTTATTCAGTCGCCATGTGCATGTAATTAACTGACGTCTATTTCTATATATCATCTTTTAGGATACTTGCATATAGCTCAGTATTGAGACCACCATTAATCTTGGTCAAGTGTCCAACAACTTTGACAGTGAAACAACCCCATATCATCAGGTTTCTTCCACCGAACTTGCCAGTTCCTCTAATTTCTTGATCCCTTAGCCCCTTTTTCTCTTGTTTCTTCCACACTAAATTGCAGCAATCAGGGCCTAGTCTTACTTTTGCCTCATTGCTCCAAATCACCCGTTTCCAATTTTGTATGATCTAGTTTTTATACCTTTTACAATCTGAAGCCAATGCTTCTTATGTTGATATTGAAGTTGAGGCTTCTTCACCTTTTTTTTGGGCCACCATGCCACAATTGTGCAACCTGCATTGCACAGTACTTGCATGGATGTCTGTTATCTCACTATTATGAAGCACATGAGCCACCTCCACTGCTCTGTTTGTTTTCGTCAGAACTGATAGACCTTGTGATGAACCAACTTGATGACTCCAATATCTTGCCTGGATGTCCACCTCTTGGCTTTCGAATGGATGTACAAACTTCATTTTGTATTCTTTCAACTGTCTTGGCACTCACATGATGCAGTTTGGCAATTTTCAAGTTCCATCTTAAGGATCCAAATGTGCTTGATAGTCAGATGTGTTGGGGCACAGAATTCCAGAAGATGGGGGATATTCAGGATAAGTCTTGGAGCCAATTAGGTGAGGAGCGAATAAGTGTGGAGGAGAGAAGGAGGTCATATGTTGCAGGATGATAAAGCATCAGATGATAGACAGCAAGCAGTGTTATAACAATAAAATATGTTGCAGGATGATAAAGCAGCAGATGATAGACAGCAAGCAGTGTTATACCTGTGTGAAGAGAGGAGATGGATGTTAATTCCCGACCGTTGAATTAACTGCAGCTTCTGAATACTTAGCTGCAGGTACACTTTGCTGCAGGGGGAAGCGTGCCAAACCCCAAACTCTGAGCTATTAGGGAATGTGAGAACAAGTTGTAATTTCTAGTATACAAGAAGAACAATATTTTTCCACCACCAGGAGCAAAACAGTATCTGCATGTAAGAATATGCATAACTAATCATATGCTAAGTGCTTGCAAGTCACATCTATGCATTAGATAGTCAAAATGATTGTCTATAAAATGATGGTAGTCTCACTTTTCAATCAGTAGCAAATGGTGAGATATGGAGCCTGAAATTCAAAAATTCAAAACATTGCTACCATTTTTCTCATCATGCTCGGGCTGGTGCATATATAATACATAGGAGACACTGGGGTGGCAGCATATAGATCACATAGGAGACGTTGGGGCTGTGGCATATACATGACATAGGAGACACTGGGGCTGAAGCATATACAATGGGGAAAAAAGTATTTAGTCAGCCACCAATTGTGTAAGTTCTCCCACTTAAAAAGATGAGCGAGGCCTGTAATTGACATAACAGGTAGACGCCAACTATGAGAGTCAAAGTGAGAAAGCAAATCCAGAAAACCACCTTGGCAAGATTTATTTTTGCTAATTATGGGGAAAAATAAGTATTTAGTCACCTAAAAACATGCAAGATTTCGGGTTCTCACAGACCTGTAACTGACTAATTACTTTTTATCTCCACTGTACATCACATTTGTGATGCTAGGGCTTGAGCATTTACATCACATTGAAAACCCTGGGGCTGGAACATATAGATCACATAAGAGATGCTGAGGCTGGAGCATATATATTACATGAAAGACTCTAAAGGTACCGTCACACTAGACGATATCGCTAGCGATCCGTGACGTTGCAGCGTCCTCGCTAGCGATATCGTCCAGTGTGACAGGCAGCAGCGATCAGGCCCCTGCTGTGATGTCGCTGGTCGGGGAAGAAAGTCCAGAACTTTATTTCGTCGCTGGACTCCCCGCAGACATCGCTGAATCGGCGTGTGTGACACCGATTCAGCGATGTATTCGCTGGTAACCAGGGTAAACATCGGGTAACTAAGCGCAGGGCCGCGCTTAGTAACCCGATGTTTACCCTGGTTACCATCGTTAAAGTAAAAAAACAACCACTACATACTTACCTATCGCTGTCTGTCCTCGGCGCTGGGCTTCTCTGCTGTGGCTGTGAGCGCCGGGCAGCCGGAAAGCAGAGCGGTGACGTCACCGCTCTGCTTTCCGGCCTCTGTGCTCACAGCCAGACCAGAGAAGCAGAGCGCCGAGGACAGACAGCGATAGGTAAGTATGTAGTGTTTGTTTTTTTACTTTAACGATGGTAACCAGGGTAAACATTGGGTTACTAAGCGCGGCCCTGCGCTTAGTTACCCGATGTTTACCCTGGTTACCGGCATCGTTGGTCGCTGGAGAGCGGTCTGTGTGACAGCTCTCCAGCGACCAAACAGCGACGCTGCAGCGATCCGAATCGTTGTCGGTATCGCTGCAGCGTCGCTGTGTGTGACAGTACCTTTAGGCTGTATCATCACATAGAAGACGTTGTACAACTGTTTAGCAACCATTCAGGATAGTGGAACATTACTTACAACATGACTGCATTTGACTCAGAAGACACAAGTAGAAAAAATGATGCTATCTAATATATAATTGCCTAGAATACTACTTCCTGCAATTTGTGCCAACTTCCGTGGCTTTGTCCGGAGCTAATGTCCGGAGCTAATGTCCGGAGCTAATGTCCGGAGCTAATGTCCGGAGATTAATTGCCTAGAATACTACTTCCTGCAATTTGTGCCAACTTCCGTGGCTTTGTCCGGAGCTAATGTCCGGAGCTAATGTCCGGAGCTAATGTGCGGAGATAATGTCCGGAGCTAATGTCCGGAGCTAATGTCCGGAGCTAATGTCCGGAGATAAGTGACGTCAACAGTGTCCAGTGTCTGATTGGTTGCCGCCTGCTGCGAGCGACCAATCAGAAACGTGCCGTACTGTGACACACTCCGCCCGCCATTTTGGTGTGATTTTTGAATTTTTACCTCACAGCAAGTTTCTACTGCGTGGAGGCGGGCCCAGTGACGTTGCTCTTCAAGCGCCTGCCGAATTTCGTCAAAAAAATGATAATACCATTTACCAAAACTATATATATTTAGTTGTGAAGTGGTTCAGTGACATTTTCACACCAATTTTGAACTTTTGTTTGGTGTTTTCTCCATATACTGCCTATTATTTTTGTTCTTTCTTACTATTATTTATTAATTGTATTATTCTTACATTTGAATAAATAAAGTATATATGGATTCTAGACTCCCGATTCTTTAGAATCGGGCTGCCATCTAGTTAAATATAAAACCATTGAAATCAATTGGATCAGTTTTTTTTATAAATCTTCTCCAATATTTTGGTTCTTTGTAGAAGGCAAAAATCTTTTAGCGATATGTGCATGCTGAGAAAATATTTTTGTATGTCGTGCATTACCATAAGAGTTAGATACATTTAAAACCTGCCATTGTAGGAGAAATCCAGGAATAGAAAAGAAACCAATATAACTAAAGTAACTATCGTTATAAATACACTCCTAAATACCTTTAAAAAGCAACTTACAATAGCTTTGTCTAGGGAGGAAATTACTATAGAATTAAAATAGTCACTGCCTTTTACATCAACAGAAACCTCCCCTAGAATGTTAGGACTGGTGCCTGTGAGCATCTGCAATAGAAAGCAAGTTTCTTCTTTCATGTGTGGTAAGATACTCACAGTAGATATTCCGATCTGAAACATCAGGTAACAGGGATGCTGAAGTAAGTAGAGGTTGCTCACACGTATGTCTACTATGTCTTTATGATCTAATATTGTATGTACTAGGAGTGCTGAGATGAGAAGAAGCTGCTTACACTGCTGTCCACATTATCTTTTTCATCTAATACTGGTGATACCTGGAATGGTGAGTTAAGAATAGTCTGCTGTTTTCTTCCTGATCTAATGCTGGAAATAGCAGAGGTGTTGAGATAAGAAGAAAGGAAAAGTACGGCTGATTAGGACTCTCAAACCAACACAGACACTTGTTTTAGATAGAAAGGAAACTTAAGGTACCGTCACACTAGACGATATCGCTAGCGATCCGTGACGTTGCAGCGTCCTGGCTAGCGATATCGTCCAGTGTGACAGGCAGCAGCGATCAGGCCCCTGCTGTGATGTCGCTGGTCGGGGAAGAAAGTCCAGAACTTTATTTCGTCGCTGGACTCCCCGCAGACATCGCTGAATCGGCGTGTGTGACACCGATTCAGCGATGTATTCGCTGGTAACCAGGGTAAACATCGGGTAACTAAGCGCAGGGCCGCGCTTAGTAACCCGATGTTTACCCTGGTTACCATCGTTAAAGTAAAAAAACAACCACTACATACTTACCTATCGCTGTCTGTCCTCGGCGCTGGGCTTCTCTGCTGTGGCTGTGAGCGCCGGGCAGCCGGAAAGCAGAGCGGTGACGTCACCGCTCCGCTTTCCGGCCTCTGTGCTCACAGCCAGACCAGAGAAGCAGAGCGCCGAGGACAGACAGCGATAGGTAAGTATGTAGTGTTTGTTTTTTTACTTTAACGATGGTAACCAGGGTAAACATCGGGTTACTAAGCGCGGCCCTGCGCTTAGTTACCCGATGTTTACCCTGGTTACCGGCATCGTTGGTCGCTGGAGAGCGGTCTGTGTGACAGCTCTCCAGCGACCAAACAGCGACGCTGCAGCGATCCGAATTGTTGTCGGTATCGCTGCAGCGTCGCTGTGTGTGACGGTACCTTTAGGCTGTATCATCACATAGAAGACGTTGTACAACTGTTTAGCAACCATTCAGGATAGTGGAACATTACTTACAACATGACTGCATTTGACTCAGAAGACACAAGTAGAAAAAATGATGCTATCTAATATATAATTGCCTAGAATACTACTTCCTGCAATTTGTGCCAACTTCCGTGGCTTTGTCCGGAGCTAATGTCCGGAGCTAATGTCCGGAGCTAATGTGCGGAGATAATGTCCGGAGCTAATGTCCGGAGCTAATGTCCGGAGCTAATGTCCGGAGATAAGTGACGTCAACAGTGTCCAGTGTCTGATTGGTTGCCGCCTGCTGCGAGCGACCAATCAGAAACGTGCCGTACTGTGACACACTCCGCCCGCCATTTTGGTGTGATTTTTGAATTTTTACCTCACAGCAAGTTTCTACTGCGTGGAGGCGGGCCCAGTAACGTTGCTCTTCAAGCTCCTGCCGAATTTCGTCAAAAAAATGATAATACCATTTACCAAAACTATATATATTTAGTTGTGAAGTGGTTCAGTGACATTTTCACACCAATTTTGAACTTTTGTTTGGTGTTTTCTCCATATACTGCCTATTATTTTTGTTCTTTCTTACTATTATTTATTAATTGTATTATTCTTACATTTGAATAAATAAAGTATATATGGATTCTAGACTCCCGATTCTTTAGAATCGGGCTGCCATCTAGTTAAATATAAAACCATTGAAATCAATTGGATCAGTTTTTTTTATAAATCTTCTCCAATATTTTGGTTCTTTGTAGAAGGCAAAAATCTTTTAGCGATATGTGCATGCTGAGAAAATATTTTTGTATGTCGTGCATTACCATAAGAGTTAGATACATTTAAAACCTACCATTGTAGGAGAAATCCAGGAATAGAAAAGAAACCAATATAACTAAAGTAACTATCGTTATAAATACACTCCTAAATACCTTTAAAAAGCAACTTACAATAGCTTTGTCTAGGGAGGAAATTACTATAGAATTAAAATAGTCACTGCCTTTTACATCAACAGAAACCTCCCCTAGAATGTTAGGACTGGTGCCTGTGAGCATCTGCAATAGAAAGCAAGTTTCTTCTTTCATGTGTGGTAAGATACTCACAGTAGATATTCCGATCTGAAACATCAGGTAACAGGGATGCTGAAGTAAGTAGAGGTTGCTCACACGTATGTCTACTATGTCTTTATGATCTAATATTGTATGTACTAGGAGTGCTGAGATGAGAAGAAGCTGCTTACACTGCTGTCCACATTATCTTTTTCATCTAATACTGGTGATACCTGGAATGGTGAGTTAAGAATAGTCTGCTGTTTTCTTCCTGATCTAATGCTGGAAATAGCAGAGGTGTTGAGATAAGAAGAAAGGAAAAGTACGGCTGATTAGGACTCTCAAACCAACACAGACACTTGTTTTAGATAGAAAGGAAACTTAAGGTACCGTCACACTAGACGATATCGCTAGCGATCCGTGACGTTGCAGCGTCCTGGCTAGCGATATCGTCCAGTGTGACAGGCAGCAGCGATCAGGCCCCTGCTGTGATGTCGCTGGTCGGGGAAGAAAGTCCAGAACTTTATTTCGTCGCTGGACTCCCCGCAGACATCGCTGAATCGGCGTGTGTGACACCGATTCAGCGATGTATTCGCTGGTAACCAGGGTAAACATCGGGTAACTAAGCGCAGGGCCGCGCTTAGTAACCCGATGTTTACCCTGGTTACCATCGTTAAAGTAAAAAAACAACCACTACATACTTACCTATCGCTGTCTGTCCTCGGCGCTGGGCTTCTCTGCTGTGGCTGTGAGCGCCGGGCAGCCGGAAAGCAGAGCGGTGACGTCACCGCTCCGCTTTCCGGCCTCTGTGCTCACAGCCAGACCAGAGAAGCAGAGCGCCGAGGACAGACAGCGATAGGTAAGTATGTAGTGTTTGTTTTTTTACTTTAACGATGGTAACCAGGGTAAACATCGGGTTACTAAGCGCGGCCCTGCGCTTAGTTACCCGATGTTTACCCTGGTTACCGGCATCGTTGGTCGCTGGAGAGCGGTCTGTGTGACAGCTCTCCAGCGACCAAACAGCGACGCTGCAGCGATCCGAATTGTTGTCGGTATCGCTGCAGCGTCGCTGTGTGTGACGGTACCTTTAGGCTGTATCATCACATAGAAGACGTTGTACAACTGTTTAGCAACCATTCAGGATAGTGGAACATTACTTACAACATGACTGCATTTGACTCAGAAGACACAAGTAGAAAAAATGATGCTATCTAATATATAATTGCCTAGAATACTACTTCCTGCAATTTGTGCCAACTTCCGTGGCTTTGTCCGGAGCTAATGTCCGGAGCTAATGTCCGGAGCTAATGTCCGGAGCTAATGTCCGGAGATTAATTGCCTAGAATACTACTTCCTGCAATTTGTGCCAACTTCCGTGGCTTTGTCCGGAGCTAATGTCCGGAGCTAATGTCCGGAGCTAATGTGCGGAGATAATGTCCGGAGCTAATGTCCGGAGCTAATGTCCGGAGCTAATGTCCGGAGATAAGTGACGTCAACAGTGTCCAGTGTCTGATTGGTTGCCGCCTGCTGCGAGCGACCAATCAGAAACGTGCCGTACTGTGACACACTCCGCCCGCCATTTTGGTGTGATTTTTGAATTTTTACCTCACAGCAAGTTTCTACTGCGTGGAGGCGGGCCCAGTAACGTTGCTCTTCAAGCTCCTGCCGAATTTCGTCAAAAAAATGATAATACCATTTACCAAAACTATATATATTTAGTTGTGAAGTGGTTCAGTGACATTTTCACACCAATTTTGAACTTTTGTTTGGTGTTTTCTCCATATACTGCCTATTATTTTTGTTCTTTCTTACTATTATTTATTAATTGTATTATTCTTACATTTGAATAAATAAAGTATATATGGATTCTAGACTCCCGATTCTTTAGAATCGGGCTGCCATCTAGTTAAATATAAAACCATTGAAATCAATTGGATCAGTTTTTTTTTATAAATCTTCTCCAATATTTTGGTTCTTTGTAGAAGGCAAAAATCTTTTAGCGATATGTGCATGCTGAGAAAATATTTTTGTATGTCGTGCATTACCATAAGAGTTAGATACATTTAAAACCTGCCATTGTAGGAGAAATCCAGGAATAGAAAAGAAACCAATATAACTAAAGTAACTATCGTTATAAATACACTCCTAAATACCTTTAAAAAGCAACTTACAATAGCTTTGTCTAGGGAGGAAATTACTATAGAATTAAAATAGTCACTGCCTTTTACATCAACAGAAACCTCCCCTAGAATGTTAGGACTGGTGCCTGTGAGCATCTGCAATAGAAAGCAAGTCTCTTCTTTCATGTGTGGTAAGATACTCACAGTAGATATTCCGATCTGAAACATCAGGTAACAGGGATGCTGAAGTAAGTAGAGGTTGCTCACACGTATGTCTACTATGTCTTTATGATCTAATATTGTATGTACTAGGAGTGCTGAGATGAGAAGAAGCTGCTTACACTGCTGTCCACATTATCTTTTTCATCTAATACTGGTGATACCTGGAATGGTGAGTTAAGAATAGTCTGCTGTTTTCTTCCTGATCTAATGCTGGAAATAGCAGAGGTGTTGAGATAAGAAGAAAGGAAAAGTACGGCTGATTAGGACTCTCAAACCAACACAGACACTTGTTTTAGATAGAAAGGAAACTTAAGGTACCGTCACACTAGACGATATCGCTAGCGATCCGTGACGTTGCAGCGTCCTGACTAGCGATATCGTCCAGTGTGACAGGCAGCAGCGATCAGGCCCCTGCTGTGATGTCGCTGGTCGGGGAAGAAAGGCCAGAACTTTGTTTCGTCGCTGGATCTCCCGCTGACATCGCTGAATCGGCGTGTGTGACGCCGATTCAGCGATGTCTTCGCTGGTAACCAGGGTAAACATCGGGTTACTAAGCGCAGGGTCACGCTTAGTAACCTGATGTTTACCCTGGTTACCATCGTTAAAGTAAAAAAACCAAATGCTACATACTTACCTACCGCTGTCTGTCCCCGGCGCTGGGCTTCTCTGCTCTGGCTGTGAGCACAGCTGCCGGAAAGCAGAGCGGTGACGTCACCGCTCTGCTTTCCGGCTGCCCGGCGCTCACAGCCAGAGCAGAGAAGCACAGCGCCGGGGACAGACAGCGGTAGGTTAGTATGTAGTGGTTGTTTTTTTACTTTAACGATGGTAACCAGGGTAAACATCGGGTTACTAAGCGCGGCCCTGCGCTTAGTAACCCGATGTTTACCCTGGTTACCGGCATCGTTGGTCGCTGGAGAGCTGTCTGTTTGACAGCTCTCCAGCGACCAAACAGCGACGCTGCAGCGACCGGATCGTTGTCGGTATCGCTGCAGCGTCGCTTAGTGTGATGGTACCTTTTTTTACTTGGTCATTATCTCCTCACAAAGTTTATCGATGGTGAATCCGCCTTCAAACCAGACCTTAATTCAATTGAGAATCTGTGGTCAGACTTGAAGATTGCTGTTCACCAGAGGAAACCGTCTAACTTGAAGGAGCTCGTGCAGTGCCTTGCGCAGGCGTGTACTACGGAGGACAGAGAATGAGCTTCAATCCAATATTGCGGCCAGCATGCAGCCAGCGGGTAAGGAAAGGGGGAATCAAACACCTGAAAACTCCGCCCATATGACCGAAACCTAGTCCCGCCAAATTCAGGTGACAGGTTCCCTTTAAAGGGAACCTGTCACCTGAATTTGGCGGGACTGGTTTTGGGTCATATCGGCGGAGTTTTCGGGTGTTTGATTCACCCTTTCCTTACCTGCTGGCTGTATGCTGGCTGCAATATTGGATTGAAGTTCATTCTCTGTCCTCCATAGTACACGCCTGCGCAAAGCAATCTTGCCTTGCGCAGGCGTGTACTACGGAGGACAGAGAATGAACTTCAATCCAATATTGCAGCCAGCATGCAGCCAGCAGGTAAGGAAAGGGTGAATCAAACACCCGAAAACTCCGCCCATATGACCCAAAACCAGTCCCGCCAAATTCAGGTGACAGAGTCCCTTTAAGCAAGTGACAGTTTCTCTTTAAAGCGTTAAACAATATTATCATTGCAAACTGTCTTGCCCTGGATTGAGATTATATGTATGCATGTGTGTTTTTTTGTTTAATGAATGCATGCAAAGAATAAAGGGGCATATGCACATTAAATGTTGCCAGGCCTTCCTCCTGACAGCAGATAACAGTGGAAATATTGATTGAGTAAACTATTTTTAAATATGCTCAATCCTTTGTTCCAATGAGAGACTAATTGCTATCAGAGTATCTGCTTTTCCATTGTCCTATTAGAACACATGAAATCTTGGCCAAGTGTGCAAGTATTTGTCGAAGTCAGCAGGAGTTGCTGTCAGAACAAGTAGTAACCTAATAGCCATTTTAAAGTTCTCTGCTGAAAACAAATTGTTATCACGTGTTACAATAGGTAATAATTTATTGATTAATGGGTGTTTGACGGTTGGGACTTGCACTGATCTGGCAGAATGAGGAACCTTTATCCTTAATGAGGCAGTTTCATCCCAGTTAGAATGGAGGAGCAGCACACATGACCTACCACTAGTGTTGAGCATTCCGATACTGCAAGTATCGGGTATCGGCCGATATTTGCGGTATCGGAATTCCGATACCGAGTTCCGATATTTTTGTGATATCGGGAATCGGTATCAGGATTAAGATTCATGTGTAAAATAAAGAATAAAAATAAAAAATATTGATATACTCACCCTCGGACGCGCCCTGGTTGTCACGGCTGCAACCGCCATGCTTCTGTTCCTAAGAATGAGCGCGTTAAGGACCTTCGATGACGTCGCGGCTTGTGATTGGTCGCGTGAGCGGTCACATGACGCTCACGCGACCAATCACAAGCCGCGACGTCATCGAAGGTCCTTAACGCCCTCATTCTTAGGAAGGGAATCATGCCGGTTGCAGTGGTGACAACCGGGGCGCGTCCGAGGGTAAGTATATCAATATTTTTTATTTTTATTCTTTATTTTACACATGAATATGGATCCCAAGGCCTGAAGGAGAGTTTCTTCTCCTTCAGACCCTGGGAACCATGGAGGATACCTTCCGATATTTGTGTCCCATTGACTTGTATTGGTATCGGATATCGGTATCGGCGATATCCGATATTTTTCGGATATCGGCCGATACCATCCGATACCGATACTTTCAAATATCGGACAGTATCACTCAACACTACCTACCACTGCTCCATTTATTCACTATGGGGCTGCCAGTAAAAGAAGAGTGTAGCTCTCAGCAATCCCATAGGGAATTATTGGAGCTGCTGTTGAGCATGTACACTGCTGCCCCATTCGAACAGTAATAAAAGTTCCTTTTTCGGTTAATCATTTTGAGTCTGAGTGGCCGGCCAGCCGCAGATCAATAAGTTATCGGCTATTTTGGAGACAGGCAAAAACTTGTTTTCACCCAGAGAAGAAGGCTTTAAAGTAGGAACGTGAGCAGGGAATTAACGTACTTTAATGCTTTCCCTTTAAACTTTCCCCTATTTGTGTCCCTACCTAACCACAAGTTATATCTGCTATAAAATGGGATCAGAGAGATCTGTTTATATGCATGACATTATACCTGAGGAAGACTCTAAGAAGTCGAAACCGGTTGTGTTCTAGTTTGAAATAAAAACCATCCATGAATCAGATTATCGAGTTCCATCATCATCCTTCAGGAGCGCATATTGCTGGGAAAACATTTACAAACTGCTATCGCCTATAAAAGTGCTGTTCAGTGCGCTCATCAGTTCCCAGATCTCTGCAGCAAACTGAATGGAAAGAAGAATGGAGAGATCCATGGATTGGATATATACACAGTATCTCAAGACACCAAAAAGGTGAATGGATTCACGCTCAGCACATGATAAGGAGCTGAAACTCCTAAACCCTTCATCCAATTTTAATGTGGATATCCTCAAATGAAAGCTGAAAGTCTGAACTTCAACTGCATCTGAATTGTTTTGTTTAAAATTCATTGTGGTAATGTCTATACCCAAAACTAGAAAAATGTTGTCTCTGTCCAAATATATATGGACTTAACTGTACCTTTGGTAACTAATTACTATACTCAGAAGCCTGCGCTTCCCATTTCTCTCCCTATAATCCCCTCTTGTTTTCATAACCACAAGTTATGGCACCCTTCTCACCATAGTCTTGACCTGGCAAACTCTAAATGATCCTAGACATCATAACCCCACACAAGAGAATAACGTATGTGCAGGCCAGCATTTAGTTTATGATACACAGAAATACCAAAAAGGTGACCCAAAATAGAGTGACAGTGCATAAAAAAAGCATAGGTCTCAATACCCCAATATATGCTCCCACAAATACATTATGGATCATTCACAAAGTAACTTAATACCATAATGTGTCAATGCCCATAGGGAATAAACTCCATTCTACAATGAAAATGTGAGTAATAAACCCTTAACTTTAACAAAATTGTAGTAAGTCTCATCTTGTCATTAAAGGTAGAAACCGCACATTGCTTGCCAATTTACCATCATAACCTTTTGCAAACACAATGAATCTTCTACCTCCTGAAAGGTTACCTCTCAAAAACCTCCTGATAAACCATGAATGGATATGGGGAAATGCGTTGAGGTTGTGGTAAACTGGTAGCTATATGGGGTTTCTATGGTTAATGACAGGCTGAGACTTACTACAATTGTTATGGATCTATTACTCACATTTTCATTGTAGAATGGAGTTTGTTCCCTATGGGATATTATTTGAGCACAAGTAGCACTTTATTATGGTCATTGAGACTTTATGGTATTAACTTATTTTGTATATGATCCATATGGTATCCGTGGAAGCATTTATTGTGTCTATGCTACTTTTATGTCATTTTGTATATGATCCATACGGTATCTGTGGGAGCATATATTGGGACTATTTCTACCTATGCTTGTCTTATGTGCTGTCACTTTATTTTGGGTCACCCTCTGGGTATTTCTGTGTGTTATAAGCCAAATGCTGGCCTGCACAAACTTTCTGCTCATGTGAGGGGGTTCTAGTATATTGGATCATTTAGGGTTTACCAGGGCAAAAAGAGAAAAAATACTTGTGAGACACCTTTAATACTCTCTACTCTCTCACGTTAGTCCCTTCACTCAGAGAACCCTTTTTGTGTAAATTGGGTAGGAGAGTAATGAATAAATTAAGCTATGCGTAATGTGAAATACATTTTCCCCATTCTTTCTTGTAGGAATTATTCAAAATCATTTGCCAAGGCTCGACAAGTGGTCAATATTGACTTTTAGGATTGCTACTTCCTATAAGTGGCGCTATAGAGTTAAAGTCCTCTTTCTCTCTGAAGAGACAATTTGCATATTTCATTTTCAATAGGAACATTGCATGGCCTATAAGTCTCTATGTTGGCTTGCCACTCTCCATGAGGAGAGATGTTACTTTTAGACCCTCTCTTGCAGTCAATTTATACCTTTTGCTTTGAACTGAGAATAAGCAAACACACAGAAACACATGTCTGCAAATAGGATGTGTGGTTTGGCTTTTATCTTTAGTCATGTGACAAGGCTCATTAAAGAGTTAATATTGCCTTCTAAGATTTCTACTTTCAGTTTGAGGTACTAGCAGAGCATTGCAAGGCCTATAAGTCTCCTTACCCTTTCTTGTCACTCTTCCTAAGGAGATAGGATACTTTTAGACCTTTGTGGGATTAGTGCATTTTTCCAATACAGGTTTTGCACCAAGTGCAATGGTCTCCAGTCATAGAAACCCAGTGTGTATGGACTATATGTTACCAATAATATTTTTGTGTGATTTTGTGTGATTAGTGGCAGCACGGTCGCTCAGTGGTTAGCACTGCAGCCTTGCAGCGCTGGGGTCCTGGGTTCTAATCCCACCTTAGACAACATCTGCAAGGAGTTTGTATGTTCTCCCCGTGTTTGCGTGGGTTTCCTCCGGGTACTCCGGTTTCCTCCCACATTCCAAAGATATACTGATAGGGAATTAAGATTGTGAGCCCCATCGGGGACAGTGATGATAATGTGTGCAACCTGTAAAGCGCTGCGGAATATGTTAGCGCTATATAAAAATAAAGATTATTATTATTTATTATTATTTTCCATATGTTGTGCACCTTGGACCAGAAAACACCTTATTTCTTACATGGGATTGAGAATACATAAGACAAAATCCCCAAACAACAGACCTGTATGGTAGTGTGCATAAATTGTGGACATAACATGTAGTAAGGATGGATGGTGCTGGAGGTCTGGGTTTTTGCCTAAGTATCTCAGCTGAAAAGCTTATGTAGGCCTCATAGGCTAATATGACATTGCTAGTTTACGTCAGGAGACCGGCAGTATACGAACCATGAAACACAGCCGCTTGAAATCAGTCTTACTGTTTGAAGACTTTGTATAAAATGAATGCCCCTCCAGCTGGAGAAGAATTAAGTGCATACTATCCCACTGAGAAAGTCCGGCCATTCAAGACAGTTTAACATATGGTTCAACTATAATTTGGACTTACTATAGAGTGAGATTCATTCTGCCGCTATGATGTGTTGCTTGTGAATTTACAGACTTTTGTCACACCTTGCAATTTCCCACATGGTCATTAGTTTATAAATGAACAGCTTAAAATAGTTTGCATTGCTATAATTTACATTTTTATTCCCCTCACTGATTTAATTGCCTTCAATACAATTTCAGACAGTTAGTTATTGTTAGGGCTAATTCAGCCTTCAGTGATTTTTTTGCTTTGTAAAAAATTGACCATTTATCATCAGTATTTTGGATCAGATTTTTATTAGTGTTTTGGTCAGTTTGCCAATTTTTACCATTAGCGTTTCATCAGTATTTTTTACAAGTTTTCTCAAGCTTCTATCTAACATACAGTATACATCTATGTATTCTATGTGTATATATCTATTCTATTATAACCTGTCAGTGTGCTTTTACTGTATGTGATACATGAATTGATGGCTTTTCAAAGGACACTAGTGCATAAAAATTGTACAGCACTCGCATGGTCCTAGTGCTGTGCGATTTTTTTTTTCTCGCACCCATAGGTTTGCATTGGCGAGTCTCAGCCGAGTCTCGGTGACAATCACAGCATACTGCGATTTTACACGCACGCTGAATACGCCCGAGAAAATAAATGGCAATGTGAGCTGCCCCATAGATTAACACTGGGCCGAGTGCTATGTGATGTTTTCTCACATAGCTCTCGGCCGTATTATACGGTAGTGTGATGCCGGCTTAAAAATTATTTCCTTAAACAGTCAGCAAATACTACCTGTATTTTTGTTTTGCCACTCACTTTTCAAACTGTGGGAGATGATTGGAAGGTAGTGTTATCCACTTCAAGGACTAGAACATCAATCAAGACTCCTTTTCAGTGCATACATTGATAGATTTAGTTTAAACTCATAAAATATTTTCCTTCAAGGTAGGTTCACATAAGCATATGAAAAATCTTCAGAGACTCATCTAGAAAAGTGTGAAAAAAAGATTCTCACTTGTCATCTGTATGTAATCCGTGTGCTGTCCGTGTACAATCATATTTTTTTACAGGAGCTATTAATCATTTTCAAGACCATTTACAGATTTCTATGATACAGAATTGCAGTGTATCTGTAAAAATTGGATGCTATTTTGTGTCTCTGAAAAGCATCCAGTTTTTTTTACACACCCATAGATTTGAAAGGGGGAGTCTCATTTGATTTACGGAAAAAAAGCAGTGTATGCTACTGTGACGCCCAGGAGACCGGGATACCCAGCACCGGACCAATGGAGTCTGTCTCTTGAGGGGGATGTCACGGGTGGCTTGACCCGGTGCTGTGGCCTCAGGCAATGCACAGTGTAAAGGGTATCGTGAGGGAACAGGCACTTACTTGATCAGCAGCAGGTTCTCCCAGCGGTGATGATCCCAATCCTGGATAGATGGCTATTGTCCAAATGAAAGGCTGAGGCACTGAAACGTTTAACCAGTTTACTTTAACAAAAAAAAAGATTTACAACCAGTCCTGTCACCGGAGTCTGTATGGGAACTCTGAGTTACTTTGACCCTGCCGGGGTCTTCGCCTCTTATTGTACGCAATATCTGTGTGGCCCTGCTGCTGTATGTGAACTGGCTGCCGGCCCAATCTGTCCCCTCCGGGTCCTGGTTCGACGGGCAACCCGAGTCCTTTTATCGGCTTACCCCCTCCAGGAGTACCGCTGAACTCTGTGTCTGTTGCTGTGTCCGACCCTAGTGAAGCTGATATCACCTCACGTTTTTCCGGTTGCTGTATTATATGTAATGAATACAGCCACGGATCCGGTATCCGTCTTTGCGCCTGTTCTGGGTAGTGATTAATGCTACCCGGTTCTCACAATGTCCTTTTTCTCTATCCCTCTTCTCCTCAGGCCGGTGATTTAGGCCTGGTAACAGTCACAGGGCTGTTAGAGATTCAACTGTATGACCTCTCACTATCAGCTCCTTAGCCCAACTGCCATTTCTTCTCTCAGACCAGAATGGATCAAGGGGAGTCTCTGGAGCTCCCCCTTCTGGCCGGAGGTGGTAGTGCAGTCTTGCTATTTTAGTATTTGTACTTACTGTCAGTAACTATTTTTGTGGCAAATACCCCTAGGGGTGCCACACTACAATTTTTTCCACACATGGTCAGTGAAGAAAAATCATTCATCTGCACTGGCTCATTGAATAACATTGGTCTAAGTGCTGTCTATTTTTTTTCACAGACATCATTTGGATCAAAAATATGATAGTGTGAACGAGCTTGTGCATATACTGTAGTTTTTATCTTGCTTCTAAAATATCATGATTTTTGTGCAATTATTTTGTGTCTTTATTTTTACTTTCCCATAAAGAAGAAAAGAAGTCAATGGGAAAACACAAAAAATGCATCAATAATATGCTGGATAAAAAAAGTCAGACATCCCAAAGCTTTAAAAACGGAAAATAAACAAACCATGCACTATTTCTAGCACATTTTACACTTTGCTATTGACTCAAAGTCAACATCTGCCTACAATGTATGTTACCACAAAAGGAAAGCTGTAAAAAATGTCAGAAAAAGTGAAACAAAATTCCTCTATGTAAAACCACCCTTAACCCCTCTATAACCTATGACGTATAGGTACATCATACAGTTAGGTCCATATATATTTGGACAGAGACAATATTTTTCTAATTTTGGTTATAGACATTACCACAATGAATTTTAAACAAAACAATTCAGATGCAGTTGTAGTACAGACTTTCAGCTTTCATTTGAGGGTATCCACATTAAAATTGGATGATGGGTTTAGAAGTTTCAGCTCCTTAACATGTGCCACCCTGTTTTTAAAGGGACCAAAAGTAATTGGACAAATTCAATAATTTTAAATAAAATGTTAATTTTTAGTACTTGGTTGAAAACCCTTTGTTGGCAATGACTGCCTGAAGTCTTGAACTCATGGACATCACCAGACGCTATGTTTCCTCCTTTTTGATGCTC